>NC_089685.1:7283181-7586212 GCF_031753505.1 Anomalospiza imberbis
GAGTACAGCTGGCCCCTTCATGGCACAGGCACAGCACTGTCTCTGCGCATCAACACTTCCAGGGAATAACAGAGAGATCCTCACAAAGCTCATGAACGTCAGGGAGTTCAACAAGGCCAAGTGTATTTGGGCAACCCCTGGTATCAAAACAGACTGAGGGATACATGGGTTAACAGCAGCCCTGCAGAAGACTTTGGGGCATCGTGGATGAGAGGTTGGACATGAGCCAGCAGTGTGCGTTTGCAGCCCAGAAAGCCAATGTTGTCCTGGGCTGCACGATCAGCACTGTGGGCAGCAGGACAAGGCAGGGGACCCTGCCCCTCTGCTCCACTCCGGTGAGACCCCACCTGCAGCGCTGCGTCCAGCTCTGCGTCCCCAGCGCAGGAAGGACAGCGAGCTGTTGGAGCAGGTCCAGAGGAGACCACCAGGACGGTCAGAGGGCTGGAGCACCTCTCCTACGAAGGCAAGGCTAAGACAGCTGGGGCTTTTCAGCCGAGAGAAGAGAAAATTCTGGGGGGACATTACTGCTATTTCACATTTAAAGGGAGCTTTTAAGAATTATAGAGGGACTTTCTACAAGGACACGGTGTGGACAAGGGAAGCTGACTTCAAATTGAAAGGGGGCAGGTCTAGATGGGATACGAGGAAGAAGGTTTTTAAAGGGTGATGAGGCGCTGGAACAAATTGCCCAGAGAAGTTGCGGATGCCCCGTCCCTGGAAGAGTTCGAGGCCAGGTAGGAGCAACCCGGTCTAGCGGGAGGTGTCCCTGTCCCGTTCCCATCCCGGGATTTGTGACCCATGGCAGCTCCTGGAGCTGTTCTGCCGCGCACCGGCCGCCTCGCCACCAGCCCGTACCTGCCCTCCAGCCTCCTCTTCAGGGCGGTCGCCCGCAGCCCCATCATGTGATCTGGGGAGAGACGCACGGGGTCAGTCGGGGGACACGGGGGGAAGGGGACGGGACGCGCGGGGGACCCCGGCGGGCCCTCACCCTTGTGGCAGTGCGACAGGAAGAAGGCGCGCGCGCGCAGGTTGTCGCGGTCGAAGCGGTCGATGGACACGGCCGGGTACTCGCGCGTGCGGCCCCCGAACCGGCTCATGGCGGGCGGCGCGCGCTTCCGCCCGCCCGGCCCCCAGCCAATCCCGAGGCGGCCCCGCCCGCGCGCCGGCCTATCAGGGGCGGGCACGGCCTTTTAAAGAGGCCGCGGCGGGCGGTTGCCTGGCGACCGTGGGCGCCGTGAGGGGGCGGCCGTGAGGGGTTTGGGGACGGAGGCGGCCGTGAGGGGTTTGGGGACGGGGGCGGCCGTGAGGGGTTTGGGGACGGGAGAGGCCGTGAGGGGTTTGGGGACGGAGGCGGCCGTGGGGGGTTTGGGGACGGAGGCGGCCGTGTAGGGGTGTGGGGACGGAGGAGGCCGTGAGGGGTTTGGAGACGGGAGAGGCCGTGAGGGGTTTGGGGACGGGAGAGGCCGTGAGGGGTTTGGGGACGGAGGCGGCCGTGTAGGGGTTTGGGGACGGGGGAGGCCGTGAGGGGTTTGGGGACGGAGGAGGCCGTGAGGGCCGCCGCCATCGCGCCTCGGCTGCCGCTCCGCTCCGCCCCGCCGCGCGTGAGGAGAGTCCCCGTTTTGCGTCTCTTGAGCTGAGGTGGGCCGCCCTAAGGGCCGGGTGGTGGGCGGGTTGTGGCCAGGGCGGTGGGAGCAGGGTGAAGTTAGGGTCGCAGCGCAGGCCGGGACGTCTGCCTGAGCACCTCGGAACGTACAAAGAACCGTCGGGTAGAGTAGGTAGAAGCCACTGGAAAGAGGGGAACTTAGATTAGCTCTTAGGAAGAATTTTTTTATAGTGCGGGCTGTGAGGCACTGGGACAGGTTGCCCGGTGAGGTTGTGGTGCCCCAGCTCTGGAACAGTTCAAGGCCAGGTTGGATGGGGCTTTGACCAACCTGAACTAGTGGAAGGTGTCCCTGCTCATGGCAGGGGGTCGGAACGAGATGATCTTTAAGGGTCTTTCCAACCCCTTGGCATCCTATGAAATCTCTTACTGGCTCTTCTGACACCCCAAGCAAGTCCTGTGTTTTCTGTCTTGGGTTAAGTGATGTAGGCAGTACTGCCATCTCCTCCCACTGCTGTGCCCCAGGGCCTCTCCTGCCTGGGGACATGGTGCTCCTTGTCCGGGCTGAGGATGCAGCAGGGCCCCCTGTCCTGCTTGATACCCCAGCCTGGAGCCAAGGTGCCACTACTCTTCAGCTTCAAGTTTGCTGGTGAATATGGGTGTGCACCCTGGGTATACCACAATGGGTGAAGGCACAGACACCACTCCTCCCCAGCACCAGGCACACAGGCTGCAACCCACAGTCTTGCCCCAACCTGCTGACATAGAGCCCCTCACTCATGACAGCCCTCCCCCAGTAGTTTATTTTTCAGGACACATCCTGTTACTGCTCCAGTGGCTGGAAATTTAGTATTCCCTCTGGCTCCAGATATCATAGGCCAGAGGTGCTCATACCCCAGCCTGACTCCCAGAGTTGGCACCAGTGTTCACTCATACACAGGTCTCACCAGGAACTGGCACTTTATCCTTGCAGCACACGCACATGGGGAATACACAGTTTGTGCAGAGAGACAGTCAAGATTTAAGAAGATACAATAGGTTAGCACAGTCTGTGATGATCAGGTGTGGGGCTTAGCTGGGCATGTAATACTGACTGGTCCTGTTTTACACAGGACAGCCTTATTTTATACTCCTTTCTGTCTGTTCTCATCTTTGTTTCTCACTGCTCCTGCACATTCCTCACAGATCTATACAGTTCCATGGATTCCCACACCTCTCCAAGTTTGGGGCCCCCTGGTTAAGTCTCACCAGTTCAAAGTCCAGGTTGGTCTCTCTGAATGTCATTCCTGTAGTTTCTTAATAGCCCATCTATTAGTGCTGGAGTTGAGGTTTGTTTATCAGTGTTTTTGTCAGGTCCCTGTCTCTGCATATTTTGTGTGTTTCCCCTTTTTTCCCAAATTTCCCAACTGACATTGTCCCTGATCAGATAACCTTGCTGGAATAAACATTCTCACACTCTTCACATGCCACAGGTGTGGTTCTCATCATCACTTTCCTCATTTGCTGCTCAGGTTTGAGACCCCATATATTGTTTTATGTCTTTCTCCCTTTCCTGTAACCCCGTGTTGCAGTGAAAATGGTCCTTGAGCAGATGCCCTAAGGGACACACACAGTAATTGTGTTATGATTAACATTAAAAAAATCTGTTCCCAAGGCCAAAGCACTCACTGTTTACCCTAAATTAGGAGCTGACAAACATTGTCATCTTAGCAAAGTCCACTTCACTGTTCAAAAGTTCCCCTTCAATGAAAAGCGTTAATATTAAACTGGATATTTTCTTACCATTCTCTTGTCTTCTTTATTTGCCTTTGTCTGTCTGTTGTCTTTCATCTCTTCCCTGTATTCCTGGCTGGAGTACAGCTGTCCCCTGCTCTGGTACAATGAAAACAGCTCTGTGCCTAGAACTTGCACACACAATAGACAAAGAGTACAGTTTTTAAATAGCAGCCCCAAAATGGGATGCTTTCATTATATGAAGTCACTAAGCTGGAACTTTCAATACATGATCTTTATTTTTGGGGCAGGAAAGCCTGTGGACAGGCACTGTGAATTAATGGTGACTCAAGAAGTGCCAGACCTATCCACATGTCTCGAAGAAAAACATTCATTAGGTGAATGCAGCACGTCCAGAAAAGAAGTACTTAACACTAATGACATGTAAGTTATCACAAGATATGCAATTTCATTAGAGCTTAGCATTTATTAGGTCTAATATTATTGCTAATCATATTGACTGTCTAAAGTCAATATTGACTGACAGCAGTTCTCATAAAGCACTGATGAAAAAATACAGAGCTTGAAAAATCCTGTGATGGCTACAAAAGAGCCCTTTACAGCACAGGAGAAAAAAAAAACTTACCCTACTTACTACCCTAAATTTAGAATAAGGATCTGTGCTTATCCTGTTAATTTGTATTTGATACCTCATAACCAGGTGGGAAAATTACTTTTTAGTTTAGTGAATGGCTGCTTTCAATTGCAAAATGCTGTAGTGTCTGGTAAAAGAATGCTTGGAGTACTGAACTGCAAGAAATGATTGAGGGTTGCCAGAAAATGCCCTTTTACATATTTTTATTGATCTCTAATAAATGTATTCAATAAGAGATTAAAGACCCTTTCTTTGTCTCCTGCTGGCTCTCATACAAACAGGAGCTACGTGTGCAGACTTCTTTCTGCTAATTCTACATTATGATAATAATAATTCTTGATATAATTTTCCCAAATATTTTTATCCTGTAGTGCAAGACTTTTTTTTCCAATTTCTGCTTTTCTAAAAGACTAGTGTCATTTTGCATTTGATATAATTTCAACTTTTCCAGCTCTCTGTTGATATAGGAACTTGCCAAGTAAAGAAATTGGGCAAGGTTTGGAGACAGCATGGTACCCACAGGGAAGGAGACTGTATTCATCCTCTCACTGCAAAATCCAGAAATTTTCGTTCCTTGGAGATACTTTCCTAGTTATGAAGCTGAAGCTTGGTGACATTTCAAAACTGGGAAAGGACTCATCTCTGAGCATACCTGCTAGGCATGATCGTGAAGGGTGTGTTTTGCTTGTAGAAGCGACAAAAGTTCTATTTGAGCAGCAAAATAAGATATACTTAGGAAAGCAAATGCAATGAAATTCAGAAGTGAAATTATTTATTTTTTTAATGTAGTTCAAATCCATCCCTGGTGAGTATCCACTGTCTGCAATTTTTTTATTGCTTTTTTGTTACTCGTTTTTAGTTTGGGTAGGGTTTTTTTCATTTATCTAATTAATTAATTTTATTTTCAGTTTGAGTTTCAGCTTGTCTCAGTTCTGCTCTTTTCAGATTTAGCAGCTGATTAACCTGTTTGCTATGTCTCAGCAGACTGAACAAATGGGTTTTGTGTGAGGAGGAAGTCAGTGGCAGTCCATTTGCTTGGGCAGAGCTAGAAAAGGCTGAATTCTGGCAGGTTGTGTGCCTTGTCTTCTTATCCAGTTTATCTCTGAAGACCTTATCTCTGTCATTGGCACTGTGGCCCTGTCACTGACTGTGCATTTCTCCTTTCCCCTCCTCTCCCATCCTGAGTCTTTGCTGTTCTTCAGTAACAACCCACACCTTTATTCTGTGGTTCCCAGTTTGGTGTCACTTCAGGAGCAAGAAAGAAAAATCTGTAAATCTGCCTGCCTGCCCCAAGGGGACAGCAACTGCAAAGATGTGAAATTCAGAAATACTGCATTTAGTGTTTTTTTAATTCATCAATATGCACAGTTAAATTTTAGGAAGGTTGAGTCAAGATGTATTTGGAAGTACAGATGAGTTGCGTTTGTTTGACATCAAGTAGTGTGTTTAATTTGATTCCAACTGCTTATAACTTTTTCCTTTTTTAACCTCAGACTTTGAACTCTGTAATTCCTTTACTTTAAAATTTTGTTCTATCCATTACTCTATGTCCCCAAAAAATCACTTGCTTCTGTCTTCTCAATTTAATTTTTTAAGTCTAATTTCAGGAAGATGTCTGAAGTTTCTGAAGTCATGACTAAAGCTGACATCAAACCAATATCTATGCATCGTGCCAAAATATGGTCAGATGACGTAGAGAACTTATACAGATTTCAGCAAGCTGGATACAGAGATGAGGTGGAATATAAACAAGTAAAACAAGTTGATGAGGTAAGATTTAGAACTTTGTATTGTAAGAGTTACTACTTTAAACTTCTGTCTCATGTAAAATGATTTAATAAAAATAAAGGTGCTGCTTATTTCCTTTCATTTAGGCTAGGTTCTGATACAGTATGCTTCCTCACAGGTCTGACTTGAGTTCTTGAGCTGTTTATTCCCCATCTCTGATGCATTTAGAAGCATCACAGATCTCTTTGAACAGATGTAGCTGATCACCAAAGGTATAATTCAGTGTTGAGTGAAGAAGTATTTCAAAGTGAGTTCTCTGAAGCTTCTGCATTAGTCTGTCAATAGACTTGATAGGAAACTTGTTGGTTGTCCATGGAGTCAATCCTGTGTCATTGCTACTGCTTCAGTTTGCAGTTGGATTGTGTGGTAGCACAGTCAGGCTTTGTGCACACTCAGAGCTTGGCCTCTCTCAAAATGATATCCACAATGGCAATATTTGAACTGTACTGAAGGCAGTTGTGACAGAGGCTCTTGTCAACACCAGGGACTTGCACCTCTGCTCACTGCAGTTGTTAGTGATGCTCCCCAGCACATCAAATGAGCTATTGAGTAGTGGCCAAATATCCAGTGCCTACTCGAGGTTCAAAATAGCAACCAACAGATTAATACAACAAACAATATATCATTTTTTATTACACCTCCGTAATTTATCTTCCAAAGCAACAAATATATTATGAAGAATACACTTTTAAAATATGTTCACCTCCTGAGCACATAAGAAAGAACAGAAAGTTCCAAGATACTCACACCCCATCCAGTTAACTCAAAACACAGCGAAACACGTTGATGTGCATAATAAGATAGTTTATTATTTTATTGTGGACTCTGATACCACTGCAAAGGCTGTGGTATAGTTTTCAGTAACTGCAGAAGGAAATAACGTAGTTATTGTAGTAGGATCTGTGTGTTCAAGATTTATGGCAGGGCACAATCACTGGCAGTTAAACCCTGATTAAAGTTAAAGAATACCACTGACTAATTGTAATGTGAGTGTGCATTCAGTTCCAGCATGCCAGGGCCTGGCAGTGATTCTCTTTCAACTTACATATTCTGAAATGTCTTGTTAAGTCCATATTAGGTTTCTATAATGCAGTTGTTACTAAAGATGCAATTATAATGTAGGTGGAATGAATATTAAGGCTGTTATGTTTAGACAGACAATGCAAATAACACAGCTGTATGCCTGAAGTCATAAGGTAAGTGATGAAGTGGGCTCTCCAATTAGAGAATGCTCTAGTTTGACATCCTGTTGTCAGCTCTGCCTGGAAGAGAAATAAGATGCTTACTACCTGATTTTTAAGGTTTAGTTTAATCAGAAGCAGTCATAGATGCTCAGGCTGAAAGAGGTACTAAAGCCATAAAGCTGCTGAATGTGCAAATGCTGAAGCCTTTAATTTAAAGGTTTACACTGTGAAGCAGCGAAGAGCACCAGGGTGATGCTGCATTTATGTGGGACTGATCCTACTGTCTTTGAGACTGATACAGTCTGAGGCTTACTTTATTTTCATTAAATTACTAATGAAAAGCACATTTTTCATGGTCAGAAGGATCTGAAAGAAACCTTTAAATATATGTCAGTCTTACAGGAGCAGACACTTGCAGCCTCTCAGATTACTGAATAACTGAATAGCATCAATATTATATTCCTAAACAAGGTGTTTGTTTTAAAATATTTGACTTGTCCAATTTTAAATTAGCCTGTTAAATATCCTTAGATTCCTATTTCTAGGCTTTTCAGATCACATAACTTTATACTAAACCTGAAAACTGGTTTCTGTCAGCTTGTTCTCAATCTGTTTTTAAAAGTTCAGCAAGTTAATAGAAAAGTAGTATTTAGATGCAAATTAGGGTTTCCTATGAAAGTATACTGTATATTCCTTGCAATGTCATGCACAAACATTTAATGTGAACATGTTCAGGTGATTTTATATCCTTTTTGTTCTTCTTGTAGGTAGAGTGCTGGCCAGAAACTGGATTTGTTAAGAAACTCCAGAGAAGGGACAATACATTCTATTATTACAATAGGCAAAGAGAATGTGAAGACAAAGATGTCCGTAAAGTGAAAGTTTATGTGTATTAGTGTTGTTACTGTTCTGGTTGGTTTGTTTTTATAAATTGTTTCTTAAGACCTGTAAGTAAATGAATGTGTCATCTGGCTTACCTTAAGTATCCATGCCATGATGAGATAGAAATGGGAGTGCTAGAAATGTAGGGAAGCCTGAACTATAGACATAGAAACTTCACTTTTTCCTTCCTATAACTAAAAGTTTTATTAGTCCTCATTTTCCTGGTTACAAATGGTTTGACATAAAGCTAAAAAGCTGGTAAATGGGCATCATATATTTCAGTTAACTATATAACACCCATTGTAAGTAAAAACATCAATCTTTATTCCAAACAATATAATCTAGTTGGCACTAGTTAATGTCAGCCACAGTCTCTTGGGGTAGCTAAGGGTTATGAGACTCCAAAGGGCCAAAGTGAGGCCAGAGCACTGACTAGCATTTCCTTAGAGCAGAGCAAGAAAAACAAACGAAGAATTTAAATTAAGGATGCTGAACAATCAAGTAACAATGGCCAGTGCTGAGCTGCAGAGTTAAAGGATGGTTATTGTGATAGAAAGAGTCACAACAGAAATGTCTTTCTGTCTATGCCCAGAGTATTTTTGTCAGGTGCCAGTATTAATTACTCAAAGAGGAAGTATTAATTGACTTAGTAGAATATGCCTTATTGTGGGGGTGGATTGTGGATTCACAGGTGTTGGGGAGTATAAAACTACAGGGAAAACATGAAATCCACGCTTGGTAATATATAGGTGAAAGTGACATACACAGATGATATGTGGGATTTCTAGGCAGAATTCATCTCATCTAGCTTCAAATGTCACATTATCAACATCCACACCTAATCCTGTCACTTGGACAGCCTTTGTTCTGAATAGAGAGAAGCTCTTGTGGGGACAATTAATTTATTTTAAGTGCAGCTATGTAACGTTTTAATGTGCTGCTGTGACATCAGCTCTGCAGCAGCTGCCCGTACCTGGGCTACTGAGACACTCAATGAGGATGAGGGACTGTAGTTACCTTCACTCATGAGGGGAATTAATTAAAATACTTTGAGATGCCAAAGCTCTTGATAATTGACCAGTAGAACAGACTGTTATGTAAACCAGTAGATGTGTTTGTGGTAGTTACAAAAAATTTGTTATTAATATTTCGTATCTCTGGACTGTTGACCAAGGGTATCTAAACTTAGTTTTAGGCATGACATAGCAGTGTACATTTGACCATCTATTTTATGGATATTCTTCATTCATTTGAGCCTAAGATGGAAGCAGACTCAAGATGAGAAATAGAGGACTTAAAGCTCCTAGTCAAAGTAAGTAGTATTAGTGCAATATTTAAAAGACCTCATTGACAATGACTGGTAATGATCTCCTCATCTTATTTAGACTACTTGGAAAGTTTTAGCTTAAATTTGTATGAGCTCTGTTAGAGAAATGACTGAAAGATACTCTGAAGCAACTATGAAACTTATATTCCTGGAAGGTTTTAATGGCATATACAGAGAGTTACTGCAATGTAGAGAAATAAAGCATTGCTACAATGAATGCCACTTCAGCCTTTCATTATGATTTCTTTTATGCTTGGAGTGCTCTGGATGTACTTTTTAAAACTATGACTTTTCGCATACTTTACAGTTAAATAGTGGGAACAGAGCAATTACAAGATATCCCATCTATTTTGTCACTTTGGTTTAGTGGATCTCACTTTGTTAACTTTATGGATTCCTAAAAACAAAATATTCCAGTGGACATGAAAACAGCCTTTAAAGAATTTCACAAAAAATAGATGTGGTGTATAGCCAGCTCAAATTTATTGTCAGAAATTATTGCTATCAGCACACACAGAAGAAGTGAGAACATTTGGTACAGCCATTTTCTTAGTCTATAAAAAAGATATAGTTGGGCATTCAAGAACAGGAATTAAAACTGCAGGTAACTTTGTAGAATTTAATGTGATTTTTTTTTTCCTCAAGAAAGATTTTTAAAAGTTGAAACACATAAATGATTATTCTGGCATTCCCTCAATATTTTTGCAGTATTGCTGGATGCTTCTGTCTGTATTTGAAAACCATGAGTATGCATTTCATGCAGCCCATGGATATTTCACTTCAAACAAATAGCATGGGAATTCATGTTCCACTTTATATGAGTTGACAGATCCTTCCCACTTAGAGAGAGTGAGTTACCTAGATATTACTTACATTTTTTCAGCATTGTCAGTGTAAAAAAGATTGAATATCACTGTGATATTTAAAAGATTCACAGGATGAAAGAGAAAGACAAGCCTTGTAATTAGTAAGACCAGTTTACGGAGATGGCCTTTGTCAAGACTGGTGAATTTGGGAGTTCTCTCAGTTCATTAGCAAAACAGCAGGTTTTGTACTGGCAGTGTTGGTTTCAATGATAGTTGTTCTTTGACATCCAGTTCATGCTAAACTTAAGATAATGTGACCACTCCTCCAGCCTGCCAAAGTTCTTCCTGACCAGGCTTTGGCATTCAGCTGTGCTGGCCAAACGTGAAGCTGATACTTGAGTACCAGCAAGGTTTCCTCTGCTGCCTGTGTGCTGGATGTATCTTCACTCAGAAAAGCTGTCAAAAGAACTCAGTATTTGCTCTTATCTGATAAGAGAAATATCTGAAATATTTCTTAACTGAAATATCCCTACCTCAGTTTTAAGCAGGTGGAGAACTGTGAGCTCACTTGTCTTTTAAGCTTAGTTATGAAGGACTATCAGAAGTGAGTGATCTGGGGAAGCTGTGCTTCATTTAAGGATGACACAACAGTACTTATCAACATAAATAATTTCTGAACATCATTATACAAACTCTTTTACTGAATTTTAAAGAACTAAAGCACATATCTCAAGTTTTATTGCCTAGAGATGAAAATATGTTCTACTTTTCTGATTTGAGTCTTAGTAAAAAGTAATTATATAAAAAATACTTTCCCAGGTACTTCTCTGTTGCTATTTCTCTTATCAGGGAATACTGTACTGCTCTCAATGGCCATTTGCAGCAGCTCAAGGAATGGCTGGTGGCAAGGCTCTCTGTTAGCTTGCAGCTGCCTAAGCCTGATCTACTTGGTCTAATTCCCTTCATAGCTTTGTACAAGAAGAATAAATCCTTTCTGTGCCTGTAGAAGCTCACAAGAGTAGGGAAAGCAAAGTTTCAGGAACTACTTTTCAGACTTTGTGTTTGACTGTTATACATGAAATAGCAAGAGTGCAGCCTTGGGTGTTCCAGGCTGCTGTGCTCTCTTTTTCAGGCTTTACTGGAATCCATTATGGAACGGTATTTTCTGACAGTGATACCATGGCTGTTTGCTTGCTTTGCAGTCACAGCAGCTCAAAGCTCTCCACAGAATGATGAAGTAGTAGAAGTGTTTTGTTTTGCATTTAGGCATCCAAATGGACAGAGTTTTTTCAATTTCTGAAGGCAGTTGAAACTCACCCTCTTGGTTTTCAAACATGGTTCCCTTGCTTCAAGATGTTGAAAATGGTTGGCCTCAAACTCATTAAAAACAGCTTTCTAACTCAGGAGCCGTTGGTGCTGCTTTTCATCGCATTGCCAATACAAATGAAGGCTGCCTGAAAGCAGCTGGAATGGAGCTCCCCTATGCTCCTTGCAGGTTCTCTCCTGGTACTCCAGTTCCACTGAATTTATCTCACTCATTGGATCTGCTTTCTCAGTAGTCTGCCTGTGCTGAACGCCTCTTAGCAACTGTAATTACTTTAAAAAACCCACGATTTCTTTCTTGTGGCAATTGAGACTTTGCATTTAATTCAAGTCTGAAGCACAGCACCCTCACAAACAGCATTTGGGATGGTGACTGGGGAATGTCCGCTGACAGCAAAGTTCCAGGGTGGCACCCAAAAAATTACTGCAATGTAACTTTGAACAAACATAATTATTTTTATGGATGCTTTGTTCTGCCAGTGTATTTACATCTCTGAGTGTTGAGATAGAGTATCTCTGCTGCTTGTTGCTTTTGTGGCTCTTTTTCCCTGTCAATAGTCTTCCATATTCTCTGCCTTCACAAGCACTCCTCACTCATGGATCCCTTGAAAAGCCTGTCCAGTGTCCTCTATCCTGGCTCCCTCAATCAGCCCTGGCTCAGACCTTAAGTCTTTTCCAGGGGCTGGCACACAGCAAAGGTAATTAAGGATGGGATTTAATAAGAAGGCAGGCCAGACTGCATGGATCAGGGCCCAGCCAGGTGATTGTCTTGCCCAAACACTTGCTGTCATGTCTGATCCCTCCAACCTCCTTCCTTGTCATCTTCCCATACTTTTCCACCCTGATCCTTCCCTTCCTGTGTCTTTGGTAATTTCCGTAAACATCCTGTAGTAAGTTTTGTTCAGTCCCCCAAGCTCCCTCAAATACACCTCTAATTTCACACTAACCATGTTTTCTCTGTCTTACCAGTTACAGTATTGAGGCAGATCCTCTCAAAAGCCATAGTAGCTCCTTTAATGGCCCATCAGTCAGTGCCTGGCAAGCTCTGCCTTCCCTTATTGTCTCTCTAATCACCTGCTCATTAATGGTTGTGTGCCTGTGTGTTTAAATCACTGTTTTCCTCGTTATTTGTTATTTCTGAGATACGGAATAACCGAACAGTTTACTGAAGCAGATGCTCTCCAGTTTCACACGTGCTCCCCGAGGCAGGCGCTTGGCTGCGCCCTGAGGGATGGTGTAGAGGCACCTACGCACCGGAGCCCCGCGGTGCTGCCGCTGCCGCACGTGCCCTGGCAGGCGGCAGCTCTAGGGAAGGGATACAGGGAAGGGAATGCCTAGAAGCAGAAGGAGGAGGGGGAAGGGGAAGGGAGGGAAGAAGGGGACGGGTTCAGGGAAGGACGAGCAGGTTAAAGAGTCAAGCACACAGATGCATCAGCATTTTGCCAGCAATCTCGTACTCACATAAACCTCCTCCCCTGCTGGCAGCTCTTGCTGGTTGGGGAAGTAGGATATGGTCCCAGCTCCTCACTGCAGATGTTCCTCCTGCCTTGGCAGGAGCACCCAAATGCCTCATCCAAGGGGGAGCTATCCTGCTCGGGTGGATAAACTGCTGCCAGCTGCTTGGGGGATGGAGCAAAAAGCAGGGGAACTGGATCTATGGCAGGCTCTTCATGTTTGCCCGGGGTGTCTAGAAGATATCTGCTGTGCCGTCCTGGGGAGCATCCGCGTGCCAAGTACACGATGTTCCAGCCAGGGCTGGGATGTGAGCGAGGAGGAGCCAGCAGGTGGGATGCGAGTGCGAGGAGATAAGTGCTAGGATGCTGTGCCTGGAGAGATGGGCTGGAGCCAGGCACACACGACACAGGGATGTGTTGGGCAGTGTTTCTGGAGAAAAGAGCCTGGTGTCCCTGCAGGTCAGCTTCTTTCCGTGGCTCTGGTTTCCTGAAGCTACAGACAGTGGAGCTCTTGCTCTGTGGTGGTTGCAACCTGCCAACTCCTATCCTAAACTCCTATCCTAACCTCCTAGCATGCCCATCTTGTTCAGAAGGAACTTGAGTCACAATCCAGAAGGACCCTTTTTGCCTCCATTGGACCCTTCAAAAAGGAGGAGGTCTGTGTACCAGAGCTGAAAGATCACAATTTGGAGGAGATGCTAATTAAAAACATGAAATATCTCTTTGATAGCCTGTCACTCACAACTCTGGTCTCAGCAAATGACAAAGATTACTACACTTGCAACTACAGAGATTTTTTTTTAAAAAAATCAGTGGATTCCTATTTTGTCAGACTAGAGCAATATTTCAGCAGAGAAGATAGGTAGATAGATGACAGACAGACAGATCTGAAGAATGGGTTCAGATCTGAACCCATTTAGAAGAGATATTTAGAAGAGATATTCATTGCCATAGAATGCATATTGCAAACATTGAGAATGCAAAGCAACAGAAACAGAAGAAATATAAAAACTTAATTATGTTATAGACAGTAAGGGGACATTAAAATATCACTGGGAATCTTAACTTAGGAATAGCTTCTCTGTTATTTGCAATCTTACCATTTATGTCCATCAGATGGGAAAAACATCACACCAAATGTTCATAATTCCTGCTTTACTATATCAGAACAAGGTGGTAGGATTCAGCTATACCAGATGAGATAATTTGCCATCTGTAGCTGAGGAGGATGTGAAACATCACCTTCTAAATACAAACACTTTAAGTTCAGAAGTCTGGGGTCATGCACACTTTCATTCTTAAGACCAGTAGCTCAGTACTCTCATTTCACTAATTTTAGATCTTAACAAACTTTGGAAAACGAGAGGTGCCAGAGGACTGATGGAGGGTCAACATGAACCAGTACTTAAAAGAGAATGATACTAGACTGGATAAACAGACTAATCAGGGATAAATTAATGAAGTGGTTACACGGGACTCTGTCAATTGAGGTTAATAAGTATTTTCCACTGTGCTTCACTGATCAGACACATCTTGTCTGATACAGACAAGGTGGATACAGAGTTGTAAGACAGATACAGAGCAGGCAGAGATTTTGTTTCTCGGACATTATTTTACTGCCTGAGGACTAACACATTTTCCAAACACTGTCATCAGTCTCAGCCCAGAATTACCTGACTATAAGCAGTGACTTGTGCTGTGTGAGACCTTGAGAAGAGAGTTCACACTTTTCACCTGGGATGGAGCCTTCTGCCCTCAGACTCTGTGAAATCTATAAACTTTAGTAAGATAACAGCTCCCTGGTGCAAATAGGATATGCATGACTTTCTTTTCAATTCAGAGGCTGTAGCCACTGCAGGTTTTGAATTGCACATGCCCACAGAGAAGAAAAAAACTGTGGCTGGGGCAGTGCCAGCTGGAAACATTTCAGCACAAGAGGCAGCAGTCTGGATTCTAGGCAGATGTTTTAGTCAGCCTCTGGCTAGCCATTGTTTAATGGAACATCGAGTTTTGGGGAGAAAATCTCCTTCTCCTGGATGTGTTTGTCTGGCAGGTAGCCTTGAGGTGGCTTGGGAAGATGGATGAGACACACAGAACCTCGCTGCTGGTGGGATGACCTCTCAGAGCATGCTTGCTGTGGGCAAAGAAGGTATTTCATCTCACCTCTCTGCAGAGAATCACAAAACCCTGCATTTCAAGGCTGTAGGAGTGCCAAAGGGGAGCATATGCACATACTAAGGAAGGACAAATAGGTACATAATTTTCTTTTCTCTTCATCCCACTGTGGAAAGCTTAAATGACAAGATGGAAATCCTGCAAAATCAGGAGGTAGTACTGCTGCTCTGTGTCCTTTTGCTATTCAAAGTAGCTTTTTTCTTCTTGAAGATCAGTACTGATGCAGATTTCCCTGCGATGCTCCTGCCACCCTTGGTGGGGTGACGTCTGACTTGCGGATGCAGCAGATGAAAGGCTGTTTTGCTGTTCAGCTGGTGTGTAATGACCGGTGTCACACCGAGCTCTATCCTCTGCCCTTCAAGGGGGTGTTTTGAAGCAGCCCCACAGCTGCTGCCCCACATAATGACTGCCACCAGCTCAGAGGAGCAGTTGGTAAACAGCTTATACATCTGTCAGAAGCCCAGGAGGGAAATTTGCACAGTATATCCATACACGTGTATATATTAATGAAATGTTTATCTTTTGGAAGATATTTTTTCTCAAAAAATATTGAAGAAATTTTTTATCTAAATTGAATGCTGACCCTTTGCTGAGATTTTGGAACATGAAGGAGTAGATGGGAAAGCTTCTGCAATTCATTAAGTAAGATAATGTAAAAGAGGGAGAATCCACAATCCTCATAAAACTCAAATGCTGAAAAATCCACAGGAGAATGAAGATTATAATGAATAATTCAAATAATACATCCTTGAATGAGAATGTTTCAGCTTCCTCATTTACTCAGTCTCTCATCTGATCTCCAAGAGCGAAACATAAATGTGGAAAAAGTGAAATAAAATAGTTTTTCAGAACTATTTGAAGCTCTCTGCCTGCATTCTGGAGCTCGGAAGGACACCACGGGCTGAGGTTTGCACAGGATCTGTGTGCTCGTGCCTCCCTCTGCTGACTGCTTCCCCAGACCTCTCTCTCCCTGGCTGCAAATTATAAACAGCCATGGTTGTTTCCCCTTCCTGCTGGGCTGATGTTCCTCCCCATGTCCCAAGCAATGACAGCAGATTCCGGGGAGCTGTTTGGTACGGGCTGCTCATATCAGCCCCAGGGCCAGTGGGTGATACGGGGCCAGTGGGTGTCACCCCAGCAGCCCTGTGTTCCCTTTGTGGCATCTGCCCCATGGGTCCCAGTGCCACTCAGGTTCTCCATTAACTCTAAATTAAAGCATCCTAGTTTAGGGGGAAAACTCTGAAAGCAGTAAGGCAGAGACGCAAGGAAAGTTACCATAAACTGAGAGATGCAGGCAGAGACCTTTGGCTACATCACTAGATTACACCTGGGGTATACTGGAAATACTTCACTGAAATTTGATTTTGTCTTTTTTTGTGGTTTTGTTAGTTTGTTTTTGGTTTTTTTTGGGGGGTGTTGTTTGTTTGTTTGGGTTTGGTGGTTTTTTTGTTTGGTTTGGATTTGGTTTTGTTTCTTTTTCTTTTAAAGTTTGAATATGTCTGTAACACCTCTTGGTACCAGTTTTAAAATCTTTTGGTCCTTATAGGCAGCCACTAAGTAAAACTAACTGTGGGAACTGCAAAACTTAAAGGTTTTGGATTCTCTTCTCTTTTCACACACTCTCTACAGAAACTTCCTTTCCTCTCAGCAGAACATGTGCCCCCAGCAAAGGCAAGAAATGTACAATCTCACCATGGCAGAATGAACTGAAAATCATGCCCCTTGCTCTGGGGGGAGGACCATGCTGGCTGTCCTCCAGCTGGTTGTCCCTTGATGATCTGCCAGAGTCGGGTGACCCTTTCTGTGGAGGGAGTGAAACGCACCTCTTCTGGGACGATGGAGAGGGATCTCAGTGTTGTAAATGTCTTGTCCATTTATTCTTCTCCCAGAGTATTTCCTCAGGTTGGGGGCTGATAGATGAGATTAAAGTCTATTCTAACAAACAAAGTTTGTTAGTCAGGTTTCCTTTGGACTTGAAAACAGGTCCTGGATGCCCCAGGAGTTTTGTGATGTGGAAGCTTTATTAGAAAGCTCTCAGGAAACTGCTATCCTTTCAAAATAAAATGTGCCAACTAGAATAGCCCCACGGCCACGGTGCTGGGAGCTGAGGGCTGATTTAATACTGCAAAAACCAATTACCAGGCTGTAATCAGTAGCGGCTGTGTTGGGAAGCTGAAATCACTACAGGGAAGGAGCCAGGAGAGCAGGGTCTGCTCTTGCTGGAGCTGACACTAAGATAAATGGCAGCAGAAAACCCCTGCTACCAAAGAGTTATGGAATATATTGATGCACTAGAAGCCCCAGCACATCAGATCACTAGGAAGGACACACAGAGCATCAGGGAGCCAGGTCAGTGAGGGGCTGAAGGCAGCACTGCCTGCCCAGATGAGTTACTGACCTCCACCCTGGGACTCCGACAGCCAGCTGGTGAGTTAGAGAGGCAGCAGCATCAGTGACAGTGATATATAATTAGCCTTGGGATATATTGAAATTTTCATATATGTGCTGAATTAAACCTTCACCCAGAGTGCAGAGAAAAACACATGATGACTTCTAATATAAATAAAATATTAGACAGGAGAAAGCAAATAGTCTTTTATAGTCTATGGTGCTGATGTTCTGAAGAGACTCCAAAGCTCTCTGCAATTTATGGGCCAAATCTATTTCTAGGAAGTAATGCCAGGAATATTTTTGAGGAAAGAAACTAAAGCTCAGCATGTAAACCTTGAAACTGCTATAACAGATGCAGCCAACTGTAATAAATGTAATAAATGTAATAACACAATAAATAAGACCAAGGGAGTTGTGTCCTACCTGAGCAGTACAAGTCTTTCCAATGTTAAACCATCCAAGATTTCCTTTGATATTACTTCTTCCATTAAAAGCAATTTGTTTTTTATTTCAGACCTGAGAAGCATAGGTACTTTTCACTGAAGATTGATACACTTACTTTGAATTGTAGAAAGAAGTGAATCTGTTTGGTCTGTTAGATTAGTGGCTCAATCAGACTCTCACTCATCAAATTAGAGCTGCTGTCTACTAAGTGATCACATCACCCAGGAAGCATCTGATGCACAAGTGAGTGGTCCAGGTGGGAGAGATGTAAGTTGGTTAACTGTAGAAGACATGTAGCACTTAAAAAACAAGATACTATAACAAAGCATCGGCTGAGAAACAAGTAACTCCCCTGTTCCAATATTCCCTGATTATCGATTCATTGATGGTTATGCCCAAGTAACAATTTGTGGTTTTCAGCAAGTTTTGCCTGTGTTTTGCATTTGTTCTCAGTTATTCAGTGGATGTTGAAGGAGGTTATGTCCCTTTGTCCCACCGAGTCATAACTCCAAGTATAAATGCAGTATATGATGCAGGGCACTTTCACAGTCACCCCCTGCAGCACTGCCATGCCCCACCCATACCCTACAACCTCCTCAGCATTTAATCTGGGCACAGCCAGAGCCTGCTAAGGCATATAATTAATACACAACTACTGAAAAATGAGCACAGAACCAACTGTTCTGTAGGTCAAGAGCACTTGTGTGTCAGGAAGCCACATCCTTCACACCATGGGATTGTTTTTTACCAAGTGGCTCAAGAGGACATGAAGAGTCTCTCCACTGAGTCCTGGAGACCCTTCTTCCCCAGCGCTTACCCTGGGAACAACTGCTGGAGGGTTACAGGAGGCCTTTGTGCCTTCCCACCCAGTACTTCAGCTCAGGACACACTCAAGCTCGTGGAAGCTGTGATAATTTTCCAGCCTCACTTGAATTCAATGCTTTTCACCTTTGAAGCGGCGGCGCTTTGGTCTCTGAGGGTGTTGAGCGCAGAGGCCGAGAGCAGATAGAGTGCTCCGAGCCCTGTGTGCACAGCGCGGCCCCGGGGCAAGCGGCCCCACTTGAGACCTGAAATGACAGAAACATTTCGCAAGAGAAGCGGCTGATTTCACTGGGCTCTTGCTCGAGAGCTGCGGAGCTCCCACGAGCCCTGACCAGTGGCCTGCAGCAGGACCTTGGTGACAGGAACTGGAGCCACCAACAGAACAACTGCTCTGACAGCTCATGTCTGCAGCTGGTGTTCTTCTTTCTGATCTTTTCACCAACACACCTGGCCTATAAATCTTTTTGATCCAGCAAGAAGGAAATGACCATGCTATTTCTCCTCAATTCCAGTAATATGTAGGGGAGTTTGTCTCTCAGGGGAAAAAGCCCCCTGGAGAGGTGCATGGCAGGGAGAGCAGGATCAGGGGGAAACCACAGAGCTCATTTGAACAAAAAACTTACAATCTGCCCTGGAAGCTACAACATTTAGTGCATCTTAATTGGCTTATTTTCATCCTAAAATGCACTTGGAGAAAGGTTGTAGCCATTATGGTCTGGGGGTCGTCCAAGAGGAAAGCTATATTTCTGAGACCAAGTGATGTAAATAGAAAAAAATGAAATTAATTAAAAAGGAAAAAAAAACCTCAAACCAATAGAAATTAATTTAAATAAAAAATAAAATGTAAATTAAAATATAATTAGAAAATTAAAATAAATAAAAATAAAATTTAAAATAACAATAAAATTAATGCCCCCTGGCTTTCTCACATGCAAACACATCATCAGCTCCAAAGCAGCAGCAACAGTACATGGGATAACTTTGGCTAAGGAATGTATACAGCAAAAATGTTTTACTGTTACCAATCCTATCTCCAGGAATAATCCCTCTCTTTTACCTAGTTTAGGTGGATAACTCATGCAGGGGACTGAGAAGAGCACTGGTGAGTTAATTTTTCAGCTCTAGCAGGACCAGATGTTTATAAATAAATAAGCCCCTAAAAATTTAAAGTAAAATAGAATAAAGTAAAATAAAATACAAAATAAGAAAAATACAACAGCTATAAAATAAAGGTTAGGTTGGATATCAGGAAAAGGTTTTATACCCAGAGGGTGGCTGGGCACTGGAGCAGGCTGCGCAGGCAGCACTCACAGCACTGAGCCTGACAGAGCTCGAGAAGGGTTTGGACAATGCTCTGAGCACAGGGTGAGGTTTGTGGGGTGTCCTGTGCACGGCCAGGAGTTGGACTGATGTTACTTTTGGGTCCCTTCAAACTCAGGATATTCTGCTTCCACAATTCTATAAGAGTAAAACACAATAAAGAAAAACAAAATAAAAGAAAAAAAAAAGAATAAGAAAATAAAACCTATAATAAGAAAAATCAAATTATATCAAAACCAAATCAGGCTCGTTTCTCCAAGCTGCAATGTCACCATCCCTAATGAGATTTGCTCAAATACCGCAACTTTGTTGAGCAACAAATCGGCACAGTCAGCGGCGGCGCGCCGGTCCCGCCCCTCCCCGCGCAGCCGGGCTGGCGGCTCCGCACCCGCGCAGGTCCCGCGGGGCCGCTCCCGCCGCTCCGCCCCTGCCGGGGCCGGTGCCGGTGCCACCCGCGGGGCCGCTCCGCTCCGCTCCGCCCCTGCCGGGGCCGGTGCCGCCCGCGGGGCCGCTCCGCTCCACCCCGCCGGGGCCGGTGCCGCCCGCGGGGCCGCTCCGCTCCGCTCCGCTCCGCCCCTGCCGGGGCCGGTGCCGCCCGCGGGGCCGCTCCGCTCCGCTCCGCTCCGCCCCTGCCGGGGCCGGTGCCGCCCGCGGGGCGCGGAGCGGCCGCGCAGGGGCGGGCGGGGGGGGAGGCGCAGCATGAGCGGGCGCCCCCCCGCGGCCGCCGGCGCAGCGCCCCCGCGCCATGGAGGGATTCCCCGCCCGCGGGTACGGCACCGGCGGCGCGGACAACCGGCCGCTCTTCGGGGAGACCTCGGCCAGGGTAAGGGACGGCGCTCCGCCACGCCAGCGGCACCCCCCTCCCCAAAACAACCCCCCGCCAAAGCGAACCGCAGCGGAGGAAATGCAGCTGAAAGTCCCGTAGTGCCCCCCCTCCCCACCCTCCCGGCGTAAATGCCCCCCGGTTATGAGGAACGTCCTCCCGGCCACCCCGGAGAGCGGCAGCTCGCCACCCGCTGCCCCCGGGCTCGGCACGGAGCGCCGCGGGCAGCCGAGCGGCCGGCCCGAGCGAGGAACCTGCCCGAATCCTGCAAACAAATTTAAAAATCCCTATGAAATAAGAAAGAATCCTCAGTCCGCCTCCAAAACAGCAAGAAAAATCAAAAAGGCTGCACCTCATTGAAAAAATATAAAAGGAGTCCCCCAAAATTCCAAAAGAAGGAAAAGCTTAAATTTGGTGTAATTATTTAAAAAAACCCTGAAATAAAAGAAAAACAACCATCTCCCGATTAGCGCCCCAAACCAAAAATATTCCATCAAAATCATCCCAAACACCGCGCCAAATTTAAAAAAACCCAAACCATATCCCAAAAACTGAACCCCCCCCCCGCAAGACCCCCTCCCCAAATAAAAAACTCACAAAACATTCCCCCTCCCCTTTCCCCCGGGGAAATCAACTTTCAAATAATCCTCCCCAAGCCAACATCCCCCCAGAACTCCATCGGCAACTTGGGGCTCGGGGTCCCAGGGTCCGGGGGACCCTCGGAGTGGGGCTGGGAAGGGGTTTGGGCACGGGCTGGGGCTCACAGAGCCGCCGTGTCCCTCCCACCCGGGCGTGCCCGGCAGCCCCCAGGCCGGGGCTCTGGGGCTGCAGCACCCCAGGCTGCCTCTCACCCAGCTGGGGGGGTCTTTGCTGGGGATGGGCATGGGGGGCTGCGTTTGGTGCCTTCCTGGGAACTGCTTTTTCTCCCGGGCTGGAGGAGCTGGCGGTGGCTCCTCGGCTGACGGGTGGCAGCAGCGGCTCCTCAAGTGCCAATCCCCGTAAGCCGCTCGGCTCTCGGCGCTGCTGCAGGGGGCTGTGCCGGGCAGGGGGCTCCTGGGGCATCGGGAATCCCTCGGGAACCACGGTCCCTGGAGGTGTCACATCATCGCTCTGGACCTGTTAGGAGGGGTTACTCTCACTCGTGTGTGTTTGGGGGGTGCAGGCTGAAACTGCCTGAGATTATTCGGAAGTGTATCGAGTCCATCACCGCCTTCCCTGCAAGAACTTGGAACTGCTGCTACAATTATAATGTTTAATGAAAACAAAGTGAGACCAACCGGATTTTCAGGGAAAAATAGAATGATGTGGCATAGGAGGACAGGCAGGACGCCAAGAAGATGAACTGAGGGTGGGACAGGTATCCCCGCTAGCAGCTGCTGGCTCTAATGGGGAGCACTGGAGGCAAGGGTACCTTTGTTGGAGCGGTGCCCTGCACTTGGGTCCTGCTGGACGGTCCTTGGTCAGGGATTTTGGGAAGCTCCCAGCGACGGGCACTTCTGGGGACTGGGATATGCCATCCGAGCAGGGAGGCAGTCCTGGCAGGTAACTCCCAAACTTTTCAGCCCAGGTTAAGCCTTCGATCCCTGATCCCTGTCTTTTTCCAGCTACGCCTCTTCTCGCAAAGGAGAGCAGTAAATAATAAACGTGGGATGCTAATTTCAGTTCCTGGGCTCTAACGGGGATCCAGCATCCTGCACTTTACCCCCTGCCTGTCTCCTGTGGCTTTTTTGGAACCTGTCATATGGGTCGAGCAGCAGCCAATGGTCTCTCTCTGCTGAACCCGTGTCTGACAGACAAGGGATCACTGTGCTGGCCAGGGGTCGTTTCCTCCCTGATTCACTGGGGTTGCTTAGGAACAGACGCTGGTGAGGTCCTGAGCTGGAATGTTCTGTGTCAGAAATGGAAAAGCTAAACTTTGCCTTTAAATGGGAGCAGGTCTGCCGGGAGAAGTGTGTCTGCTCACGCCCCACTCCGCTTTTGGGTCTCTGCAAATGATGGCTGATACTGGCAAGCCGGGATCCTCTGTTCGGTCACAAGGAGGGGCAGGGGCAGTGCTTGTGCCCCAGGAAGCCCTGCGCCCAAAATTAGGGGTCTTCCACTCTTGCCAGCAATTGGAGATGGATGTAGAGATGGGGACTCCCTCTTCCTGCCTTCCTGCACTCTCTTGCTCTTCAAGCTGGTGACTTTGAGGGTAAAGCCACTCTGTGGGGATGGCAGAGCTGGGCAGCAGCATCCACCTCCTTGCCCTGCCGTGGTCCAGCTGCTCCTGCCGAGCTTGCTCTCCCGTGTGACTGCTGAGCAGAGACTGGGGCAAGATGGTTCCAAAGAAGTGGCTGGTGGGAAGAGGGGGTGCAGCAACACGGCGCCGATGAATGCCAGGCGCTGTGGATTCAGCCGTGGTTTCCAGGGATGCAGCGCTGGCAGTGAATGGGGATGAGATAAGGCAGAGGCACAGCTGTACGGTGGCGAAGAGGGGACAGAGTGTCACAGGTGCAGCACTTCGCAGGAAAGAAGTTCAAAGTTGCGTTCCTCCATGGTGGGAGCGTTTGAGTGGGTGGGAGTTAATTGCTGTGGGTTGGAAGCAGAAAGCAATAGAGAAACTGAGCAGCTCGGGATGGGAATGATGAGCTTTTGAGGACACACCAGGAAGTCCCCATGTCTTGCAGAGGGTGGGTGTCCAGCTTGGCCCTGAGCACAGCCTGTATTGCCTGCAGTTCCACCAGATCGGGTCTGGCACTGCATTCAGGTATCCCCTACGGCTGCAGCGCTGCAATGGCTGCTGACCATCTGGACTTGCTGATGTAAGGCATAAAAATGGCCTTTCTGTCACTCCTGCAGAGATGGCACCAGGTACCCAAGCTCCAGGGGACCTGCTCATTCCCTTCTCCTGGCCAAGCCTCTGCAGGGATCCCTGTGGGCTCAGCCCACATGCTGCTAACTTGGAGGATTCAAGGATGGAAGGTGCCAAGCTGGAATGGGGCAAAGAGCAAAGCTGCCACTCGGTCAAAGACTGTGGACGGAGTGCAGATACAGTCTCAGTCCAGCCTCAGCTTCCCTGCCGCTCCAAGTAACCTTGACCAGATCCTAAAGAATCCTGGATTGTGCCCTCCTGCTTTGCAAAGATTTGACACTTCTGACCTTATGTCCCTTTCCCAGAGGCAGATGGAGGGAGACCTCTGCACTGCAGAGCTTCCCTGGGAGAAGTCTGATGCCTCTAGCCCCTGCATTACCCTCCCCAGAGTAGAAGGACAGGGCAGAAACCCTCCTGTTTCAAAATGCATCTTGTGCAACAGTGAAACATGGAATTCATCTCCTGTCTGGCCAACAGCTCACTACGTCTCGGCAGCTGGCTGGCCGAATGGGGACCCCCATGGAGGCACTGCTGGGCTGTATCAGAAGTTGGTGTGTGTGTGCCAGTACCCTGTGCTGGTCCAGGTGACCTCAGGCAGCTGCAGGCTCTCTGTTTTCATGTGCTCACTGGGGTATTTTGTCTTTTTACTCTAGCAGCTATTACAGTACATAGCGATGCTGGAGAAAAATCCTTCCTGAATCAGCTGTGCTGGTCATAAAAGCCTGCTGTGCCAGCTGGGTGACATGTAGGACACAAGGCTCACCACAGCCAGTTTCTGCATGCCCAGCATGCAGGAGTGTCTGCCCGGGCCAGGCTGTGCACTCGGACACAGCGTGGAGGTGAAAGGCTCCGTCATCCCCAATCCCTTTAGCCGTCTTGGCCTCTGCTTGAGTATTTTTAACCTTTTTGCTGTGCTAAGCTGCCTGGGGCTGAAGTGTCAGTGGGCCCTGGGGAATACAGCCTCTCACTGCTTCGCCAAGCCTGGGATTTCAGGATCAGTGTCTAATCCCTGGATCCTGAAATACCTTCTTCTGCCAGCAGTGCATTTTGAAAATTTGAGTGCCCTCAGGTTTGAGCACGGGGAAGGGGCTGCCTTGGCTGCAGGGACTGGATGCCACATGCTCCACTGCTGGCATCCATACCTGCCCTGGCTGTCACTGGAGGTCCCTCAGTCAGCGGTGTGAGATGAGAGGTCCCTGTGCTGGGGGATGCTCTCTCCCACACTGAAACAGTCAAGAGAGAAATGCTCCATGATCGCTGTCAAGTCTGACCCCCTTGTTCTCTGCTGCCAGTCCAGTCTGTCCTGGCACAATGGGGCTCTAGTTAATGAGGAGCACAGTCGTGGCTGAGTTTCTGGATGGTGATTGACTGTGTGTCCATCCCTCTGAGCTCTCTGCAGAGCTGGCGGTGACTCTGTGCTCACCAGATGAGCTCTGCAGGTTGGTGACCCACTGCTAGTTCTGCAGCTGGCTCCCTGGCATTCCCTGCTATCTCTGCTGTTGAAAGCCCATCTACTCATGGCACAAGGGATCCAGTTGCTCACCTCTTGCCATCCTGAATGGAGGAGCTGAGCCTGAATACCAACTCTGGTCCCCCTCCATAACATTGCCTTGGTGGGCTCAGCCAGGTCTGCAGGGCAGAGCAAAACTGCCATCCTCTCCTGGCAGTGGAGTGGCTTTTGTGGTAAGGACCCTTCCGTGTCCTGCCTAAAGTTAGCTTTGAGTTCTTTAATTTATTTTAGGTGAGGAGGAGGAGTCCAGCTGAGCTGTCACGATATGCTCTCATGGAGCATTTCATGCTTGCATTTTTCAAGTTGCTTCTCTTTGCCTGGAGTTATTTCTCTTGTTCCTTTTTGGGGTCAGTGGTGGGTATCTCGTATCGCGTATCTCGCGGCGCTCAGAGGCTGCTGTCACATCACCAACTCCGTGTGTGGAAATGCCGGTGAGGAGCAGGGGTTTGTGCCTGGCTGGTGAGGACCTTGCACAGGGGATGTTGGTGACAATTTCCTATGGAGGGGGGTCACTTCCCACTGCTGCAGCCACTGCTGTTCCCCCACAGCTTGGGGCCTCTGAGCTGCAGGAGCATCAGTGGTTTTGTTTTACAAAGAGGAGCTGGGGACTAATAAAGGAGGTTTCAGAGTCTGCTTGCTGTGGCCCTGTCCCCTGGGGATGAACACAACCAGGACACAGCATGCACCTGCTCCTGAAGCACCTCAAGGTGAGCTCCACAGCCTTAGGTCAGGGCTGGTGGTGTCCCACAAAAGCATGATTTGCTGCTCTCTGCCTCCTCTTTGCTTTCTTCTAGTGCCCTGCTGTTGTCATGTGTTACTTCTTGATGACCTGGGACTTCTCCCTCTACAAATCCAAATTCTAGGAGGGAAGAACTGTGCAAGAGCAGGTGGAGGGAAGCCCTTGCTGCCCTGCCTGCTGGGTAGGATGTCTTGGGCAAAATGCTTTCACTGCTCAAACTCTTTTCTCACTTTCCTTTCACCATACCTACTTAATGACTCTCAGTACACTTAATCGAAGTCTGGGGTGTTTTCTCTCTGCACATTTTTTCTGCTGTAGCTGTTGTTTTAGCCTTTGATTTGAGTTGTCAGCCATCTGGGGTGTCACACCTGGCTGTGTGCAGCCCAGTCCGACTGTGGTGATGCATGTTTATACTTGGAGCAGCACCAGGGAGGAGGCAGTGTGCTGGCAGGGATTGGAATATTCTTTTGTTTTTGACTCCAGAAGGTTCATCAGTACAGGCTCTTGCCGTGGGTGCTCCTTTGAGCTCCTGGTCACACAGCCCAGTGTCACAGCCAGTCCCTGTCCTGATGCCACTGGGATGGGACTGCAGTGCTGTGTCACTGAGGGATCTTCCTTCCCAGGGACAAAAAGGTTGTGTCCTCCCAGTTGTTTTATACTGATCAGGAGCAGCAGAAAGAAGTGAGGGGGCTATCTGTCTGTCTAAGCAGAGCCACTGTGTAGCACCTTCAGATCTGCTGGTGTTAGGGTGGAGCATTTGGGGTGTGTGCAACGCTTCACCTCCTTGCCAGCAGCCCACATATTCCCACCTAAGACTCTATCAGTCTATTAATTCTCAGGCAGAGAGGCTAAAAAAAACCTTTTTCTGACAACCTCCATCTGTGCACTCCCACTTTAAAAAAAAGATTTAAATACAATTTGCACAACTGTAATTGATTTAGGTGTAGCAAAGAAGCCATTTGCAAATGAGCAAACCTGCTGCACGAGGCCTTGACCAGTACAACCTCCCTGGGGTCCGTGGAGGGAGGGAAACCTTCCTGTGTGGCAGAGCTGACCAGGGAGCCTTGATGGTGTGCTGGCTGTTATGTGGGTCCTGGCTGATGCTGTCAGTGTTGTTGGTTAATGTTCTGTTTTATATGGTTTGGGGTTTTTTTGCTATTGGTTTTTTAGGTACACATAACACTCTGCTCTTTTCTTCAGGACAGAATCATCAATCTCGTTGTTGGTGGCTTAACAACCTTGCTGCTTGTAGTAAGTATCTCCCATCCTACCCCATGTTGCTCTTTAAGTGACAGGGAGAAAACCAGAATTCCTCCCCAAAAATGGGTGGTGAAGCTTCCAGTGACCAAAGAAACTCTGATTTAGGGCAGGCTGTCATTTTGGGACATATCTGGCTTTTGAAACTCTTTGACACCAGGAGAAGGGGAATACCTTTCTTTAAGAGCTGCAACAAAATCCTTGAAGTTCTCTGGCAGATTGTCCATCCTGGCTGAACGTGAGGCTGGGTGAGACAACAAAGCACTTATGTGCCAGGAGAGCGTGTTTGCTTCTATTTCCTTCTATTTATGACTTATTGTCCTCTATTTATGGCTTATACAAGTCTTCCCAAAGTTTGTCCCTTTGTGTTGAGCTGTGCTTTCCCCAAGCTTTAAAGACAAACGCGATGCTGTCGCGACTGGAGACCATCAGTGTGGTCCACGGGGGGATTGTTGGAGAGCTGAGGTGCAGGGAGGCTGTGGGGACAGGTGAGGTGCCAGCTGGTGGAACACTTGGCTGAAGGGCTGCTCCTGCATGGGCAGTGTGCACCCCTGGGCCTGATGGCTTCATGGCCACTTGGAAGGTGGTTTCTGGCAACAAGCCAGTGTGGCAAAGCTTTTGGCACAGTTTTTCCCCCACTCCTCTCAGTTTTCCTCCAGACTTGCACATTTTCCCTCAGCTTCTCAGGGATGGGAGTCAGAGACCAGGGAGGGGTGTGCAGATCAGGATGCAAGTGCTGTGCTGCTCCAGCCCTTGGGCTGAGCCTCTTCTCACTGCAGCTCTGGCCAGAGTGAAATCCTCATCTTTGTTTTCCTCCATACAGGTCACTCTAATCAGTGCTTTTGTCTTCCCGCAACTACCTCCAAAACCTGTGAATGTATTTTTTGCTTTCTGCATCTCCTTGTGTTGCATTTCTGCTGGCATTCTTGTAAGTACCGCCATGTTTGCCGTGCTTTTGAGTCAATGGCTCTGAATAATATCTGCTTTACGTGGTGCTGCCTTCCTTTTTACACTCTCCTAGAAAAGCTTTCCTGCCTCCACAACACCAGCTGACAATGAGGGAGTGGTAGTGAGTTTTGTATTTACTGCAGAGTAAGTGTGTGAACTGAGCCAACTCCTGCAGCCCAGCTGTGGTGCAAGACTTGTGACCTCTGTGGCACTGCCACCCACAGCTGCCAGTGGAGACACAGAGTAGGAAACCAGGGAGCAGAGCACTGAAATGGGAATGCAGAGGTGGACTGTGCTGCAGAAGACACCTGAAGAGGGATCAGCCATTGCACTTGCACTAGTCAGTGACCTTTCAAACACAGGGAATGAGTTACAGGGGTAGGAAGCTTCAGCAAGTGGAAGATGTTCCTCTACTCAACAACTGCAGAATTCCAAGGGAGTTGGTTCCAAGCACTGCAAAGGGAACTGGCAGGTCTGAGTTCACAGAATCACAGAAATGTTTGGGTTGGAAGGGGCTGTCAAAGACCATCTAGTCCAAGCCCCCTTCCATGGGGAGGCACATTGGTGGCTCCTTCTTCTGCTGTAGCTTTTCATACTTGGAGCATTCTCCTTCCTCCAGCTGTGACCCGGAGCAGCCCTGAACCCTCACTGCTGGGTATGCTGGCAGGTTGCTCTGCACTGCCTGGTCAGTCCCAGTTTTTGATCCTACAGCTGGTGGCCACGACTCTGCCCAGAATAGATTGTGTTAGTGCAGAGCCGATGTTTGTCCTCATCCACCAGGGTGTAGCCAGCTTTGAGAGTTAAAACACCTCCAGCTAAGCCACCCACTTCTCCCTCCCTCTCAGCAAAGCTGACCAGATAGCACCTCTCCTCATGGCCAGTTTCACATACAGACACACACACACACACAGTCCCTCTGGCCAGAGGAAGTTGGATTGTTTTACAGGAAGGAAAAAACACCCAAAACTAAACCTGCAAGTTGCCAATTCAGTTACCAAAGGAAGCTTCCTCAGAATACCTGGCTTTTTGAAATAACACAAACTCCTTTTCTCTTCTAGATCTACTGGTATCGACAAGGAGACCTGGAACCCAAATTTAGAAATCTAATTTACTACATATTGTTTTCTATTGTCATGTTATGTATATGTGCCAACCTGTACTTCCACGAAGTGGGTAAATGAAGGACACTGGGAGTACCCAGCAATGATGCTGCTGTGTCAGACTGCTTCCAGCTCAGCTCTCAGCTCTACTCGAGACATTGAAGTGAGAACCATCAGCCTGAGAGGAAAGAAGTGGGTTGTGCAAGGATAAATCAGTACATGATTTTCATGTAAATGTATATGTAATGTCCCTCTTGTTGGGGAGAATTATTGCCATAAGACGTGACATTCTGCTTTTTTTTGAAGAGCTACTGTTGCGCTTAATGAACATTCCAGTTGTACTGATGTTTCAGAATGGCACAAGCTTTTTCATTTTGGAAAAAAACTGCACTTTTTTTTATTACTGTAAAAATAAACTGCAGCACTGAAAGGATCTGTGGCAGTATAAATAAATGGCATCTTACAGTCAAGTAAGACAAATACTCTTTATTTTGTTGAAACTGAATATACAATTATTTCTGTTCCCTAGGCAACCATTTAAAACTACAACTTATTTTTCACATTAACAAAACCACAGACTGAAAAAGACCAACTCTTGATTATGAAGAGCTAATTACAGAAATAAATAAAATAATTTATACAAGTCTTTAGTTTCTATAGCTTTTTCTCTTGATTCCTAGCTAACAGGCTGCTGTTCAGCCTAGTGTCTGTTTCAAACAATGTAGGAATTAATTGGCCTCCCTTGCCTCGAGGCCTTATGTCCAGACTCTCACAGAGCTATTCCTCCAAGACTTTTCCACCTTCACACCATCCCCATTTACTAACTTGCTGCCGAAATCAGGTCTGGAGAGGTGGCTGGTAGTGTCAGGTAAACAGCAACAGAAACAAACGTTCCAACCCATTCAACAATCTCAAAGAAATTCCAAGCTTGTCGGGGGAGGCCAGTGGGTCCCAGTAGCTTCCCTTTCTCATAGCCCTTCCCTTTTTATTTAGCTTGCTGTAGTGATGAGAGAAAAGAAAAAAAAAACCCAAAACAAAACAAGAAAAAGTTTTCCACAAGTGATCTTTCTGAGCTGTCCATTGCCAGCAATGGACTCCTCAGGAACAAGCAGACCAGGCAAGTCCCATAAGCTGCTGCCTTCTTCCTATGCCACAGACATACGAACGAGTCAGGTGAGATGGGAATACACACCACTGCTTCACGATGCTGCCCATGCTCCCTGAAGTCTTTGATGGAACTTACTCCTTCCAGAAATGTAACAGTCTCTTACTCCATGTATTACAAGAGTCAGTAAGTGCAAAAATCCTCACTCATTCTTCATGAAACCTGTGCAAACTACTACTTGCTGCGGCACTAAAGAGGCTACAGTCCACAATCCTTGACTTCTGTTCAGTTTTCCACGTATGCAGTTCAGCACATCAGTAACAAGTCAGATCAGAACTGACTGGATGGATCTGAGCACTGTGAGCACTGCAACAGAGGCTCTTCAGCACACTGGAACACCCCAGTGAGACGTGGCACCTCAGGGCTCGGCTGGCGGCTCAGTCCTCCCTCCTGATGAGGGAAACAGCCTGAGCAGAGAAAGTGCACCATGGTCATTTCACACTGGAAGCTTCTGCAGACTGTGACTGCTTTCTTTGGAAACGTGGCACAGGGGTGTAACTAACTTCACAATGCAAACATGGTCAATAGAAAATGGACACCATTGCTGCTTCTCAGTGACAGCTCACTAAATCCTCAACATCCTTTGAATCTTCTGAGTCAGGACTGCCCAACGATGAGCCAATAATGTGTGACCCATCTCCATGATGTTGTAGGATAGGATCTGGCAAGGGACAAAAAGCATTAGAACTATTGCTGTGCCATTATAACAAGAAATAAAATACAAACTTAGGAGACAGGAAATGTAGCCTGGAATTCTAACCAGTTACAGGCAGTGTTGCTCAAACTAGGCAGTTTGCAATTTCTAGTTTCACAGGAACACAGAATAGCTGGGGTTGGAAGTGACTTCTGGAGATCCTCTAGTCCAGCCCCTTGCTAAAGCTGGTTCAGCTAGAGCACGTTGCACAGGACCACGTAAGTGATGACCACTGTGGATGGACATGGATGCAACGGTGTGGCTCACATTTGCATCCATCAGGTATTGCACTATCAGTGCTGACACTCTGATGGCTCTACAGGGAGATCCTCTGGGGAGGAGTATTTGTTAGGTTACTTGCAGTTTCACAGCACTGATATGTAAAATTATTTAAGAGAAAGCAAGGAACTGTGAAGTGTTGTCTGCAGAGACTCAAAAGCTCTATACAGTGCTTTAATGAAAGGGACTGTCATACCTGTGAGAGTTGTCAAGGGCAAGACTGATTCACTATCTATATCATCTGTTGCCTGGATAAAACCATGGGAAGAAGGAACAATAAGCACAGTCTCATCATCTATTGTAGGCTGATCAACTTGTTCTTCTATTGTTGGGGAACCCAGGTCCTGCACAACACAGAACAGGCCATGAGTGTGTAATCATTCCTGCATGAACAAAAACCTGCATTGCTCAGCCACACTCCACAGTAAGCAATACACTCTGGATGAATTTTATCTCATTAAATTGAAATGTCACTACTTATTTCAGCATTTACAGGGCATGTTTCATCCTAGAGCAGGTACTCAAAAGCAAGATGAGAGGAATTTTACCCTGTTAAGTAATGTGGAGAGGAAGGGAGACACTGCAAGGTGGTGATAAAATGTTCCCTTGCAAGTCAAATATTATGCCTGCGAAGAGGAATAATTAGGCTTTTCCACTACTTTCTGTCTAGATGTTCTGAGACTGAAGCATTACCTTTATAGCACTTACCTGCTCCACAAACCCAACAGCTTTACCTTAAGTTTCACAACTCCTGTTGTCAAATTTTAAGTGACACTGAACACAGAGCTCAAAAGATCCACTTTATATTTGCTGTGCCTTGCTTCGTCTGTCACTGGCTGGAATCTGGCTCCAGACTTTTTTTGCTGACCTTAATGGTACCCCAAGACTGGCAACACACGGATTCCTTCCAGGTACAAGTTGTCAACACCCTCATTCTCTTTCAGTCCTGCCATTGCTGCTGCTCCTGCCTCTTCCCTGGCTCCTGTGGTACTTGAATGGCAGCAACACATCTGGCTGACTCAGTGTCACAGCACACTCCTGGTCCCATAAATGCAGTGAAAAGTCATCCCACACAGTACTGCCAGAATCAGCAGAGATATCTGGATTCCAGTTTTTGTGTGTAACATGCTTAAGGTCTGTTCAATCTTCAGGAATCCCTGATGTAGAATGCTAGCAAGTGCTCCTGACACAATGGACGGTACCTGGATTTATCACTGTTTTCAGAGGTTACAGCTCTCTGTGTTTAAGAAAATCCTGATGTTCCTCCACCTTGTTTTTTGTAGGAAAACTTGTTTCCCTATGTAACTCCACAGTGTTTTTGCAAAAGCAGCTGTCTGAAACCCCCTTCCTTGATGCTGCTGGAGAGATGCTGCTGACAACCTGCGCTGCAGCTCTGTGAACTGCACTTGGTCCCATCCCCAAGGGCACGGTGTGCCTGACCTGCAGGAGCAGCTCTCAGCAGAGCACACAGCTCTGCCCACCAGCAGCACTGGGCTGCAAGGCCTGAAGCTGGGAAGAGGAGGCGTGAAAAACTAAAGAAGCCATTGTGGCAAATGGGCACCTTTCCCAGCCAGAAATAATAAAACCCTGCAGCATGACTGCCTGCCTCCCACTACCCACCCACAGTGACAATACAACCCTGGCAAGCTCATAAAAATAACACTGACTTGAAGAAAACGAAACTTAGGCATGTTTTTCTGGAGTAACTTTTCACTGAGAATTACTCACAGACAGTTCACTATTTCCTAGAATTTAAGTATACATGTCAAACTTGAATCTGACTTGAAGGGTAAGGCAAATTAGAATTACAAATTCAGTTTGCTTTTCTGTGTAGAAAAAAAAAAGTTTACATTCTTCTAGCCATGAGCAATTTGTACAAAGTTAAACTAGGAACTAGGTTAATATCAAAAGTTTATTAATTCTACCTTGAGAAGCTAAAGTTTTAAAATAAGAACAGAAAGCTGATGGTCTGCCTCAAATGTTGAAAATCTTATCACAATTATGTCAACCATGACACAGAAAGAGGAAAATGGAAGAATAATCCCCATCTTCTGATGTACTCAGGATTCAGATGCTTCTGTAGTAGTAGCAAACTTGAGGTGCACAAAGATTCACCCTTTTCTAAGAGCATAACAGATATGCACTGTCTATTAGAAGCTTCTTCAAAGACAACACCAAAGCATATTAATGATGGATTTTCAAGGCTGACAAAGCAGAAATGCAGCTACTGTGGAGAGCAGTGTTCTAAAAAACAGGAAGGGGTATTTCATCCTAACTCATCTTTTCCCAAATTCCAACCTAACCAAACCTGTAAAGGAAAAGGAATTTTCTACCCAGTAAAGAGTGTTATCTGCTTTTCAGCACCTCTGTTTTCTGTGACTTAGTCATTTTCATCATTCCAGCAACTGAAAGAAACAATCCAAATACCTGTAATCATTTGGATAAACTCATTTCTCCATCTCAGGTGTTGGAGATTAATAAATCTGAGGCCAGAGAGAGAAGCAGCTTAAAGTTTCAAATTCCCATTTAAGAGATACTTGACTGGAGCAGTATGTTTAACAGAAGTACTCAAAACTGGAAACTGAGGTACATCTTGAAGTATGTTATTAGACTCATAAAGCAAATACTAGAGCTCTCCTCCCTTGCTCAATCTATCTATTGATGCAGGTGTGTTGGACAATTAACAGCCCAGTTTAAAGCAACAGCATCAAGCAGGAATTACCTGAAGGCAACTGCTCAGTGCCATCAATGTTCCAGCTTTCCACTGTCACCATGCAGAAGGACCCTGAGCAGTGAAGCAACTCTACAGCTAGCGAGGTGCCCAGTGCTCCAGATGAAGTCAAATATAAGCCCTGGTACCAAATTAAATGCTGTTACTTTCATACTTGTAACATACTAATGAAGCTCAAGGATAGAGGATCTCAGCATATACTTGAACTGTGAATTCAGAATCACAGAATTCTTTGGATGGGAGGGGACCTTGAAGATCAGTCCAGGCCCCATCCAATCTGGCCTTGAACACTTCCAGAGATGAGGCAGCCCACAGCTTCTCTGGGCAACCTGTTCCAGTGCCTCAGCACTCTCATAGTGAAGAATTTTCTCCTAATGCCTCATCTAAACCTACATTCTTTCAGTTTCAAGCCATTCCCCCTTGTCCTGTCACTATATGCTCTTATGAATAGTCTCTCTTCATCTTTCTCCCTTTACCTACCAAATGAAATCACTGGGATATTTCAGATTAATAGCTTAACATAAAGCCACAGATTCAATGAAATAATTCTCCGTGCAGAAATGGGGAAAATATCAAGGATCACACCCTCCCTTACCTCAGTAACGTAAGTGCTGGGTAAATCAGAGTGAGAATCCTCATTCTGTTTCAGGCTAGCATCAGCAATCTCCTCCTCTGTTCTTACCATAACTCCATCCATCAGTTCTCTACTATTCCTGCTGCTAAATTTGGAAGCATCATCTTCGTTGTAGGCTGACTGCTCTTCGTCACTCAGCTTGGACTGATGAATATCATGTGGGAAAGTATTTGTTCCTAGGGTGTCTGGAGGATCTGTCAGGTCAGCTGACTGAATGTCTGCATCCACATTAAGTTCTGTCTGGGTGACAGAGGAGGAGATGTCTTCGGCAGCAACGGTGCGGATTATGACACTCGGCGTGTGGCACTGCACTGTGACGTTGTCACTCGTGTTTAACAAATGCTCTGGCTGTCAGCAGCATTTGCAAAAAAGAGACAAACAAAACCCCAAGAAAGGTCAGAGGATTTCCTGTAACTATCTACAAATCTTTCAAGCAAATACAAGCAAAAAGATTCCAATTGCTAAGTGTAGTTCAGAGTTTTATTATATATACACTAGGTCAGCCCAGATCATCTCTTGACCTTTCCTGTTCCTATAGGATAACTTTGTAGACTGAACATGGTGTCATGTGTTCTTTAGTCACAAATAAAGTAAATACATAATAATATGAAAGAGGCAACCATTCAGGTGAGGATCACTGTAGATTCAAAAGGTCAGTGTTTTTTCCACTGAATTTTTCATCAGCTTTGTGATTCAATCTCTAGTTTGCTTCCTCTTCCCTCCCTCTAACAAAAAGCAATACTTGTCACTACTATCCAAGTGTTGTGGACTAGCATCTATGTGTGAGAGTAACTGAAAACATCACAAAACATCAAGACTTGGTTTTGCTGGGGGCCAAGACACTAAATGGAGACACTCTGTTCAGAACTTGCACACTAAGCTGAGCTCTGAAGCAACCTGAGGTTGTTTTTTAAAAACAATACCCAAAGCCCCAAATTCTCAGTCTTCAGGATTTTAAGCAAAGTAGCACTGTTATGACTTAAGAACTGCTCTGCAAGATTAACATGCATGTGCAGGGCCCGGCATGACAAGGTTCCCCTTCCCCCAGTGCCCAAAGCGGGGTTGTGCCCGCCCAGAGCGCTCACAGATAAGGCATGAACGATGATCTGCTCCGGGGAGGCGGGAGCGGCCGCGGCTGTCAGGGTCATGGTGGGACTCGTTGTCAGCGTTAGAGGGAGGCCTTGGCTCGAGCTTGTCTGCAGTAAGTAGGTACCTGGTGTCCCAGTCGGCTGGAGGTGGAAAGACTGAAAAGACAACACGGGTTTAATACCCAAATGCACTGCCCAGGACACGTTTTGATTTACATGAACCAGCTTAAATGTAACTGCCCTGGAAAATCACCACACCAATCCAATCCCTTCTGCACCGACTGCTGCACTGCACTCAAAAAACAGAAAAAACCCTCATCTGTCGCCTTAGGCTACCAAGGCAAGTATTAAGGGCAGGAGCCCAGCAAGTCTGCATTATGCTGTACAACAGCAGGTAAAAAAGGAACAAATTCAACTTACTTTTGCATTGAGATGAAAGAGAAACTGTGCCATAAATTACAGGACAATGGAACTGAGACAATCTTTACTTCCTGGGAGCTTTCTCTGGCTCCTTTATGTCAGACTTTAACAACAAAAAAAATCCAAGCACAAAGGAAAACTTTGTAGCATTAAAGCAAATATAAAGCATTTAACTATAATTCACAGTTTGCTCAGCAGCCCTAATGGATTACACTTTCAGAAATAAGTTTTACAACTCTTCTTCTTTCTACTTGAAAACTTTCCCTTTTCTTTCTATAGTCTAAGAAGTAGCGGGGTTGAAAAGAAAAAAACACAGTAACAAACACCAGTGACTTACTGGAAGAATCTCAAAGGTCTGTAGTGTTCCACTGTTCAGTGTTATTGTCTCAGAGTCAACAGTAGCAGCAGGGGAATCAGTGGAGGCTGCAAAAGGAAGGAAAAAAAAAAAAGAAAAGGAAAGTATGTAAACCAGAATGTTCAGCCCTGTAGAGAGCATAACGTACTATAATTAATACATGGCAGGGTACTGTTAATTCCCCTAAGAGGAAAAAGAAAACTGGCTGCAGTCCTAATGACAAGGTTCTCTAATTGGTACCCAAGATACAATTCTATTTAAAGAGAGCATTCTACAATCCAAAAGAGCAAAAGAAAGTAAATATGGGTTTAGCACACAGAGATAAAAGCAGAAAATAAAGTTTCTGACATGATTTAATTACTTTTTGTAATGAGATTTGCAAGAGGTTCTAATGTAACGATACCCTTTGGTGTAATAATATCCTTTGGATCATGTACTGCTTGCTTCAAACCAGTGTCAGGCTTAACATTGTTGTGTTTCCCACAGACCTCTTTTCGTTTTTTTGTATTTTTAATCTTTTCTGCCCTCCACAGTATGTCCACCCCTGATGAAAGTTCAAATGCTTCCCAGATATTTGCCTATCCTGTGTGTTATGACTGCAGTATAAAAGCTTTAAGTATTCTTACTACAACTATGTAATTATTTATGCAATTAGCTCCACTAATTCTACAAGTAGTGAAGAGAAGCACTGAAAACAGTTGATGTACCAGGTATTTTAAGATCACCAGGTCCAAACAACTTGTACTCAAAACTTTATAACCGTAATTTCAACTTCTACTTACTCTTAAAAAAAAAAAATCACAAGTTCCAGGAAGCTGAAACAAAATTAATACTCTGCCTGGAGTTTTCCAGTAATTTCCTAAATACCAAAAGGGGAAAAGATTTACAAGATGATAACAGTGACCCAAGCACTGGAAACTTTGCAATCTCAGACTCTGTGGCTGCAAAATACAGTAATTTTGGTCTCTTAAGAAGATAAAAGCTCAATTTTGGAAGCTATTATTGTTGTAGTGGCATGTTCAAGGTTTCCTGTTGCAGATTTCCTGGCACTCAATAGCAGAGAGCTGAAAAGTATGGCCTGTCAGTTATATAGCCAGTATATTCACAAAACCTCAGGAATTGCCCCTTTGAATCCCTGAGCCTTCCACCAAATGCAGCTGAAAGTGGCTAAAAGGTTCAGCTCTCATGGGACTGTGAAACACACAACACAAAATTCACTGTGATTACACAACCAGAAATTGTTCAGAAAAGCAGACTAAAATGGGGAAAAAGCCTTGTTAGGCAGACATGGGCAAGTGAAGTCACAAAATAACCATTACAGGATTCAATTCAGAGATGACTGAAGGTTCCAGGATCCCAGCCCATCCTGCCTGCTCATCAAAACCCATCGGTTTCGATCAGGCTTCATTCAAAGTCTGAGACTATTAACATACTATGACAGAAAAAGTTCTTGGCTTGGTGTCATCTGTCATTCTAATTAGAAAATAAACCACATAAAATGAAGCTAGCACTTAATAAGTAGATTAAGGTAGACTGATCTACTAAAATTATAAACAGAAAATTGTCTGCCAAATGCCTATTCCTGTGTAGTCTGAAGAATCAGTTTGTAGACTGATCAGCTTAGCTCAGAGCAGGGTGCTAATAATGCCAGGACTATGGGTCCAATCCCTGTATGGGCCACTCATTGGAGAGCTGGGACTCGATGATCCACGTGGATCCTTTCCAACTCAGAATATTCTGTAACTATTTGGTAATCAGCAAGACCGAGGCACTAAATTTTCCTAATCAAATTTACAAATGACAAATGGTGCAAAATAATATATATTGCAGCATGTGACTGGAGTTACTTAATAAGATTAGTTACAAAATCAAGCAGTAAGAACTACACTCGGAGCAAATCTGGGAATCAATGTTAGATAATGAGCAAAGTTCATCCTTAAGAGCATGGGAAGCATCAACTTAAAAAAAAAAGACAGTGGTTTAGCAGAACACTGGCTGAATGTTGGTGTGACTTAGCAGCTAACATTTTCCAGAGTGTTTGTGACTAGAAATAATTGCATAATAAAGGACTAGAAAAAAAAACTTATACCTTCAGTACCCTGCATCAGAACTTAGGGACAGCAGTCTATGTAACTTACAAAAGAAGAATCTGCACATGATGTTCATTGCTCTGCGCAACAGTGACCAGAAACAACTTAAGGAATAAACATACACACTCTATATTCATTAAGAAGTTTGTGAAGGCTTTTCAAACAACAGGTTATGTGGCAAACTCCTGTGTGCACACACAGACACCAACACCTGTGTTCAGGTACTCCAATCGTAGCTTCTTGGAACTACAGTCACAGCAATATCTACGTTTGCCTAACAAAGTTACAAAGAGGTAAACGAACACAGAAATGTTTCATCTGAAGTTATGGCATGACCAAGGGAGAACGAATACAACTCTTATAAGAGATGCTCACTCCTCCTTCACCACCTCAGCAGAAGCAAGTTTCAGGTTTTGTGTGAGTGGTTTGTTTCAGTACTTACAGACGTGGGTGATCTGCACTGGGATCTGCAGAGCTGCCATGGGGCTCGGGGCACTGCCTGTGCTCTCCTCCAAGCGAGCCACCCGGATCTGCACGTGCTGCAGCCCCGAGCTGGGGTTAGTGTTTGCTAAGCCACTGCCACACTTGTTCTCTGGAAGCTGGTGCCCTGGATTGTTTTTTTGGTTCTCGTGGAGCTGTTTAAGACCCTTTATCAGCACTGAGAGAAAAAACACTCATGCTAAAGCAGGTTGAACAAACACATTTGAAATGCTGCAACTGGTGATTTACCCAAGATGAAAAGAGCAAATAAAATCCTACAGAATCTGGAACTTAAGCAATTTCCAGAGATACAGAAACTAGAAATTTAGCACATACATAGATCATTTATAGCCAACTACAGCAGTGAACTAGATTTCCTCATGGAACCCAGGCACTTCAAGATGTTTGGGGGAAAAAAAAGAACACACAGCCCATAAAATTTTGGAACTCTCTAAAATGATGCATGGTATATCCCCAAGCTACAATCAAGTACCAGTATCATTAGCTGTGTAATGCTGCTACCAGAAGTAAATCCTCCAATTTTCTACAACACAGAAACAGATTTGTTCAAGAGCTTCACAGAAATGTCACTGAAAATGGGGAGCAAGAGAGAATGAATCCCACAGTGGTTATATCACTATTATTCACCTGTGCATGAGGAGGCCCATTGCTCCAACAGAACCACGCACCCTTCTTCGCTATGATTGCTTTGGCCCTGCTGAGGGAGCAGCTGATGTAACAGCAGATCACAAAACCTGAGGCCTCAGCTTTTCTAGAATTCATTACAGCAAACTGCCTAAACGTCTCCCCTTTGTCAGGTGAAAGACAGCACAGCCTGTTGATGCAGTGCTGCATTTATCATATGAATTATTTGATGCAACAACTGCCTATTAATGTGTGGTAACAGGGGCCCTACTCCCAGCTGCAGCCTTGAGGCAGGACTAATAAATAACCACACTGTCAACCACAGCACAAGTGTGCATTAAATTACATCTTTCATTAATTATGACACATAGGAAAATTATTTTTTCCTCTCCCCAAGTAAGACAAAGAGAGGTCTGAAGGTCACAAACACCCCTTTGGCTTAAGCACTAGTTTCTCCAAGCCAGAATGGAGAAATGGTATGAAATGTATTTGGGGGAGCTTTATACTCCTGACTCCTGCCCTCCTTCTTACTGCACCTAGTAGTAAATCTACTTTCTGTCTACACCTAAGGCTCAGCACCAGACAGAGATTACATTTTAACATTGTAAAGGCAACACACCTAACCTGAGGCCATAGTTAGGCTGCAGATACATATCCTCTTCCACCTGAAGAGGTCACTGCCCTCCATACCAAAGATCAGCATCATCTGAGATCTGCCAGCTGAGCTGCTTATATACATACTCTCACTTTAGCCAAAGCCAGAAGTGATGGCAAAGTCTGTCTAGTTGTACACAGCAGCTTGGCCTGTTTGACTGAAACACTTAAGGATTGCTTGTAGGAGCAATTCAGCCAGCAGATCCAAGGGGCCAGTAACTTCCAGCAAAGGAGCAATGTGCTCTTTGGCCAGCAATGCTATAAGCAGACAACAAAATGCAGCCTTATTCCTTCGACATATGTGAAAGGAGCTTTCAGAAGAGAAGTGTGCAAGTAGTACATTACCAGGGAATGAAACATCTTTGTGGTTTGCAATCTGTCTTTTAATGGTCCACCATTTACTCCGAAGCCACTGTGGGGAGCGGACACTACTCCATCCCTCAGCCAGTAAATCCCAATTGATGTCATTTTCATCAGAAACTTCAAGTTCCGCTATCCTGGCAGGATAGAGAAAACATTGACCTGTTAGAAACTGCCCTCCAGACCGGCAGGGTGTCGCACACGTCCGGCCGTGTCACACGTAACAGCGCAGAACGACATGCTAGTGACCAGCCCACCAGAGCTCAGGAATCGACACAGGCTTCCAAGGCTCCACGCTGCCAGAGGTCAAGCAGAATCATAAACAAGAGAAGATGGACTAGACCTGTTAGGTGATCCAGTCCATCTCCTTGCCATGCAGGATTATTCTTCTTATTTATTTATACATTAGGTCTTAGATCGGATTATCGTGAAGCATTCCAAGTGGTGGTACTTGCATCTTTTCTTTTTGAAAAAACATTCCCCAAACACATCTCCAAGGCAGGAAATACTTTCTGAGATTCACTCTGAACATTCACTTAATTAATTTCATGTTATGATATTTACTTGTTTTCTTCTAAGTAACAACCATCTGTCCTTAACACAGATTTTTGCCTTCTCTCAGATGCTTCTTAGCCAAAGTAGATGAAGTTAACTACAGCATTAAACACTTCCTCATAAATCAATCCCACCAGGCTCTCCAGATAAGGGACATTTTTCTCTACCATTTTTTCTCTACCAGAATCTGTTTCAAATCACTAAAAATCTCTAAATTGCCCTTATCTGTAAATGGAGCATATGAAAAAGAGGTGAATAGTGAGGGGAAAATATTTTTGTGGAAGTTAAGAAAAGTCCTCTTCACAAATAAGGCAAGAGCATTCTTGCTAGCTAAAGAAAGAAAGAAGTAAAAATGAAAAAAAAACTACCAAAACCAACCCTGTAGGATAAGTAAAGGATATCTGGACAGACCAAACCAGAAATATTAAGAAATATACCCAGCACATTCTGAAATGTGGAATCAGGCTCCTCGTTTTGAGTTTATGTCAAACAGCTTCAGTAAATTTGTTAATACTACTTTGTAAGTATTCCTTAGATTCCCTGGATGTCTTGGCTTTTTATTCCCACCCAACCATAAAAATCCACTGGCTAAAAAGCTTGAGTTAAAGGCATTCAAAATTGGAGGAGGACTGGAGAGAGCAAAAGATTTCCAAAGTCACTACCAGGTTGCCAGTTCAAACGTAGTCAGAGATGCTGATATCCAATCAGTGTTTGTTGGCCTACATGAAATTAATTTGCAGTCTCAGTTTAGCTCTTTGTAGACAAGATGTCCACATCACAGAAACCACCACCACACTTGACCCTTGTTGGTCATCTCAGCAGAGAGGCCAAGGACTGAACGGGCAGGGAGACTGAGCTACCCTCCAGTTAAGGGTTAAAGCGCATCGGTGGGGCAACGTGTGGGAAGCTTGCACGGTTTGCTGCCTGTGCTGTACCTTTTCTGTGGAATAAAGAAGACTTCAGTCTCCAGGGTTTTCAATCTGACACCTTTCACGAACACTAACATTCACTAAAAAAACAAAAAACAAAAAATACGTTCAATAATAAATCTCTGGGAACTGTAAACACAGCAGTGATTTTTGGAAGGTTCTAGAATTTTCAGTGTCTAGGAAACCAGCAAAATGGACCCCAATGGAATCCTGCTAGCAACACATATTACAAACCTTTAAAAGTAACTAAAATAACAAACCTCAAGATCAGATTTATTTCATCCTCCTTGGTCCACTCGGTGCCTCCACTTTGTTTCCAGTTGAGATAGTTGAGCCATTTAGAGCGGCACTGCTTCTCTGAGCGCGTCCCGACCCGTTCTGCCACCGCAGCCCACGACACACCTTGTGTGACAATGTCACCTGGCTCTGTGCTTGTCAGCTCATGCACTACTTCTGCCAGTCTTTTTTCTTCCTTCTCTGTCCACTTTCCTGAAAGAGAGAGAAGCCCTCCAACTTAACTAGCAACACATACTCTCTGTTCTGATCCATAACATGCCAGCAGATATTTAACGGCCATGTCCAACACCTTATTCCAAATGCACATATTAACTTGTGAAGAAGATGTAACTGTTCTTAATTACTGACAGTTTATATCATATCCATTTTTGATTAACAAATCAACAATTCCATTGTTTTGCTGCTGAATTTCTCTTTTCTCTTCCTCTCACAGATGAATAAGGCCACACAGAACTTGTACAAATAGCGACCAAAGCACATTGATCCAAGCTATCTGAACGGTACTAGCTGGAGTGAATTAACCATGCAACAGTTTAGTGCACATTATTCACGAGGGCTGACTGAATTTTCCTTTATACTTGAAAATATACATTACAAATAAACAGTACTTTACTCCTGAAGTGCATCTGTCTCTCTCTTGACACCAAACATGCAGTGTAACTCTATAACCATTAAACACAAGGGACAGAATTTTAACTAGAATATCCACTTCTGTCACCAGCATTTACCTCACCTGTGTTGCAGGTATCCTTCATCAGTCTACATCGATCCTTTACAGATGAAGCACTTCTCCCCAGGGCAGCTCCTATTGTGGCCCAATCATTACCATGTTTTACTCTCAGCCTAAAGAAAAACATGCTCATTAGCACTATATCCAGTTAGGAAATTACCAAAATATCAAATATTCTCTAATAAAAACAGGATGAATGTGCAGTTGACAGGCTTAAAGAGAGAATGGAGAAATCACTTTGCTACTTTACAATTAGTATTTTCTGCTACTTTTTCCTATGTGTTTCTAGAAGCCTTTTGGACCAGCTGAGCCACAAGATACATATCAAATGCATAGTATCTGTCTTGCAGGAAGATTGTGAGGCTTAATGAGTGTGTTAAACATAATACAAATGTTTAGATAAACAGCTGATTTCCATTCTATACAGGTTCCTCAATGATTTTCAGGTGGTGTAGAGAGCACTTGGGAAATTTCAGTAATGCCCGATGAAAACCCAGGCATCCTACAATTTAAATTAAGCAAAACACTGCATAATCACGTTCATCATTTTAGCAATCATCTTCCTCCTTCACATGACAGCAGGTTGCTTAAAATGTTGATCCATAAATAGTTCTGACACATCTGGAACCACAGGCACCTTGTGAACGACACAAACCAGCTCAATTGATCCAAACAGATCCATCAATGCAATGCAATATAGTCCCTTCCTTCCTTCCTTCAGTCCAACAGTTTCTTCCAGCTGCTTGAGCATGGAAATGTGCAGGAGGGGATAAAGTCTGCAGCCCCATCTCCTTGATCTACCAGGTTCATATTCAAAATTAGGCTTTCTGAGCTGTACTGATAATTTATGTATCTGTAACACTTCCTAGGGCATCCTACTCTTGACCTGCCACTTCTTTTAGTGCAGTTCTTTTAGTGCACTTCTTTGCTCAAATTTTGTAAAGAAAAGGAACTTCTGTTTCTCATAACCACAAATATTGACTGTGCTTGTAAAAATCTGAAACTTTCCTAGTTACAACAGAAGCCTTGCTTTAGAACTTAGTTGCATACTGTTAGGGCCTGAACACACATTAGAAAAAAAAAATTAAAAGAATTCAAATGTAGTTTCATTTTTCTTTAGATAGTAACCACTACTTTTGGGTAGTGTAGGAGCAGTCAAATTTATTTGTAACTCTTCAGTGATTTCATATAAGGAAACCCTTAAAAATGGATCAAGCTACTAAATATAAACAAGGAAGAATGACCTTGTTCATAAGATAACTTACTCTTTAAGCTTTTCAATTTCCTCAGGAGTATACCTAAGCAACAAGTAAATAAAAAGACATTATTTTAAACAGAAAGCATACAGCATAAATATTATTATTTTCCTAACGACACAGCACACATTTAGCTAGAACAAGAGATTAAGGAATTTCAGCTGTAAGACACAATCTGACTGAATACTTCAAAAGAATGTGAGGAACAAATGTCATTTTCCACATTAGTGCATTTCTAAGGTTAACTGGTATAAGATTCCTCTCATTTGTCAAAAAATTTCCTCATTCTTCGTGATCTTACTCCTATGAACAGAATTAGAATTTTCTGCATTAGTCTTTCAAACAAACAGCTTCTTCCTTACTGTCCCAATTCACCATCACCATACAGCTGACTCTCCATCAAAAAAGTCTATCAGCACTGAGAAGATATTGGTAATTTTCAACTGCCTTCAAAAACTAAAATATAATATCCTTTCTGGATAGCACCAGATCAATACTTTAAGAAATGGCAAGCAAGGGCATCAATTACTTCCAGGTCACAGCTCTAGAAAAAATTACATCTCAGGAGATCCATCCTTGTGTCCAAGTCCTGTCATCACATCAGAATCTGTTATTCACCATTGTTTTGGGCTTTTTGTTCGTCTGTTCTTTAAAGCTGTCATTGAATACCATCAACTGAACACAACTATTGCCAAGGATGATCTATCAGAATTGACCAGAGGTGACATATTAGCAAAATCTAGGTCTGTTTGGCTAAAATTTTCTGTCTCACATAGAACATGTCCAGCATAAATACATGACCCTACTCATACCAATAAAACCATGCAGCATTAGAGGGTTTCATACTTTCCAACATGGTTTCTGTCATCATACATGCGAAGAACTCTTCTATAGACAGCAAAGAGAGGCCGATTCAGACCCCAAGCTATTGTCCTGTAGAAATCTTTTCTTTCATCTTTTGACATTTCAAATATAATTTCAGTGGCATCTTTTATTCCACGGGCCTAGAACAAAGCATTTAAAAAAAAAAACAAAAACCACAAACAGAACACCTTAGATAAAGTCTCCTAGGAATCAAGAAGTAGAACACAAGAACTGAAGCCATTATGCAGCTTTCTGTGTATCACAAATACTACAGTCCAAAAGTAAAATGGAGTATTTATGGATTAGCTCCCTCAAATACAAAACCTTGAACACTAGGTTTTGTTGTTTTGGCTTTTTTACATTGGAGTCCAGGGAGACACAGAAATTCTAACACCTATCCACATACAATAAAAAAAAATCTGTCCAATATATACTTTAAGATCAAAAATTGAACCATCATAGAGAACATCATGGAATATGTACTGTGGTGGAATTAGTCTGGGGCCATACAAGGAAGGCTGTCAAACAGTGCTATACTGATTTATTACATAATTTCAGATATTCCTTACGCAAAAGCGACTTCTTTCAATTAAACTACTCTTCTTGTTCTGATGGAAACTCAAATAAATTCAATACAAAAACACTGCAATGAAGTATAACAGTAAAGCTTAACCTCAGCTTAAACTAAGAATCACTGTATTTCAATTATTCAAAGCAGTACAAGAAAGCAGATAAATGGGAAAAGAATGAATCAAATGATTTATCAGTAACTCAGAAAAGTTATTTAGCTAGCTTAAAAAAGCTTCACTAGATTTAAAACACAGTATTACCCATGAATGATTTTGTGGCAAAACCTCTAATATATGTGTGGGCAGACACTCTCTTCAACTAATACTGTGGATTTTTATTCCAGTGAACACTAAATTCAGGGCTTTTTTTTAAACCACAAGTGAAGGATGGTGAAACTGTAATATCCAGGCTATATATTCTCAGTTGTAAGGGCTCAGCTCAAATATTCTCAGCTGCAAGCCTACCACAAATCTGATTTATGGGCAATTATCACTGTCAGCATGTTCACCACATGCCCATTTACACTGAACTCTGACCCCAGTAAATTAAGGGGAAGAAAGCAGACACAGGCATCCTGCTAGTATAGTACACAATCACAGACCTGGCACCAAGGATGTCTGGAAGTTGTATTCAGCGCTCAGTAAGGAAACTGCTAATGCAATTTTTTACATCTTTAACAGAAGTTTTATGAGTCCTCAATGTATAGTCAGAGAAAGAGATTTATCCATGTAAAATGTCATGTCAGAATGCTCACAACAGGCTATATCCAGCACAAAAATTAAAAGCAATGTTACATTCAGTAGTACTTAAATCCTATCTATGAATGAAATTTTCTTACGTATTTCAAATGGGTGATGACCATTCCTACAACAAACCAATCCAAATTACTTACTGAGTATTCTGGAAAGTACTAAAGAAAGTTGGTTTCTAGCAGGAACTGCATCACCACATCAACGAGCAGGGAACATACGCTAAGCATACCTTTAAATAACGCTCAATGTTACTCATCAAAATGTCAATTTCTTCCTTTGACCACATCCCTTGCTTCCACTTATGGCCTGAAAATAGAAATGACAACTAATTACTGAAGTAAAGGCCAGAAAAACATCAAGAACAGAAGTATCTGAAAACATGACCAATACTGGAATTAACTAGGAAAAGAATAATTTTAGCTACTAAAATATAACTAGCATTAATTTTAAACAGATGTTATTTCTTAACTGATAGTAACATTCAACTAATATTTAAATAATGTGAGTCAGACCCCTCTTCAAAAACATCCCATTTTTAAAAACAGAACATGAACTTCTCCATGCGCCGTTAAGTCACATTTCCAGCCTTTCTCTTCTCTTTAAACTGACAGCTGAAATTTCCATGTACTCAAAATGATTCCAGAAGCTGGAACTTAAAATCCAACTCAGAAGATCACCTGAGGAATTGGCAACGAGGTGGGGTTCTCTCGCATGCCTCAACACTGCTGAACATGAGAGCAGTGCCACCTACTGTGAGTGCTTTTTACAGAGGTAAATGCTCCATTAAGCCTCTTTTTGACAAGCTGGTCCCCATCTCCATCCTTCTTTTTGCATTGGGAGTAATGCTCAGGGGTCACAGCCAACATAAAACCTTGTGGTGGGTCTTTTAGTTCCCCAAATAAAAGTGGCAAGCCAATAGAAACAACGTTTCCTCTCTGCCTATGCCTTTGGTAACTACAATGCCAGCTAAGCTTTAAAAGCAAATGCAACTAACTTCATTCAGAGAGAAAATTTCAAACCTGAAGTCTTTTAATAAAACATTAAAATATTCCTACTTTAAATTATCCTTTTTTCTCCTTATAGTCATACCATACTTTTAAATGAGCTTATGCTGGTGTGACCCAGTTTACATATTGGTGTGTGCTGGCTATCTGCCCACCTCTGCTCAGGAAAATCAGGGTACTTCCTTCTCAGCCTGCTAATTACCAGAGCTGAGAGACAGAACACACCAAAGAGACTGTCTACTCAAATCCAATTATAATGAAAAGTACAGGCATTATTACTAATTCCATTGGAACTGGTGAGAGAGTACTCTTTCCCTGTGTCCCATAGCTTCAATCTCTTCTTCCACAATTACAGAGACAGAAAAAGAATGTATTCCACTAACTGTGATTCACACAGATCCAAGCCTCTGACCTGACTTTATGGGACACTGCTACTCTTTACATGGAATAACCTTTAATAGCAAACTATTTTAGGAAAGGACATATATTCTGCACTTCACATGTTTGCATATTCATAGTCAAGATTATCATAACCTGCTCACAGTTCTAGGAAGAAAGCATTATTAGGTGGAGACTGCTATAAAGTGATGAGTTCAGGCAACACATGCCAAACTCTGAGCTACTGTAAAAGAAGACACACACTGGCATTCCTTCACTGCTGTGACAAACCACAGAGCTTACAAGAAAAGTTCAGACAGTGGAGATTCTCAAATATTTTTCTTGGCATATTTTACTAGAAATATCTTCCTCAAGTTATTAACCTCTTAACTGGAATCACCAGACTCAGTGATCTCCATTGACCAGCTGACAATTCTATGTCTCTTCTTAAAGGTTTCTAACAAAAAGAGGGGGTTGCTTTGAACAGACTAAAGAAAAAAATAAAAATTTCCTCTAGAAAAAGTAAAAGTCAAAGTAAGAAAAACAGTAGAGGGGCTGAGGAAACCAGAGATACAACACATCTTCATTTGACACTAACTTTTTTCTCTAGGTTTAGAAAGCCACTTCCCCTGTGGGCAGGAAAGAAAAGACAAAATCTCTTGAGTTCAGCAACCACTATATGATTGCACAGATATATTTGGAAAGGGATGAATGCCCAGTGGGGTGGAATTTTTAGGAGTAGTAGAGATTATTTTATTAGGTCCTGGTCTGCAGGAGCCCTCTTCTTCTGAAGCAACTCCATTAACCTGAGCAAGGATTGTTTTTTTTCTTGGTGTCCCCCACTTCTGCTGCAGCTTCCCACCCCCTGACCAGGCAAACACAATTCTCTGCCCAATCTGGGCTGACACACAGCATTCACAGCCCTTCTCTACTGTGGCCACCACTGTCACCACTGCTGGCGTGGCCCATCTCCAAAAAGTCAGACCAGAGACTACTTTATGCAACTAGCAAAATGTTCTGAGACATTTGGAGTAGTTTGCCTCTCTACAGCATGGGAGAACTGCATTTGAAATACCCTACCTTTATTGGTTAGAGAATCCTTATCCTCTTTGGTTGTGAACCAGGCTTGACTAACAGCTGATACTTCCTCATTGCCCATTGGGGAGATTTCATCCAACTGTTCATTCTGAAGGATCTTGAAAAGACCAGTGTGAAATGATACAGTCAGATATTCAGTTGTTTATATCACTTTGCAGTTAACATGGAGACATGGTTTGAAGGAAAATGAAATCAGCACACCTCATCACCTTGCTGAATGTTCAAAAGTGTCATGCCTTAGATATGGCATTGGAACTATCACCTTTTTTAAAACATCTGAGTAAGATTTAGCATATTAATATATAGATGTTGTGAGAATTAATGAGGTAACATTCTTCATCTTGTTTAATGTACAGTAGGTAAGAAGAGTCTCACTGGCTGTGGTGAAAACAGGATCATATCCAGCACCTCCAATCTAGAACTTTTAAACATGGTATACCCACAAAGAAAACTACATGTAACTGTTAGGAGGTGACAAGACAAAACCTATTTAAGCCTGTTATAAAGCTTAATTTATAATCAAAGAATGACAGAAATAACAGATAAACTTGTCTTCTATGCAGATCACAACAGAGCACATAACTACCAGTGGAGGGTTACCTCTATTACTCTTTGCAGTATTGCTCTTTGGACAGCAACTTAAGACTACAAATAACCTCTCTCATATATAAAATTATTCAATTGTCCTTTTACAGACCAGCATTTTTACAAACAAGATACCTGCTCACATATATTAATTTCAAAGAGTCTTATTCATTTAGTAAGCATTTCTAATACTTGTTTTCCTTTTCATTTCAATTTAAATAAAAGCATACATCAAATAGGTACATTCTGAAGTTTTACTGCACCTGAATCTGGGTAACAGTTCCTTCATTAATCTCATCTTCAGCTACCTCAGTGGTAGCAGTCATGGTCACCTCAAAGCTCTGATCATTTTCTGAAACTTCAGAATGGGTAAGTTAGTTGCATACTTAACTCCTGAAGCATTTTTTCACATATGCTACAAGTTTTATAAATTGCTACCTTTGCAGTGAACATTTTGAAGAGCCTTATTTGGTATTTATTTGTTGACACAGTAAATTCACTAAAATTATTATCAACTGCTTCTCTTCATAACATTTAAATATGGATTTAGTAATCTTCAGTTTTATGCTTGACTACAACTATGACTTAATGTGAAACATATAAAAAATGTGTTTGATGCAAAAATTTGAAACTGTATTATTATTTCTTTTCCAGTCCTACCTCCAGTATTTTCAAATTAATGGACAAAATTAAAATCTTTTGGCTGCATGCATTTTCCCCAGTCCTCCTTCAACTTCAACATGATAATGCCTTTATTTCTAAGGAATTTCTACGGAGTTCTACCAAATAAACAGGCACTCCAGGTACTGCAAATTGGTATTTTAACTAGATCTGGTTTTGTCTCCCTTTGGGAGATGACACTAAACTTTCTAATATTCAACTTATGGAAAATTAATTCAGTATTCATCCCATATTTTTTTACATCAATCTCTTTTACACACACCTTATTATTATAAAACACTGAAATACTAAATGTACTGTATAACTCCAAATTTCTTTGCAGGAGAGCATCTAGTTGCTAAATTACTTATCCTTCATTTACTTATCGTTCATTATCCTTCATTTTATTCAATGCACCTGTGCCTGCAGGTCTCTAAAGTACTTTAACACAGGCTTATTTTACCAGTACTAATTGCTGCAAAACTATACAAGGCTAAAAAAAACAAAATATCCAAGTATATTAATAAAAATTGGAAGAAAAAAACCCCATGCAGAATATTCTACTGTGATTCAAGAGTCCACTTTTAACCTTTACCCACAGATATATGTGCTACAGGAGTACATAAAAGAACTTACTTGGAACTGCAACAACAGAAATGCATGGAGTAGAATCATCAAGGCTTTGATCATCCTCTGATAAGCAAAGCCTCTTGTGTGGAGGTTCAGAGCTGTCTTCAGAGTCTACTTCATCAGCTTCTAACAACAAAAACACACTCAGGTTACCTCCTGTAAGCTAAGTAGAGCCTTGGATGGAGTTCTCCTAAAAAGCTGACCAAAGTAAATAGTAGAAGCAAATGTGACAGGCTGGTTCAGTGCTTTGCTGCTGCCCAGGAACCTGATCTAACTTATGGGCAACAGCAGTCCCCATGCTTTCTTCGACACGCATTTTCTTACACAGATCAGTCTACAGAAATTTGGGTACCTGCTTGATTCTAAGAATCCATTTCAACTGAAATAAACCACAGCAGCTGTATCTTTGTTGGACACACACAAACAGCTTTGGGATTTACACCTAATTCAACACTTTATCATTCTTTAAACCAAAGCAGTACAATTCTGGTACAGCGAGCTGCACCTGAGTAGCTCACAGAGTTTGTGGGCAGGGATGTATAGCGGTCAGATCAATCAAAACAAAGAAGAAAAAAAATACTATGTAATACAATTCTATACCATTTTGAGGGCAATGAAGAATTAGGTTCCCTTCAGTATCCTGAGTCAAAGTCACAGAGTTCACGGTTTCTACTGTCACTGTGTCAGACTCTTCTTCAACTGTGCTCATACTCAAACCTGAAAGAGCAACACACAGATTATGTTTCTGCAGCTGGACTCCACTTGGACCATAATGCTGCTTCCATACCCCACACAACCAGCACCAACTCCCACAGGGAATGAGCCTGCTCTTTCACAGGACATGCACAGTTTCAGACATTCACCGACCTTTACTTCCCTGCATACATATAGTGCACAGAGTAAAACCAGATAGCTTTAAAGTAACTTCTCCAGTTAAAAACAGTACCTAAACTCCTTATTAGGAGAATTTGCAATCTACTGATTTCTTTTTTTTTTCCAACACAAACTTATGCTATTACTTTTTCATCATTTCTAAATTCTTCACATCTGATATTTTTGTCCAGTATTTGTTCCACTGTTAATTTAATAATTCTGCCATTATAGAACTGAAAGCCAATAAGGACTGACAAATATTTTTCTAGTGTCCCATTAGTCACAGCTGCCCTATTTATAGACTGCCAACTTGCAAAGTTTTATTCTCCTCCCATGCATAAAACTAAATGTGAAACTTGGACTTTTTCCTCAGCATTTAAACAATAAGAGCAACAGAAAATTACAGCAAGCAATCAACAGTAATCCAGGATAAGCCATATACATTGAAGTCACAGAATTAGGGCAATATAAAGTGCCTCTGGTAATTTCATTTCCACTATAAAAGTACTGCAATGAAACACAAAGTTTCTAAGAAATTCTATGTAAACCACCAGCAGAAATTCAGAAATAAAACAAAGCAAAACCCCACAAAAAAGTTTTATCCAAATACAAAGAGATGCAACCTTTGCTGCTGCAGAAGCTAAATGAAATCATATCTAAAATATCCAGAAACTTTACAAAGATTTAATCAGTTTTAAGCCTGTTTTTCTAGACTTTGGCAGAGATTTGTCAAAAGAAAATAGAATCTATTTCTCCTTCAACTGCTCAGTCCTTTTTCTATGTTTACTAATGTCAACAAACACAAAAAATTACTTTTAACTTTTATTTGAAGCCAAAATGTTGTTAAAAATATCTGGCTATAGCTTTAGAAAAAAGAAATCACAAATACATTACAAATTTTCCATGTACTAGGCAGGGATAGCTATATACCCACATGTAACTGGAATTTACAACCTGGATTTCAAATTCCCTGTATAATGCTAACATGATTGCGTCAGCAGGAGATTATTTATTTTTTAATCAGAAAACGTGTTCTTCAGTATTGAAGATCCCCAAGAGAAGTGTTATCATAGAAAGATAAAACTACTGCCAGTCCTCCTAAAAAACTACTTCTTGCCTCTCGAGCTTGTTGAAGATTTGGCACATCTTTAGGCACACACAGTGACTGATTCCTCAAATGAAGTGATATTACCCTTCTGAACATGTAAAAAATTTCAGATACCACTGACATTTTAAATCAGAGGATTCCCAAACCTACTTTCACATCTACCATCAACAGCTCCTTGCCACATGCAAGTGTAGGAGGGAGTAACTTCCTTGGGATTCATCTGCTGCTGAGTTTTACAGCCTGTGCTCTATCCATCACTAGAAGCTGCTGTTTGCTGCATGGTTGTAATATTCATTTTAGGAACCCAGTGAGGCATCCTTAATGCTAAAACATCAAGAAAGACATCCAAAGCATTACAGCTAAATTAGCAGACTGTAACTTTTTCAACCCACTTTTAAGTTATTAATTTAGCTTTTGGGGAGTGAATAAACTGGGCCAAAATAAACAGATTCTCTTTTTCATGTTCATATGTACTTTCTAAGTAAGTTTTACTACAGGGACTGCTGTAGTAAAAATCCTTAAAGTTACAGGAAAGGAGGTGGAGGATTCTTCCTTAATTTATGTCAACTAGTTGTCACAACATTTATTTTTCTACAATCAGTTGAAAGCATCCATTTTTCACCATTTTAGAGGCCTGAAAGGCATGAGATTTGTAAGACACATTACAACAGTCATTTACTTCACCTACAGCTGTTCTGAAAGCAGTGGAAACTATAGCACCATCCACAGCAGAAGACAGAGCAGACTATTCTTTTTTATTTGAAGACTAATGAAAATTGAGTACAGGCACGGCAAAGCTGCGTCCCTGTTTCAGCAGTTACTCAGGACTTGATGAAAATCAATCTGTATATTTAGAGGATTTGGCTACCTAATAAAAAACACAGGGCAATTAACCCCTTTACATTCCCTACCTTGCCGGTTTGCAAATTAGGAGGCAACAGGACACAGCATAAAAGGGATCCATCCATCCAAATATGGCATTCCCAGAGATGGGGAGGAAGCTATACCCAGGATCAGCAGCTGCTACCCTGGCACTTCCATCCAGAGCTGTAACAGGATTTACCAGACAGTGGCTGAGGCAGCACATCTGAGAGCACCACTGACTCCTCTGATCAAGTCACACATCTACAGCTCTCAGCTCGAGCTCCCCGAATTGCAGAGCACCCAACACCAGGCACTGCACTTTGTTCAAGGACCTGTGACTTCCCAAGAAACATTCCTCAATGTAATTCCTGGATGGAGGATGGGTTTATAACTCCTTGCTGATTTCCCAAAAATGGTTTATGCCACCTGTAAATGCAGGTTCTCCCAAAAAAATTAATGATGCTTTGTGAAAGATACTCGTGATTTAGCGTATCCTAGGTTTTCTGAGTAAAGGTAAAAACCTTGACCAACCCTTGATAAAAACTTAAAAAGAGCCACATCCTTGATTCCCATCAACTTTAAGGCATATGGCCTTGGATCACAACTGAACACTGAGTAGAAAGAACATGAGGAATGAAGTCAAAGTCAAATGCATATTTTGGACACTACTTTTTATTCATTAGACCATATGAATACAAGAAAACTGAAAGAAAAACCAACCAGATTATTTCAAGCTACATTTATCCCAAGACAGGGGCACCAACCCACTAATACAAGAATGAGTGACCAAAATCAAGAATAATTGCGGTGGTTCTTTTCAGTGAAAAGGAAACAATCCCCATTGCTTACAAACCTCATTGTTTCACACCTCAGTAATGATGTAGCTACCAGGTACTCTGAACATGCATCAGGTATGACACATCCACAGGGAGCTCAGTGGCCAAAGCCCAGTGCTGCTGCCTGAGCCAACACCCTTTGATGCTTTCTCCTGAGCCTGGCTGCAGGGACACTGCGCCTGCAGGACGCTCTCGATCCATCACAGCACAGAAGCCAGAGCCGTGCTAAACAATGCCAGACCACGGCAGAGGCTTTGGGATGTGCCACATGAATTCCGCTCATTACACACACCTGCACATCCACACATCTGCTCTTGCAAAAGCTAAATGCAAAGTAAATGACAGCCATGGTTTATTAATTAGTGAGAATTAGGACCCAAGTAGTCTCATCACCTCCAAAATATCACCTTCTTTTCACAAGTTCACTAGGTGTGCTTTTGAAAAGGCAAACAATTTTTATTTTAAACAAAAGGCTTACTTGAATTTTAAATTAACAACCCAAGATTTTTCTTTAATCCTTGATTCAGACACATTCTTTACAGAGGTGCCAACCCATCACTAATATTTAATGTTGGAGAGACATGCACCGAAAGTGTGGGTGCCATAATCCATAATGAAACTGTGATACAAAATTTTGATAGCCAAACCGAATTTCATTTCTCTTTTATTTTAAAGAAAGCAAGCAAGCGGCGCTGGGTGGCTGGGGAGTCACTGCTCCACTCACAGCGCACACCCCTTACAAGTTCAGCAAAGTATATATACTGCTTTTAAGCCTACAAAGCATTCTCCAGCGTGCTTGTGTTAGTCCGAATCAGCAAGTATCAATAAGCTGGGATCAGCAATTTCATAATCTTTCCAGGTGGTTGCTGGCTTCCTGTCCTGCTTGTGGTCGTCTGGAGGGAGACCCTTCACCAGTGTCTGCTAAATAATTTTAGTCTGGTACAAGTGCATCAAGCTTTTTATTATACAAAAGCATTTAGTCGCTTTGTTGCAATATCCCTTAGCTCTACCACAGCTTCCTCTATTTTATTCTAAGCATTAGTCATTTTTGCCACCTCATCTCTTGACTCTACTATACTTCTATTTTATTTTTTGATGTTTTATTTGGCTATTCGGTCAGAAAATTTCAAAACTGTTCTTTGTAGTTATCCCAGGGAATGTGTCCACTTTTGACACAGCAGATACAAGCATTTGCTGATTCCATTGCCAGTTGACACGAATCACAAAACCATTTTTCACAATAGCATCTTAGAAATCAGTGTCAAGTCAATAAGCATTTTTTGTCTTGTTGGATTTCTGTGTGTATTTAACAAACTCAACACTTCTTAGAGCAGTATTACAATTTCAAACAGGTTTCAACATGTAGCCAAAGAGCTGAGAAAATACTTTGTCTACAAGACTCATTTAATACAGATTTCCAATGTAAGTTTTCCTCTAAAGCCACATAATAGAATTGTTCTTATTTATCTGGGAAGCATGCAGCAGAATTATGGCAGAAAAAAAAAAACTCACAAAGCTGATTTTACACACACACAAGAAAAAGTAATATCCTAATACAAAATTCCTTTAATTCTAAATAACCCTCATCAGGCAGATGGGCTCAATTATTCTGTGGGCTGTAAAAATTAAGTACTTCTAAGAAATAATATTTTTACTCCTGCAGACAGAATTCTGTCATTGCCCCTAGTTATTAACTGAATGTTATGTCTAGTCTTCAGTGGACTGTTGTAAACCTTAAAATTTCTATAGTGAGCTGAATTAAAGGCAGCATTCTCCACAATGGGCAATAAATATGTTTCACTAAATCTTGTAAAAAGCAAAAATTGAAGATTATTAAGGGAAGTTTCCAGTTACTGTGGCATTTAACTGGAACAATCCCATGGAACACATTGGAATTTTGAGGCATTTGTTCAAGAGTAACACTAAGGAAACAAAGTCATTACAGGACCTCATATTTTAGGATGCCTGAATGTTTAGTGCATTCCACACCAAGTCAGTACTCCCAGTAAATTATCAGGAGCTTTTGTTATTCAACTAGTGCCACTGTTGTTATGCTATATTCAACAAAATTCCCCCAACTTTACTTCAGACCAATCGAGTTCTGCTCAAATTTAAAATTCCACCACACAGAAAGTTTCTCTAACAGCTGCCAACAATGGACAGGAAAAGGAACCAAACTGGGCAGACACCAATCGCAAGGACCCAGGGACCTGAGTCTGGGATATGCAAGGATTTATTAATCTGAGCATGAGATTACAGTCTTGTAGATACAGTTGCATCCTACTCATCAGTGGTATTTAGAGAAGTGGGCCACCAATGAAGCAGAATATATGGGAGACACAATGGGACAAAGTGTTCTCATTTGCATTGATCCAAATTTGGCAGAACTCCATGAGTTTTAGCCTGTCCATTGAAAGTTTAATAAAAAGCATTGAGCATGCTTTAAATGTCACACAGGGGAAAAAACAACACAAAACAAAATAAAACCTATGTCCTAGCTCTTTCAAAAGAAATAAACATAGAAAGTTTCAAGTTTTCTTTTTCAGGAACTGGCTCTTGGGCACAAGGTTATGGCTATAAATCTTCCTAAGAATATGTACTAAAATTCTTTTCCCTTCATGTAAATCCAGTTCCATGCTAAGCATTTTAGTAACTTCTTAACCTTTATAAACAATGAGTAGAATTTCAGCATGCAAGAAAAATAAGAAAAATTATCCTAACGGTAAGACTGATACGCAAAGAGAAGTCTTTCTTGCTTTCTGATGGACAGATAAGCACAGAAATGATGCTCAAAAAAGGAGAACATGCAAAACACAGTAGAGAGATCTTTGTCTCTTATATAGCCCCTTTTTATAATTTTGTGTGGTTAAGACAAAAATCAGTAGTTCTGGGCATTTTCATTATGGTGTTAGAATTAATGTTCAATCATTTCAGTAAGTCATAAAACATCATGAAGTTGTTTATTACTATAATCATGTGAAATGATGTAAATGAAAAACAGAATGAGATGCTCCGTCTCAATGCAGAACCTGCATCTCCTGGTTTTGCAAAGGAATTCCAACTAAGCTGTCAAGAGGCAACTTACATCTGTAGCCAGATCAGAACTGATCTGATCAGAACAAGAAGCATTTTCTAGATAACTTCAACTAACAATGGCCAGGTGGGGCTGACCAGTATAACTCTTTGTGAATGAATACATACAAATACTATCAGTCAGCTGAAGATGTAGCTGGCACAAGTGTAATACTCTTCACCATGCTCAAGGGCACAACAAAGAATAAAGAGACCAAAAAAAAAAGAAAAAAAAAAAAAAGGTGGGGGAAAAATAGTCTTTTCCAACCGGAATCCTTTATTTTGGCAAAACAGAGCATTGCTCTAGTGCAGAAGAGCCTGGTACCGCCCTAAGATTAAACCCCTGATCTTGGCAGAATCGAACACTTCAGGCTCCACTTGCCCTAAGCAACCTCAAATCACAACTCTCGACTCTCGCTGGGAAAAAAAGAGATTATGAAACAAAACAGATAAAATCCACAAGCTCAGGATACCCCAAGCGCAGACCCAGCGAGAAGAAATGGAGAAATTCAAATGCAATCTTGCAGGTGGGGCTCTTATTAGAGACACCCAGGTATGGGGGAGGGAGTTAAAACCAGAAAAAACAACAACAGTTAAAAAAATAATATAACATTATAAACAACACAAACGCGCTGGCCGGCCTCCCCTTGCCCTGTCCTCCCAAGGGAGCCGGGTTTGGTAATTTCCAGGGCCTGTCCGTCTGTCCGCTTCCCAGTTTCGCTGCGCGCAGCGCTCCCGCCGGCCGGCGGCTCCCCTGAAGGCGGCGAGCCGCGGCCCAGGGCTCTCCCAGGAGAGCAGCCGGCGGGAGGCAGGGGGCCTGCCCCTGCCCCGGCACTGCCCCCGGGGCGGCGGCTCCGGGCCCGCCTCAGCCCCCGCTGCCCCGCGGCCGCCAGCGCCGCCATTTGGCCCCGGGCGGCCGCCGCCATTTTCCCGTGCCCTCGGCGGGCGGCGGCGCTGGACGGCCCCGCCGCGGGCTCCGCTGCCCGCCCGGCCCTGCCCGCCCGGCCGGCGCCCGGCCCGAGCGCGCCGAGCCGCGGGGCCGCACACGGCCGCTCCCCGCCCCGTCCCCTCCCCTCCGCCCGCGGCCGTCGCCGCTGCCCGGAGCTCCCGGCCCTGCGATCCCGCAGGGCCCCGCGCACTTACTTCCTGTTTTGCGTCCGGGCACTTGAGAAACCAGGATGGAGACTCCCAAGTACCAGGATGGAGGCGCCGGGCGGCGGCGGGCGGCGAGCGGGGGAGGCGGAGGCGGCGGCGGGGCGAGGCGCTGCGAGCCCGCCGGAAGGGCCCGCGTCCGCCCGCCCGGCGCTTCCGCCCGCCCGCCCGGCGCCACAAAGCGCACGGAGCGGGGCCCGGAGCGGGGCCCGGAGCGCCGGCGGCGCCACAAAGCGCACGGCGCCTTCCCCGCCTCGCTGAGGGGCCCCGGGGACGGAGCCCCTGGACGTCCACACGGAATCGATTAGGTTGGGAAAGACCTCTGAGACCATCGAGCCCAACCTACAGCCGAATACCAGCCTGTCAACCAGACCGTGGCACGCAGTGCCACATCCAGACCTTCCTCAAACACCTCCACCACTTCCCTGGGCAGCCCATTCCAGTGTTTAATCAGTGGATGTCAGTGTCTAATCAATGGCCACACGTATGATAAGGGCTCTGGAGCATCGCTCGCATGAGGAGAGACTGTGCAATGTGGGCCTTTTTAATCTGGAGAGGACTGGAAGGGAATCTCAATGTGTATAAATATCTCAAAGGTGGGTGCCAAGAGGATGGTGCCAGACATTTTTTGGTGGTGCCCAGAGCAGTGTCCATAAACTAAAACACAGGAAGTTTCACTTCAACATGAGGAGCACTGGAAGAGGCTGCTCAGGGAAGTAGAGGAATCTTCTTTTGTTGAGACATTCCAAACCCACCTGGATGCATTCCTGTGTAAGCTGCTCTGGGTGACCCTGCCTTGGCAGGGGGGTTGGACTGGATCGTCTCCAGAGGTCCCTTCGAATCCTAATCATTCTGTGACTCTGTGGTCACTTTTTGTTTCCCTCCTGCCCAACAACCTCAGAAAACCAAGGCATATTAATAAAAAATTATCCATAAAGCCAAGAATAAACAAGCACGTAGTGGTGCCCGGCTTGTGGTGCTTGCTGCCCTGTGGCATGGGTGCCTGTGGCTGCCGTGATCCTTGGCAAACGAGCCGAGTCCCTCACAGACAAACCGGACACATAAGGGCAAGACGGTGCATGGCATCCCCTGCCTGCAATTTTTTTTGTCTAAAAACCTCATTGCAATTCTACCACAAAGCCTCTTTTTGGCTACTTCCCTTATGTGTGACCTTCAGCTGTGTCCTCCCCAAACCTTGGGAGCTTTAAAAAGTGTCCTCATGGCAGCTTAGGGGAGGAGACATTGCACATAGAAATGGTGGTAAATTATGGAGATGAAATGTGTAGCTGAGACAAAAAGGTAAGGAGCTGAAAGCAGGATTTATAGCACCTGTTTGGTCAAAGCACACTTACATTAACTCTGGTCAATGTGTACTTGGTATTTCTGGACATCAAAACTCAGGAATCTCGAGTACCACACGCAGCAGTTGACTTCCAGGGAAAAATTTAAGTGCCTGGTACCCTTAGGCACTAACTGGCCAAAGCAGAGACACAGTTTGCTATTCTAGGGTTGCATACAGCTATTGGACTCACCAGCCATGATCTCTTGCAGCTTCTGGGTTTTTTCCCCCCAGTTTTTGCAGCAAATGAAGCACGAGCACTACATTTGCCTTCCTTGAAGTACCTGTCTTCTTGTTGTGGTGGTGGATTTTTTTTCTTGTTTGTTTTTTGGGTTTTATTTGTTTGTTTGGCTGGTTTGGTTTCAAGGCAGCTACGGGCTTGCTTTGAAAATAGCATGATACCAATTCCTTGAGCTGTACCAAAATGCTTCATCAGGAGGCTGTGTTCAGACTGCAGGAAACTATACTGAAATTTCATATAGGCCTTCACCTGGGATGCAACACTTCACCATGTGGAAATTTCTAAAAAGACCTCATCCAGTAAGCAGCAAACATGAAGAGGACTCCTTCCATAAATTAGTTTCCTCATATGTCATCTCTTCAGTTATAAGCCTTTACCATGCTAGATATAAAGCCTTTCTATTTACTATATTTTTATCTTGCCTATCTGGATGTACCATATAGAAAACATTATTTTAACTGCAAAATCTCTACCTCCTTTTACACAGTGGTGTTTTTCTGGGACGTATCATAGCGAGATCTAAAGATGATAAACTGTGAAGTGGCAGCACGTTGAGGACTGGGCCACTGGGAATTTTATGCCACCATTTTAGTCACAGATCTGTAAGACTTTGTGCAGAGTTTGGGATGATGACCTCTGTTTGGGCCCCATTCCCTGTTTATGCGATAGAAAGAATCTAATTTTCCTCACAGATATGTGCTAGAACCACACTCAGGAACATTCACTTTATATCAGATTCAAGGTGTATGTAGATAAAATGCTGACTGGGATCCTCTGCTGTTTCACAAGCAGGATGAAATCTTACTCTTGTAAGAGACTCTTGTCCCACAGAGAAAATGAGGTTCGCGCATCCCGAGTTATCTCATGTTAATGGAACAATTGCATGCATCTATACCTATTTAACTCAATGAAAGAACACAGAGTTTGCTATGGACCTCACAATCTCTTCTTTAGATTAAATTAGCTTTTCACTAACTCACACCGAGTTTTCTTCCAGAGGCCCTGTGTTCCTGGTAGCCACCAGGTGTCCCTACTGCCATGTGCTCCAGACCCACCAGTTGCATCCCAGAGATGGAACGTCTCTCTGCTCCAATTAAAAGCCAATTAGCATTGCTCTGTATGTACAGCAAGCTCACTCCTTGTCAAGCATTAGGGGAAAAGTGGGACTGGGGTGTTGCTTGATAAGGCAAAGATGTGAGAAGGAGGATCGACATGCTGATGACTCACCATAAATCCTGAAGGCAAAGTGTGAATTTAATAATCCCAAATCTGATTACATGGGTGGGGACAGAAAGCTTGGTGCAGATCCTTTTTCATAATAGAAAAAATAAAGTTTTTTTTCTGCAAGATTCAGGGGAAGAAATGCAAAACACAGAAGTTAGAAAAGGCCTTGATTCCTGTTTGTTTATGAGATTTTTCATATTTACGTAGATTTCTATCTGTATAGATATGAACCTCATTACATATGGGTACAGCAAATATATTCATTACTCATTGACAGAAAGAAATATTTATATCTATAAATAAACAATCTAGTATTTATATAACACTTGTTCATTTGTATGCTCACAGTTTGGTAGGGGCTGGCTATGGAGAATTGCTCAGGCTCAGGCTCTGAAGAGCTGCCATGAAAGAGAGAGAAGGAGTAACAGAGCGCTGGTGGCAGTTTGTGTGGGCTCTTCACTGCAGAGTGAGTCTCCTGTAAGAAAAATTATTACCTTGTGGCCTGGCCTAGGAAGAATCCTATAAAGAGGATTATTAAAGAGGATCCTATAAAGAGCACTCACTCATTCTGAGACTTTTTGTCTTTGGTGACAATCTTGTAATTTCTTGACTTGCACCTGTGTGAGGCTGTAATGGACTGAACAGCTTGCAAATCTCTGTGTATTCATTTTGAGTGCCTGCTCTGTCCCTTACCCTCTCTCAGTGTCCTGGAAGATGTTAGAGAATGGCAATGTATCCAGGACCCTCAATACCCAGTCTGCAGAGGTGACAATGAGGGCATTGTCATTCTTTTTTCCTGAAACCTCTGCTGGGGCACCTGAATTCGATGGCAGTCACTGCAGGCTGCACACCTACAACCTGGGTTGCCATCTGGACATGTCCAGCCCTCTCCATACCTTGAAGCCATGGCAGTAGCAATCCCTCTGAAGCAGTCCAAAACTAGGAATGGTTCTGCTGATATGGCTAAATGTGAGGAAAAAAAAGGATCAGAATTCTAGAGACAGTGAGCAGAGGACAAGGTCTACATGGATCTGAGCTGCCAGTGACATTGGGATGAGCCATTCTACCTGCTGTTGAGTTTAGCAGGAGTGCAATTCACAGTATCCATAAGGATTTGGTGTTTGGAGGGGATATCTGAGAAAACAGGAAGGAGGAACTGGTTTCTGTAAGATGGGCATATGGACAGCAGAAGAGGAGAAGGAATGAGATTTTACAGGATCTCTGGCAGAAGAGAAGGGAGAGAAAAGGACAGAGCAGATGGGAGGAGCAGATGGATCCCAGCTGGGAAGTGCTTTACTGAGCGCTACCGAAATCAAAGGTGCTGATGGCAGCGTGTCGTGGGAAGAGTGGGAGCTTTAGACAAAGTTCATTAGAGAAGCCCTCCCTGTCGGAAACCAGAATGTCCCTCAGACACTCTTGGATGTAACGGGCCCAGGTCAGAAGCATTTGAGACCCTGGAATGCAGCTACAGACCCCTGTGGCTTTGAACCTGATCCATGGAACAATTTACCAACTTTGCAGGAAGAACAAGAAATCACAAAAGTTTAGATATTATAGTAGAAGTAGCCACAAAGTGAAGGGAAGAGTTTTTGAGTGCTGTACAGGGGGGTTTTAGGCCTTGTACAGAGGGGTCTGAGTTTTGTACATGGGGGTCAGAGGTTCTAAGATGGAGGGATTTGGGTGTGCCCTGTCCTCTTTCCTTCTTCTTCCTAACCTCCATGTTCTTGGTGATGTTGGCACTCACAGATTGGTTTAGAGTAGAAAGTCACTGTTCAATGTAGGTGATGGGCATTGGGGAAAAACCATAAACGTTTAACACATAATGTATGATATAAAAGAGGGCACCAGCCCCCTGGGTGTCGGAGTGTGCCCTTGTCTGACTGCTGAACAGACCACAGCAGTTCAGGGAGAAATCTTTTAGATAACACACAATAAACTACCTTGAGACCGGACAACTGAAGACTACCGAGTCTTTCTTTGAAGGCAGGGGTTGGAGGAGAGACTTTTCCATCTTTCAGGATCACCCCAATCTGGGGGTGAGCCCTGTCACCTCCCGTTGAGTCATGAGGGGCAGAGAGGATGCACCTTGCTTTCTAAAGTCTTTCTTAGAGAGGAGCCTGAGTGCAGCTGGATCCATTCTGAGCCCCAGACTTCGTCAATAGTTTATGTGTAAAGGTTTATTTAGGTGTAATCGAACCTTTATACAACTTTGTCCCACAGGATTAAGGATGGCAAACCAGATGTATTTATGTAAATATATATGATTTAGTATGATTATGATTAGACAAAAAGATCTTAATCAGAATTATTTAGTAGACAGTACAGGAACTATAACTATTATAATATAGTGCACTATGAAGCGATATTGAAGCAATTGCATTAAAGCAATTGTATTCAAGCTAGCAAGAACAATTATTAAGTAGAGATTGATGTTATTCACCCATACCTATGACCATGGGCAGATTTCTTTTGCTCAGCCTCAAGGAATAACCTTTAGGGGCATCCCCAGTGAAGGGAGGAATCTCCACACATACACCCCAAGAACACATACACCCCAAGAAGGGGTATGTTATGTTAAAATTTGGAACTGGGCTTTTATCATGTAAAGTGATGCACTCTCAGTCATATGTCTCCAGACCAGCTGTGTCAGCTCAGCACCTCTGGGTAAGTGATCAGCAGCAGCACTTGTTTGTTCTTTTATCCAGGTATTTTACCTGGTCTACCACATCTATATCTCACTGTTGGGATATTTAACTTTGAGAATGATGTGTCATACTGGTTTCAGCACTAATCAGCACCAAAAGCAGCATGAAGTTCCCTTTTTCATTTACCACTGATAACTTTGGAAATAGAGCATTGTTCAACTTGTTTTTCCAGGCAAAACATCCTGCTACACAGGGGGAGGCATGAGGAGAGGGTGGCAAATGCATTTTTTTCTGTAGGAGGCACAGGTAAAAGTGGGCAGGTGCTTTCTGCATGGCATTGTGCACAGGTCATGTGCAGAGACCATGGGTGGGCAGGGGGGCTGCAGCTGTGTAGGGGAGGGAGGTCAACCCGAAGGCCAAGAGCTGCTTCCTTGGCCTATGTCACTCATAAAACCCCAGTAACTGAATGGTCATGATCTTGAACTCTGATAAATTCAAGCTGTGGGAGGAGAGTGATGTATTCCACAGTGGAAAAACTTGTCCTGTTTTGGAGCTGCACGTTGATTTAGCTTTTATGTAGGTTCAGCTTTTTTTGGCAGCTTTTGCTAAATGCTGGGTTATCATGAAAGCAGTGATAAACCTCCTGTGCATTTGAAGGGGATAAAGTGTTTCTTAAGGAAAATGTGCTATTTATGATGTAATTCTACTCTCTGCTGGCAGATGGTGCTGTGGTTTGTCCAGGAGCTGGGAATCAGCTTTTTCGACTTCGAGAGGATGTGAGCAAGCAGCATTCCCTTTATATTTTCATTCGAGTTTGTTCCTCTATTTGTTTTACTACAGAATGAAATTCTCTCCTCTTTTTCTCCTCCCATCTTCAACTATCTAAGCAGATCGGCCAGTTTTGGTTTTGCCTTCTTGGAGTATCATATGGCTGGCAGGAAGAATACAACTCCAAACCCAAATCTTTCCAATGGAAGGAAATCAATTTGTGGCAGTATTCCCCACAATTTAAGATTTTCTTATGTTTACAAATCCAGCCTTTCAGACCCATGCTGGTCTTGCAGTCTCCCTTTAATAGCAGTCTGAAGTTTCTGTCAAAAATACACCTGAGATACAACCTAAACAACATCTGAAAGTCACTTCTGCCCTAGATTTTAATGTTTATTTTTATATCACATGCTTGATACTGTGATCCATTGCTGTTTGTTTTCCTTGCAATGTACAGTGTGATTAAAGGTTTCTCTCAGTGGTTTCTTTCTGGGAAACAAAAAACCCCATACCAACCCAAATGCTTTTATATTAAAAAAAAAAAAAAGAAAAAAAAGACTATTTGAAGGCATTAGTGAAGGATGGGATCAGCCTATTTAATATCTAAATTTAAATGTCTGTGCTGTCTAAGAGGTGCACAGACTCTTCTTATTTTGCTCAAGAGGTCCATGGAGCACCCATATTCTCAGAGGGTGGCTGAAAGTGCTAGAGCTAAAGGCCAGAAGCACCATGAAAAACCTTATTCCTACAGCCAGGACACCTGGGGCCAGACAAGGATTTCTGTTACTTGCCTTGGGTTTTTTCCTGTGAGAATGTAATCTGAAAGTCCAGGCAACTGAGTGGGAGACCCCTGTTTTATCCTTCCCATCTGAGCATCAGGCTTCCTACCCTGGGTTTATGTCAGGCTCTGTGTAAGAAGAGAGGGAGCAGATCCCCCCACCATCCCTGCCAGAATGCTACATGACTGAAATGATCTGGGTTAACAAAAATCTCCAAAATAGGTAATTTTTTGCTGTTTTTCTGCTTCGTCCTGGATCTTTCCAGTGACCCAGTTTCCAGCACAAACCCACAAAGTTGTTAAAAAGTCAGAGGCAAGAGCTGCAGGATGTGAGCAGAAGTGACTGCAGGGAGACATCTCTCTGCGTGGCTTCAGTGCTGAGGAGAACATGCCCTCGGACCCATGCTCCACAATGAGGAGGAGTCTGGACAGAAGCCTGCCAGCCCCTGGGGAAGGAATTGTGCCAGAAGCTCTCATGCAAAAAGAAGTGAGCACCTTTATTCCCTTTTAATGAGAAAACAGTCCATCAGGGACCACTTCTGAGGTGATGCCCAGGTGGATGTATCCTCTTAGAATCTATATGCCTAAAATTTTCTGTGGATGCTTTACATCCAAGAAGAGACAGAGGTAAACTTAGGGAGACAAGGTTATCCTCCTGAAATCTCCAGAGCACAATTCAATGCCTTGAGAAATGTTTGCATTTGCATCAGAAGGACCAAGGAGAGGTCCCTGATGCTTAAGCACGTCTGGACCTCAGGCAGTATTTTCCAACCTCAGCACTTCATAAATAACATCAATAATGTCAGTCCAGTCCTGCATGGCCAAGTTCTTCAGATACATTTATCTTGCTGATGGCAATTCCACCTGAACTCACAAAAAAATCAATTGGTCTCAGTGCAATATTATACCCGGTGCCAAGGCCCAGTTCCAGTGGTGATTTAAAGTGCCCATTTGCCTTTTCCTGGGCTCTTTCATGTTCACAGGTGCTCTGTAGAGTGGATTTCTGTGCTCATGTGCCCATGCACTCATGTGGGGAAGTATGAGTGTGAAAAGTGTGAGAGGTTTGCCTCTTGGAAAATCCATGGCAGGGTAGAACTTGAAACCCCAGCAACAACAGGTTTGTTTTTTCCTATTACAGACATGCAAAAAACTGGTGAGAATAATCTTCAGAAGCAATTAATGCAGTAAAACAAATTTGACAGTTTAAATGGCAGTGGTCAGAATAACATTATCCATTTCAAAAAGCAACAGTGATATATTTCTCAAATAGGGCTGTATTTCCCTGTGATTTAGCAGAAATATGTTTTGCATTCTAATCTGATTTCCTAGGCTAGAGAAGAAGTGACTAAATGAGCTGATAATACCTGGCAGCTGTCAAATGACTTTTTGCTATCTAGAGAGAAACAGAAGAAGATATGTTCTCATCTCCTGCTACTTAAGTTAGAGGATGAAAGAAATAGAAGGGATTTAAGTTGGAAACGAGATCATGCATTATGCCCTTCGGACAGCATGTAATCTGGCTAATGGCATCACAGAGTTATATAAATAACTTCATTAAAATGAACTTGTTTCAAATGAGCTAAATAAATCAGACTCATTTGTCAAAGAGCTGGAGTGAAATAATCAGGTTAATTTAAAGCTGCTCGCTGGGGAGATGATTCCTGAATTTGTTCCACCAGTGAAACTGCCAGCAGTAGCTTCACCAGTCACCAGTGGGAGCCCTGAGCCCAGTGTGAAAATGCAGACTGGGCTTCCACATTTGCCTTTCCAGGAGCCCCTCTCTTGTGTCTGTAGCACAGTCTGCAGGGTCCCATAGCTGAAGGTGTGTGTTCCAGGGCATTTAAAGCATTGTCCAAGACCCACCGGATCTAAATCCTTCTCTGGTGGCTGGAAGCTGTTCAGCCCTGTAGTCTGTGCTCTGCTGTCTGCTCTCTGCCTCAGAATGAATGGTAAAATGAATTTTAACCACTTGCTTTCAGCACCTGTCTCTGCCTTGATGGGAGGACTATGTGATGCCTCAGGTCTTTCCTTCACAATGAATTCGATGCTTTGTGTCTATATTTTCCCTTTCCTCATTATCTCATTCATATTCTCTTTCCTTTACAGAGGTCAGAAAGATAAATCCAGTTCTTCAGGCTGCAGATGGACTTGCTCCTCTGTGGTCTGAACACCCCTTACCTTTGTAGAGATTAATATTTACCTGCTGTAAACTCATTTCACTGCAGGAGTCAGTCAGACTGTGCAGAATTAGAGCAGCTAAGGATGTGAGTCTGTAGGGAGTGAACGAGTAGGAAGATTGTCCCAGATACAGGCTGTCTGTCTGTCCTTCAGAGTTTACTGAAAATCTCAGGTTTTAGCTTGTGCCCCAATGTAAGAAGAATTTCTCGTATGCCATCATCATGCAGTGTACATCCCACCTTTACCAGATGACCAGTTTTCTCTTTGTTGCATATTGGATACTTTTCTTTTACATAGTAGAGAGAAAGAAAGAGAACATAGATCTCATGGAAAATGAGTTTATAATCAGCATTTACAGACAGGCACATTTCGAACAAAGGACTGAGAAATCAATTCTTTGTGTTTATGTCTTCCAGGATCACAGTTGTGTTTACAGCACATTGTGCTTCTACACAGCAAATCTGCCCTGAAGTGCCTGTATCTGACAGCTGTGAATTTATCAAATGAGAAACTGGACTGTGAATTCAACTTTCAGGAATAAAAAGCCTTTCAGCTCTTTAATGCCTCTCAGTCCTGTCCTTTGGTTGCACTCCAGCACAGGTGAAGGGTTGTGTGAACATCAGGCTGCAAGACAAATTCTTGCAGTTCCCAAAGAACTGATTTATCCAGCTTGGTTGCTGGTAGCAACCTCTGGGCTATTCTAGCCCTGTGAGATGAAAACTACTTTGGGGATATGTTCACAGGTGGATACTCCAACCTCACCCCCTCCTCCTGTTCCAGTCAGGTGTGTGACATCCTCCCCAAGGACTGTCCTAATCACAGCTTATCCTCCATCCACTGCTCAGTACCTGTAACCAGCGTGTGGCTGTGCTTCCCTTGGAGCACCCTGGCCCTATAGGGTTTTGGTGGTTGTTTTAAACAATTTGGGAACTTGGAAAAGATCCCTTAGCCATGCAGTCACCATCCACCTCTGAGTGTGGTCAGATCAGGAGCAAGTGCTGGGCAGAAGCTAAAATACCTTCTGGGGGCTGGGATATAGGGGAGCATGACAAATTGATCCCCAGCTAGGAGCTGCAGGACTCAGTCTGTAACCAGCACAAAAAGAGATTGAACTAAGAAATTCTAGACTTGTTATCTGGATTTTACCACTAGCTGAGATTCCCTCTTTCTCCAGGTCTGAGTTGCAGGGCAGCTTTCTCCTCTCACAACTATTACACAAATGTCAGCTCACCTGGGGCTAGCACAGCTGCAGCATTTGTGCAAATCACATTGATATCAAACAGCAGCTGTATGTGTGGGGCCAGAAGTTGCAGGCCTGTGGTGTTTGAGATGTGATGCTGGAGGATGTGCTAATCCCTTAGTAAATGTCAGAGTGCTGCTGCACTGGGGATTGGATCATGTCCAAGCAGAAAACTTTGCTTCGAGCTTGCAAATGATTTGCGAGTTTCTTCATTATGACAATTTTGAGAGTGCAGGTTTCTCTTTGCAGGACTCTTATGAGAGGAAAGGAATGATCCTCCTAGGGATTTGAAAGTGTCTGGAAGATCTTGTGGTTATGTATTTTTTTTATTCATGCCAGATGCCTCATATCCTCCTCATTTATATGCCTGTAAATCTGGATTTATCCCACCTGGATGAGTCTTGTCAGAATCTGTCCACTGTTCTCTAATGGACTTTCAGTCTAAACTGATGGAGTTAACCAGTAAAATCACTCTTACCAGTGAAGTGATCAGTATGTTTCAAGTGTCAGACTCATTCCTTCTACCCATTTGTAAAAGCTTTCTAACCATCTTGAACCAACCAGAATTAAAATAAAGGACAAAATGTTACACTCCCAAACATATGGCCACATTCCTTCATTGTAGAATTTCAGTGGTATACTACAAATTGCATCCTGGTTTCTGTTATAATTTGTGTTTTCATCTGTTCAATCTTTTTAAAATGAATTTGTTCTCAAATTAAATCAGCACAAATCTTTAGCTATGGCATGTAGTTGTTGGCAGGGCACCTTTCACTGCAGCTCAGTATCTAGAAGGAGCAGGAGGCAGGATAAGAAGATGCTAGTGATGACAAAGGTCACTGGGTGACAAACAAAATTTGTGAGGGAAATTTCATCTGGATGGAGAATCTGTATTTCCATCTCCTTCACTCACTTAATCTGAAATGTTTCCGTAACTCAGAAACACAGCTTTTTCAAATGTTGATACGAAAAAAGGCAAAGCTACAGCCAGCAAACGAGGCATTATAACATAAACCAGCCAGCTTCATCCATCAGTGTAAGGAACAGTCAAAGCATACCTGGTCTGTCTCTAACAAGAGATTTTGAGTTAATTGTCTAGGAAATTATCTTCACCTCTGCAGCTGCTAAGATATGTCACTGGTGATCAGAAAACTCTGTGTTCAAGGGGAAAAAAGGCATCTCTGCTTATGGGACTGACAAGAAGAAGAAGAAATTACAAAATCCCTTTTTTCCCACCTCAAATGAACAATATCCCAATTAAAATAATCTGTCATCAATCAGCTGTTTTGGAAAGAAAATCTAAAGACATCGACGTTGAGATGATATTCTTGAGATCTCCTCTTCCCTTGTTCTTCCCATGTTCTTCCCTTTAAGACAATGTGAACATGCATACAAGCAGGAGAAATTTAAGAAGTCGGTCCTCAGCATTCTTACTGTGTAAATACCTCAGTATATTCCTAATTTCAATCCTGACTAGTTCTATTAATTTAGATCAGAAATATATATGATGGGATCCCAAGTGATAAAAATTCTTAAATTTCTATTTGGGTATTTAGGGCCAAATCAGAATGGCTGAAATCCAGGGACTGATACAAGTTAAAGAGTCTGAAGGAAAAGGAAGAATTTCCTGAAAGGAAAAAAAAAAAAATCTGGATTTTTCAATTTCATTTTTGATTGACCATAACTCCTTTTGGGAGGGTTTATTCAACTCTGTCCTACGATTTCAAGATTTCAAGATTTGAAATCTTGCAATTTCAAGGAGTAGCAGTTGGGCAAGCTTCAGTCCATATTCCTGCACCTCATGTCATCCCATTGGCCTTTCTTGTTTTCATGTCCTACTCAGTTTTTTTTTTTTTTAATGAAATTTCTATTCTTCTGTTTCTCTTCTGTCTCTTTGTTTATCTTTCTTCCCTGATTTTAGGGATTTCCAAGGGAATAATTTTAGCAAGTTTTGGTCTTATTTCCCTACACCCAATTTCATCCCAGTACAATTGGTTGTAGTCACTCCATTTCAAATTTTCTGGATTTTTCAATTTCATTTTTGATTGATAATAACCCCTTTCGGGAGTGTTTGTTCAACTCTGTCCTCCAATTTCAAGATTTCATACCCTTTCCTGAAAGGAAGAATTTGAGGTCTTTGCACAAGAGCTGCAAATCCCTTTTTAGACTTTTTGCAAATTCCCTGCTGAGAAATACTGTCAGCTGTATCAAATAGAACTAATTGCCATGTATAATATCAGAATAATTTCCAGCTCTGGCAAATAGTCCAATGATTAGAAATACTAGCAATTCAAAATTCTTTTGCGAAAAAATAGTTTTGGTTACATATATAAAAGAAGGTGTATAAACACCTCAGCCCTCTTGAAAAGACAATAATTAATGTCTCTCTGTAGTGTGTTTTAGACATCACAGGCAATTCTGAGGAGTAAATGGGAAAGTATGGAAAAAACTCAAGTACACTGCAATTACAGTGAATATTGAAGTTATCAATTTGATAAAAGAACAAATACTTTTGAGATATATGCATGTATATATGCAGTGATGTGGCTGAAATCCTTGACTGAATTTGTTGGTTTGGCTTCGGTTTTTTGGTTTTTTGTCTGTTTTTATTTTCTTTTTTGCTTATCAGTACTATGCTTTTAATCTCAGAGCTGTTTGCTGCCTGCAGCAGCAGCTGAGAATCAGGCCAGCCCATCTATTAGGTCTGGTGCAGGATGCTGCACAGATTCCTGGCGTTTTCCCATTTTTCCCCTTTTAATGATGGTTTGACCATAGAAGCTCTTGTAATTGACAGTGGAGATGCTCTAACCTTTTATACCCGGCTCTTTCAGGCTGATGGAGTTGCCTTCATGCTGATCATTTCAGGTGCAGATTTCCAACGTGACTTAATCTCTGAATATTTTTAAATGTGGAGCTGCTTATGTCTGAAGCCAAGGCAGAGAGGCAGCAAAGGTCACTTGCAGAGATTATGTCTGCATCCAGCCTTCTCCCAGTTTTCATAACATTCAGATGAAGGGGTTTGGATGTGGCCCCTGTCAGAATTCAGTAGAATAAGATATTTTCCAAGTGCCATGTGAATTTGGGTGAAGTCCCTCTTGCTCTGTGACCTTCACAGAATCTGCCAGTCAAGTTCATTTTTTCTGTGCAGCTGTTTTTTAACCTCTCAGTGTGTGATAGCTCCATTATGTGCATGAAGAGCCCAGAGCGAGGTGAATATCTCAATGAAGTGACAAAAATAGGATGTATTTTCTCAGATACTATTTTTGTGCAACTTCATTGCATTGCATCTACAAAAAATTGCAGAGAACTAGCTTCCCAGTAAATTAACAATATATATTATGTACTTTGCCAATAAGAGAAAGGGGAGTCAAATTTATCAGAAAGAAAAATCTCTGGAAAAAAACCAATTCTCCAACAGTTCAGCAGCCTATATGAGAGTCAGACAGCTTTCTTTAGAAATGACTCTGTTTTCTATTTGCTCATTGCAGGTAAACATTGCTTTTTGATTTGGACAGCTCTGTGCAAATTTGTATTGTTCTGCTTCTGCAAATAGGAAATGGAAAGAAGTGTGATATAGCGGTGAAGCTGCACACAGAGCAGGCAAACCTGAGTTGTCTCCTCACTTTGCCTCTGTGTTGCTGCCTAACCTTGCATGATGTATTGCCTTGTCCTGGTTGAAAATTAGAACTACTCAATTTTTAGTTCACCCTTTTTTCCAAAACTGGGGCCTTTCAGTAAAAAAAGTTTTTGATTAAACCCTTATTGGTAATAATATTTGGATTTGATTTTTAAAAAAAGAAGAAGTAGTTTTAAGATCTCTTTTCATCAAGAAAACCCTAACCAAAAGTATTAAAAAAAAAAAAGTTTTCCTTTCTCTAAGAAGGAGATGCCTGAGCTGTCCTTTTAAAATTCATTAGCTTCTGGAGCATTATCTGTGCAAGTCTGTTTCTATGGCTGACATATCCCAGTTTGGGCTCCTATACCGGTTTTCACGGTTTCATAACATGGTTATAACACAGTTTAGTTCCACTCAAATGGACAAGACTGCTTTTAAATGACAGTCCAAGCACTGTGCATTTTAAACCCATGTGTTTTAGCACCTCTTTCCCTTTCTCTCATCATTGTCAACCTGGCAGGTTTTCTGTTTTTGAGAAAAGGAAAACATTATTTAATGACTTAAAATGCCATGAAGTTTGATTAATATTGATGTAATATCCTGGAACTACATAATTAGCAAACATTTATATTTATTTAGTCTTTGATTTTGAAATCCTCTCTCTAATTTTTCCTTCTAGCTTGGCCACTTAGCCATTTCCAGTGTGAGATAATTTTCAGTGCTGAATGGTTATTGTGCAGAGATTGCAGGACTCTTCCATCATTTCCCCATCACAATTTGTGAACCACAATCCTCATTAGAGAATGGGGAGCTAAAGAAGAGCTTTTTTTACCTCCATCTATCTTTGTCTCTGAGTTTCAAAGGTAAAATGTCCCTGTAGCAGAGACAGGACAAACACGGTAAATGGAGGATTCATGCTTGATGAAGGATTGATGATTGAATCCTGGCCCAGGGCAGTGACCCAGACTCAGTATACCTCCAGAATACCCCCTTGGCTCCATGGCATGACTCTTAGTTTCTCCTGTGAAGTCTTTTACACTTTCTTTAATCATTTAAATAAACTTTGGCTCAGCCAGAGATTTCTCTGCCTTGGAAATAGCTGGTTTCAAGATAGTTTGGACTAAGAAGTACATCCCCCAGCCCAAGTAAATACATTTACTACAAAACTTTTGGCTATTCTATATTTTTTTCATCTGCATTTTCACAAATGAGCTTGCTCCATGGTGCAGAAAGCAAGCTGACAATAGAGCCCAAAGGTCACGTGATGGAAAAAAGTATTTCCTGGCCATCTGTGTTCAGGTTACTGCACTAGCAAACAAAGAAATAAATAATGGGCTAAATTTTTCATAGAGTTATTAGGACAATTATGGGATTTTTTTTGTGATAAGCATAAAATCTGCTTATTACTGACAGCTATCTGAGGGCTAATGCTTCTCACAGGAACTGAGAGTCTGGATCAGTCTCCACATCCACGTGGCTCAGCGTCCTGCCCCTGTTGTGTATGCACAGCTGCATCCAAAATCTCACACAAGCAGATGGGGAAGAAGCCAGCTCCAGCAATGACCTCATCAAGACCAAACTTCTCTGGGTTTTGACCTGCTATGAATTAATATTCCCAGAGTCTCTGTAAATGCTGAATCTCTTCCCTAAAATCAGTACTTGAATACCAGTGTGAGTTCTGTTTATTTCCAGGAGCTCTGCAGGCAAGAGTGATTAAAGGATGAAATATTACCTGTTACTGTTCCAACTGTTTCCATAGACCAAAAGTGTCAAAGCCAAGACCTGAAGCCCCTTGTGAGACCCACTACACAAAAAGAAACAATAGAAAGGTGGTTTTGCCCCCAAGCACTTTACAGTCTGTTTCTCAGAGAAGAGATGGCAGAGGGGTGCAAATCAACAGCTTGAGGAATACCATGAAACAGGGAGTTTGGTCAGCAGGATCAGCAGCCATTTCAGTCTCCCAGGTGCCTTTTCATGGTCAGTTCATTTGGAGGCATCACTTCTGTGCCTGCTATAGGAACTGAGGCACTGCTGGGGTGGGGACCAGTTATGTGCACTACTCACACAAATGGGCTTTTTTGTGAACGACACTTCCATTTTATTTGTTATTTTGAACCAACCATGTTATTAAAGAGCAAGATTTGACCTTCGCTCTCACTTTATTAACATCCACAGTTCCAGCCTGTTTTTTATGACCATTACATGAAATTCATATTTGTTGAGCCAGCTGCTGTTTGCTTTGGTTCTCTTTTGATCTTTTTCTGTTATGGCTACAATGGTGGTTTTATCTTCCTATCTCTCTGAGCTCTGTGGAAAGGGGAAGGTTTTAACTTCCCCTTTCCACAGAGCTCAGGGACATGGTCAGAGAGAAAGAATTTCTTGATTTTTCAAGTGGATGTTGGTAATCACCTTTAATTCACCTCTTGTATAGCACAGACCTCCAAATCCCACATAGTAATTTCTTCATGGAGTGGGAAATTCTGTTTCTTCTCTAGTGTTCCTTTCAGAATAATATCTGACCATGATTTAAAGATTTCTGGTCATATATAACCCACACAACCCTATACATTACTTGCCCTTCCTGTTACCATTCTATGCCTTATCTTTTTTTTAAATGTGAAATTATTTAGCATCAGTTTACAGCTGGATATAATTCTCATTATGTCTTTTTGGAGAGGGGGAAGGAACCACCTAGAATCCAAAAAATGTGTCTTATACAAGCTATGAACAAGGCACCTGTGAACAAAGCACCTTTTAACATTCTTTGAGTAAATGGAGAAAAAGGGGTATCTTTTCCCTCTTGCTGCAAGCTGCACTTCCCAGACTTACTTAGATTAATTATGTGTCTAGTTTTTTTGCAATTGCAGATTGGATTAGGGGAGATTAGGTGCCTGCATTTTGGTTCTACCATTTCATAACCTCAGAAAATACCTGCCAATAGCTGAGCTTACAGTCTCGCCCTATAAATAGTCTGTGAAAAGGCACAAACCATTCACATACATATTTTATAGCCATTAGGAATTGGGAACACTCAGCACTGCAGCTCCCATGCACTGGATGAAGTGGTGATCATCTTAATCAAGGAAAGGATCTCCCTGCTGAGTCAGAATTAACTTGAAGATCTGCAATTTCTGGAGAAAGCTGCTCCTTTTTTTATCAGAATTCTGTTAATTGTACACAGGGAAATGCACCTCATCAGGAATATCCTTGCTAAAATAGCGTTGCAAATTTCCATTTCCTTCAACAGATCTGAGGAGATCTGCAGTATCTTTTTTCCTCCAAACAGCCCATTGTTTGACTTAGGACATATTAAGTCAATACATGTGTCCAGTGAACAAACAATTAACAGCTGAATAGTTTAATGTGCTGTCAGTGCAGGATTTCAGAAAAGTATTAACTAGTCAAGAAAAAAAGAATAGGAATATAAGGAGTCACAAAGCCTTGTAAGTACTTCGTCTGCACCCTGCTAATGTCTGCCCTGGCAGTCTTTCACTCACAGTTACCTCTCTTTACAGGCAATCCTGACCCAACCCAATCCTACCTGCTGGCTAAAGGACAGCAATTTTGTTTCCTTTTCCAGGGCACATCCAGCAAGGAAGTTCTCTTGAAAATACCAAGACTTTTCACGAGAATCTGGAACAAAGATAGTCACGAGCCCTGAAAGCCTTTGTGGTACTGTGCCATAGTCCTTCAACTTTCAAAGTTTCAAGCATTAAAAAACACTGGATGCTGCTGAGTGTTAATTGCATGACAGTGCCTTGCCTTGCCTTTCCTTTTCTTCCCTTCCTGGTTTATCTGAGCTGTGCTGTGGGTGCTGCCTGGGTCGGGCAGGGCTGCAAGAGCAGCAGAACTGGTTCAAAGGGAAGGAGATGGGGTCAGTACATGGCAGTGGTACAGATATTTGCAAAAAAAAAAAAAAGCTGAATTGTCACTCTATTGCTAGGAGACAATATAGTTTAATTCTCTGTCAAACCCTAAAGTGAACCCACACTTATAGTCCAGGCATTTACATCTTATAGGTATATTTAAATAATTGAGATTTGGAAGGAAGGAGAAGGGAGGGGGAGGGAAAGAAGGGGAAAGAAAAGGGCAGGTTTGTGTTTGAACCTGATCGTTGAGTACAAGCCATCTGGACCCTGCAACAGCCCTGACACACCTGGAAGTACAATACTGGATAAATGGAGGAAAACGCCCTTGCTACTTGTGTTTAAGTTTCATGGGTGTTTTAATACTATTGGGATGTTTTACACAGTCAAAATATTAATAAAATCTTAGTACCTAGCCTTCAGAAAATTGCTGATGTGACAATCCCTGTGTTACTTGAGCTCTGAAAGGAGATCTCATGTTTGGAAAGCAGCCTGGAATGAAAGCACATGTGCTTTTTTTTGCCACAACATTGTTTAATTTTTTAATAAGAAAGTTTCCAGTATTAAAAAATGTAACTGTGCTTAAATAAGACTGCATAGGAACAATATGGGAACAGGTGAGTTCCTCAGGAGGGTTGCATCAGGGGGTCAGTGTTGTGCATCTCCACTAACTCTGCCAGAGTTGAAGCAGAGCTGGCCTCGAGGGAGCTGTGGGTTACCTGCAGAGCCACTGGAGATCTCATCTGCACAAGATGGGTCACCCAGCTCCCATCATCAGTACTCGAATGGGCCAAGATGGGCAGAATTGCTCTTTGAACAGAGCAATCCCTCTACACAGATTAGCTGTGATACCAAAGAGAAGTTTGCCTGGTGTGAAGCTCTTTCAATCCTGGTGTTCAGCTTTGTGCTTTATTCCTAAAGGAGAAAACAGCTCAGGCTTTATTTTGCCAAATGAGTGAGAGCTTCCACAGCCAGGAGTGCCAGTGTGACACAGGGAAAAACCAAAGATGACAATTCATCTCCTCCTGTTTTCCAACTTCACTTGCACCAGTTTTTGTGGACATCCAAAGGGAAAGATAAAAATAATTGAGTTCCCTATAGGCAGCTTCAACAAGTGCCTTAAAGATGTGTGATCATTAAAATTAAAAAAGGAACTGGTTATTTCTGTGCAAATTTTGCCAGAAATTTTTAGCATCTTGCAAATTATAATTGCAAGCCTTCACCATGAATATTCATCCATTACAACAAAAGGTGATGTGAATGATTTATTAGATTCTAGGCAGACTTGGAAGCAATTCTGCAGTTGGTGCAAAGGAAAAGAGTGAGTTTGTCTTCATGAGGCTGCAGTCATTTACAGACTGAAATAACCTCAGCATTTTCTGTTTGCTTCTGGAGGCTTTTGCATGAAGGCATTCGGTGTTTTGGGAAACCCAAAGGTATATTTCACAGGAAATATGACATTCTTAAAAATCTCCTAACGAGTGCATCTGCTTAGCTTTATTTGTCATGGCAAAGGTTCAGGTGTCTCCTATCCAGGCACCTCTGTTCACTGCTATGCACACCTTGGGTAATTTTTCCTGTACAAACAAGTGGCAAAGTGGGCAATACCGAGTCCCAAATATGCAAATTATATAGGAAAGTCAGAAATAATTAGAATAAACCCAGACTGGTCTGATCTTTTACATTCTGACATCTGTGTGTTAAGTGCTATAGCAGCTGGAGAGGAATTTTTGGCTTTTGCAAGCTCATGAGCATCACATTAGGAACTCATAGGATCACAGAATATACTGAGTTGGAAGGGACCCACAAGGATCATTGAGTCCAGCTCCTGGCCCTGCACAGGACACCCCAAGCACTCTTGGGGTGCCTGAGAGCACTGTCCAAATACTCCTTGAACTCTGTCAGGCTCAGTGCTGTTACTACTGCCCTGGGGAGCCTGTTCCGGTGCCCAACCACCCTCTGGGTGATGAAACTTTTCCTGATATCCAGCCTCAACCTCCCCTGACACAAGTTCAGGCCATTCCCTTGGGTCCTGTCACTTATCACCAGAGAAGACATCAGTGCCTGCCCCTCTGCTTCCCCTCATGAGGATGTTGAAAACCATCATAAGGTCTCCCTCCAGCCTCTTGCTCCGTTGCCCTGGCCATGTCCTACCATGGTTAAAGAGATCCCTACAAGGTCATGTGGTGTCTCTGCAGTCAGGCATAGATATCTGTTTTGACATGCATGAAATTGTTTTTGAGGTTCCTAATCTTTGGGGGTAGAAGAGGCATCTTTGTGCCATTTTACTTTTCTATTCAATCTTCATTTTGTACAGTATTCACTCTGCAATCTCAGTATGCTGGAAAATTCAAGTCCCATTTACATATATAGAAAAAGGCTCTTAAATGCTCTGTAATTAGATGATTCAGAGTAAGAGCCATATCATTGTCTGACCCAAATCTGCTGTTTTATAACTGCATGCAGTCTGAGTACACGCCAGGGTTTTCTTCTGTGCTGTAACAAACTCGTCAAATTTGTGGGGAAGTCTATTTTATTGTTCTCAGAGAATGAAATATTGTTTTTTCTTTCTTGGTCGTCATGGAAAGGAGCTGTGAAGCAATTTTGGAGCTGCCAACTTTTTACAAGGCTGATCTGGAATACTAACTCAAAACTCACATTATACATCTGATCAAAGTGTTTTGGGTTCCATTATCATGGATTTCTTAAATAGAAGCAGATGGTATTTTACTATGTGACAGCATTGAGATTTCCTTTCTCTCAGTTTTATCCAGGGGGAGTACTATTCATGTGAATTCTTACATAATTCTTAAAAACCAAAAAGCCCAAATATATAAAAAGCTAGCATGATATATGCAACTTTTCCTAATGAGGTAAATTCTCCATCTCTATATCAGTCTTTATTGCACTTTCCAAAACAGAATTTGGAAGCCTCAGATCCTCCATGATTAAAACTTAAGCATGTAAACAGGCTTTGTGTGATTTATATCTTTTTGTGCAGTAATGTTCCTCTGGCAATAAAATTTGATCAGGAAATGATGAAGGTCCTTAAGCATCACTCTTGACAGGGATTAGCTAGGAAGAAAATCCCAGGTATCAGGGTCACACTGTAGTCCTTTCTCTCATAATTGTAATAATAACCTGAAATAACATGTGAAATCTCCCATGAAAATGGTGGTGGGGCTCCACCCAAATTTAAAGCTCTGCCCATGTAATCAGCTGGCTGTGAATGAGCCTCAGATCAATGTTTTTGTATTTTCCTCCCAAAAACCAGTCATTTACCAAACAAGCACAACTGGGACACTGGTCCATCTCCACCAGCTTTGCTTCTGCTTTATCTACTTATTCCTTGCCCCAGAATTACAATTCTGTAAATCTGCAGGTCTGACTCTGCTTTACTTGATGAAGAAATGTTGTTATTAGACTCCAGGTTTACAGTGAAGACTAAGAGAGCAGCTTATGCTATTTTCTGTCCCAAGCTGCTCTCTGAGGCAATCCAGGGCAGTTCTGCATTACAGCAGATCTGAGATGTGATTCTCCTAAAGACGTGATTAAAAGCAGATCTTCCCTGGGTGGCAAAAGTGGATTTTCAGGAGATGATTTTATGAATTAAGCAGGCAGAACTCATTATTTAAGCCAGAATTTGTCCTGTCTGGTCTAAATCAAAAAGAAAACTGAATATATATATATATTGCTTTGCTGTGTGGGATAATAAGGACTTCAGGAGTGTCAGACTATTAGCATGACTGATGGAAAGTGAATCCTGGCTCTCAGCACTATGAATTTTGCATAGAGGTTAAGAAAGATAATGACCTTTGTAAAAGCAGCTCCCAGAATTGCTGCACGAGGCCACGAGCTTCAGTGCATGGAATGTGGATGAGGCATCCCCTTCCCTGGAGATTGCTTCCAGACCTGTGTTTCTAAGATTAGGAAGGGCTCTGCTTTCAGTTATCCTGCATAATGGTGTCATGCCAATGAGGGCATGTTAGTTTAATATAAATTGCACCTGATAACTTCGCATTTCTGCACGAACAAAAAAACAAAACACAAGAAAACCAAACCAAACAACAACAACAAAAAAACCCACCAAAAAACCAAAACACCAAGTAACCCTTTTTCCTGTCCAAAAATCAAAGCACTGTGAAACTTGTAAAGCATTTAAAATTTGGTTTCCTCATGAAGACAACTGTGGGGCTCTACAGTTTTTGAGAATAAGGAATTCCAAACAGGGCAGTTCAGCTTTACCAATTGTGAATAATCAATCCCTGCTGTTACTTGTGGACCCTAGTGTGGAGAAATATCCTTATGTCAGGATACAGTCTTGGTGAAAACAAAAGACTTGATATGGGCTCAAATAATTTAAATGCCTTGTAGGAGCTTTGTAGGGTCAGTTTTAATCCTCATTGGAACAAGTGGAGATATTCTTAGCAATGTCAGTGATTCTTAACTATTCTCTGAAGGCAGGTAGTTTGGGATGCCCCTGAGCAAAGATGTGTCTACAGCACAGATACCTGCATTTCAACAAGTTCTTAGGACTATCCTAGCCAGAAAGAAATAGGTGTCTGTTGGATGTCATTCATCCTGTTTTAGTGCAGATGTCTGAAATAAGCCATGTGAATCCAAATGCACAGCAGATGGCTCTGAAATATTTGATACTCCAACAGCTCCACCTTAAAAATCAGAGAGAGCTTTAGGCTGTTTTTAGCAAATCGGTGTAACAGGACAAAATCCTTCAATTATTCAATAGATAACAATCATCCCACAATCTTTTTCAATCAAAACTGCAGTTGGTACAAAACACACTTATTGTTAGCTCACTTACTAAATATATGTTATAGACTCAGTGCTACAATTGTGTGGACACCCCATGACCTCTCCCCACACAGTCTTGTTGGATATTAGAGCAGCTTTGTTTGATGTTTGCAAGTGAGAGTCCCTTCTCCATAAACTCAGTTGTCAGCTTTGGGAATTCCTGACACCACCTCAGGATGTTTGGCACAGCATGCTGACTGTTTTAATGTTGTTCTTCCTTGGCTGTCACTCTGCCAAGAACTTTTTAAATCTCTGAAATGAGTAAGAAAGCTTTAAGGTAAGAGTGAAATAAGCATCACTTAATAAGAAGCAAAATATTAAATCAGTTATTAGTTTCAAAGTGACATATCAAAAGACAAGTGATAATATACCTTACAGTTTCCCCTGTGCTGGCAGTGGGATGTCTGAAAACTATGGGGTGAATGTATTACAGATAGGGAAGGTCCTGGGCAGCTGGCCTGAGCCAAGCTTGCAGTCCATCAGCACAAAACTCCGAGCATGTTGGGTGATAAAAAGTGGAATCAGACTTCACAATGGCTGTGCTACTTTTAAACCTTTAGGATTTGAATGATAATTGACTGATATTTTATTCATGGAATCCCATTTGCCTATGTTTGCTGGAGACACACAAAGGGATACCCATGGAAAGCAGCTTTTTGGGAAGCTGGATCTCATGTTGGCCTCCGTATAGAGAGGTCAGCTGCAACTGGAACATGATGAAGCACCCAATTCATCTTACACAGGTGTTCACAAAATGTCTAAATTTTGCCTCAGTCTCAGGGACAAAGGTTGCTGGTTCTCTTTTCTTTCCAAATTTTGAATGTTTTACAGTGATTTACTGGGGAAAAAAAAGGGAAGCTGGCAGTACAAGATACCTGCATTGACTAGACAGGGAAGTTTGGACTTAGAAAAAAATCATAGTTTACTCATTTGATATTTCTGACATAGGACTTCTTTGTGGCTTGGCTTCACGAGTTTTTCTCTTCTGTGTTTGTTTTGTGTTCAGCAAAAAAGACCTGTTTACCATCAGCCTCAGGCATCCATGGATTACCAATAGGGCAGCAGCCTGCACACCAAGCTGGGCAGTGCATTGCTGTGTCTGTGCCTGTGGAGTGACTCTGCCTCTGTCCAGCTGTGTGTGACACAGCAAGGAGGGGGCTGGTCACCTTTGTTATTCCTGCTGCCTGCAGCATCTTTGCCTCTTGGGTCATCTGGAGCATTTGGGGGTCAGCTGGGTGTCCTCTGTTTGGCCACTTCAGTCACCAGAAATATATATATATATGTATTAGATACTATTAGATGCTATATATACATGTTAATTAAATAAGAATAAAAAAGAAATATCTATATCTATCTAAATATATGTCTAAATTTAATTAACTCTGAAGTTTGGCAGAAATATGCCTGGAAATAAAAATATGCAGTCTGCAGGATTTGTCTCTGCACGTTGGAAACTGATAGAAAAGCAAGTTGTTCAGCTGCAGCAAAACCACCCAGTTGTTGTGATGGGTGGGCTGAGTACAACCTCTCATCATCTTTTTGAAAAGGTCTGTAATTTCATTACTCTGATAAATATCAAGGGTCACTTTAAGTCTTAAAACAGAGATTGGTTTCACAAAGCTTTTAACCTCAGGCTGACATTCTACCTTACCTCCATGGCAAAGCCCATTTTTAGAGATTAATTCAAACACACTATTCACTGTGCAAAGTTATTTTCAAATTCACTCCCTCTGATCTCTTGCAGGTCTGTGGGTTTCTAATGGTGCTAGTGTTTGTATTTTTTACAGCCAGAGGTACTAAAGACTCACCTTGCCCTCACCTTCACTATTTCTCAGTAATATCTAGGGATGAGTTAATACATAATTTCATGAGGTGTTTAAACAAATCTCTCCATCCCTCAGCAGGGGAAGAGAACTATCATCTTTTTGCTCTGGGATGGGCTGTTTTGGTCCCATTCTGAGATGTCTGATCCTCCTCACGGCCCTGGAGGCCTGGCTAAAACCCGCCTCTAATTAATTATGCCAGGATCAGGCTGCTCATGGAACATCCTCTACCTCTTCTTGGGCAGGTCTAGGCTGCAATGAGCATCCATGTGCCAAGGACAAACAGACAAATGCTCCAGCATGAGCGTCCATGCCTCTATAGAAGCTTGGATCAAGGAGATTTGCATTCTACTTGCCAGATACCGCACTTTTTTGGTATAATCAGCTGGCAAACAAACCCCTCCTGTCCTGCTGTAAAAGTCCTTTTTATCCAAACATCTCAAAGGCTGATTAAATACTAATTTACAGAGAAAGACATTGAAATAAAGAGATAAAAAGTGGCTTCCCTGAGACAACAGAAGCCACAGTAAGCCTATAACTAAGGTGTAAGTTTTGAGGTGATGTTCTGCAAAAGAGTAAATTTTAACTGGGATGAGTCAGTGGCAGTGATTTGAGTGGAAGAACATTCCTGGAGCTCTTGTCTTACTACCACACTCAGCTCTCTCTCAGGGACTCACCCCTGCTGTGCTGCTCTGCATCTTCATAAGCAGTGGGCTGGCACATGAGTGGAATCTGTTCAGAAAGCTGGGTTTAAGATAAACCAGAGTGCCTCACAGACTTTTAATTCAAAGCGTTTTCTTTCAGGTGAGTTCGTAGGGAAAAGGAGCATTGGGAAAGGTGTTAGGGAAAATTGAATTACTTACTACCTTTGGGTAAAGTAGTAAGGTAAGCAGTGGTTTTAAAGAGGGGGGGAAATACAGACACCAGCATAATCCCAGCAAGGAAAGCAAACTCATGAGGGAACAAATAATAAAGCATAAAAACTAGATTTACAAGTATTCTACTCAGCTTAGTGCCACTTGAACACTAGCATGTTAATGCAGCAAGCTATTTATAGTGCAATAAGTCTCCTCACCCTTTAAATTGCAAATTTACCTTTGTGGCTTTTGAAGGCTGTGGTGTGTTACCAAATTTAAAAGTGCTGACAGAGCAATCAGTATTTTTGTGGGGCAAATCAAACTGATTGTGTCAAAACAACATCATCCTGAGGGAGCTGGAGAAGCAAACGTGCAGAGAAAGGTATATTCCCTGTTTAAATATTGCCATATTCCTTGTGAATTCCTTGTAAGGGAAACAGGCTGTACTCCTAAAAATGCTATAATACTCTTTATAGGACTCAGAGCGCCTGCTTTGAGAGACAATTCACCCTGAAACCACACAGGGAGCAACCAAGGCTGACTCTGAGGCATCTGGAGGTGGGGACAGGGCTGATGTGAAATGTACAGGTCTGCTCCCTCCTCCTGCAGAAAACCATGCAAAGCCCAGCTGTCCTCCAGATCTGTGCATCCTTTTCCCCAGACAAGTGGTCCTCTCTCTTGGCAAGGGGTAAAAGCCCCCAGGTGGGTTTGGCCCCAAACCTTGCTCTTTTTCCATGAAGATCCATAGAGTGAGCTGGGTCTAGTGAATGGAAAGGTGTGGGAATTTTAGGAGAGGGAGGCTGTAAACTCAGCAAGACGGGCAAAGAGTTTACGCAATGCTTATTTTTGAGCACGCAGGCATCTGCCTGCGGCACCTGAATGGCTGCAGAAATTGTTTTCAGAAATTAATCATAATGGAGCCTGATGCACTGGGTAAATGCGCTGTGACTCATCCAGAGCTGAACTACAGAGAGCCTGCATGGTGACTGTCGCCCTGTTAGGATAAAATAACTTCTCAAACAGATGATGCATGTGACAGTTGGACGTGCTCATCTAATTGCAATAGCCGGCACAGAGAAGAGGAGCTCGTTACGAAGGTTTTTGCCTTAGCACACATGTTTGAGGGTATTTATTGCTTCCAGGACTGCTGAGGATGGACAAAAGGCTCCCAGGTGCCAAGAAAGCTGCTAAGACCACTGAGCATTTTAAGCTTTCCCCTGTCATGGCTGCAAAATCATCTAACAGCACATATCCTGCTTTACCTTACATCGATCCTCGCCCACAGGAGCAGCTTGATCTAGTGGGTGACATCCCTGCCCATGGCAGGGGGGGCTGGAATTGGGGGATCTTTCCAACCCAAACCATTCTATGATTAGGAGTCAAGTGAATGTTGTGTGTTGCTCCTTCAGCCTCCTTACAGCTGAAGCCCCAGAAATGAAGATGGGACTCTGCACTGACATGTAGGTCAGCCTTTTGGGGTAGATTAGGCTGCTTGGTCACAGCATCACCTTGAAAAGTTCTATTTCTGTCACGTGCTTGCATAAGGCTAGCACAATTTCACACCCAGATACGTGAGATCAGCGTCAGTCTTCTCACATGATGAATTATACCTCTGGCTTCTACTAAAATGACTTTGTTACAATCTCTGACATTTAGTTTTGTGTTTTTTATTTGGAAAAACTGGGTTTTGAAAGTTTACAAAGGCTTTCTTGGGAGCAGAAAATCAATACTGTTGTTAATACTGAATTGCAGTTATTTGCTGCCATTGCATGTGTCAGTGCTATCAGCAGTGTCAGCTCAATTCATTTTTGCTACTAACCACTGCAATAATAAGGTGATAAAAAATGTCCTATCTACAAAAACCTCCTGTTTATCAAACAGGTGGCACTTTCAAAGCATTTTAATGTTGGCTCAGCATGGCTCCCATTGATGTCCCTGGGAGTGCCTGGTATTGTTTTCTTTGAAGCTTTTGACAAGTGAGGAGATATTGTCATTGATTCAGGGGAAGCAGAAAGACCTTCGAGAGACCATTGAAAATGCAGTGTTTTAATCGCAAAACTTCCATCAAGATCAGGCAGGTCAATAGAAAATATGAGCCCTGTTTCCTTCCAGAGAACAGTATCATAAAATCATAAAATGGCTTGGGTTGGAAGGGACCTTTAAAGGTCATCTGGCAGAGCTGTGTGAAACTTGTGAACTTGTGAAGTTTTGGTTTTTCTTTTCCTTGAAAAATAAGGTGTTTCTGATAAGGTAGGTGGGAGAGGGAGTTCTCCTCACTGCACTGTGGGATAGTGGCCTCTGACACTTTGGTGATGGAACAAGGGACAAATGGTGACTGGAGAAGCTGGGTAACATCGGGACTCCTTGGTCAGAAATACACCACTGCGTGGAGGCTGCTCTGCTTTCTGCTCCTTCCTAGAGCCAAGAGTGCATCTGCAGAGCCTTTGCCAGGCCGGAGTAGATGTGATCAGCCTCAACATACCTGGCATCACTACTGATATGAATACAAAGTTACACCACATAACTGTTCTCCTCTGCAGAAAGCAATTTAGTCCATGTCACTCCTCCTAAATTAGTTCACACACCAAATCAACACAGGCAGAACACGGAGGTAGGTTTTAGCTTTCTAATAATTTACACTGCATTATTTTTCAGACTGCTCACCCAGGTCCACTCCTCCCCCCCTCATATGGCATGTCCTCTTTGGACATAACCATGTCACCATGAGTCCCTGAGAGTCCTCTAACAAGGCTGGATTTTGCATGCAAAGTCACGAGAATCATCATGACTCAAAACCCTCTTGCTACCCAATAGCAGACAAATAGGTTTGCTGGGAAAAGATGTCTGTGGATGAATGGCTGAGAAACCCTAATAGCAGCAGTAAAAGGCTTTGGATGTTGATCCTGCTGTCTGCCCCCAGTTGTCTTGGAAATATTTACCCTTGCTATTTCCTTCTTACTCAAAACAAACATGCTAATTTGATTTTAATGCAGTGATCATCTCTCTTTATCCTATATATGATGGGGAGGAGAATCAGATGGTCTATACACTATAAAACTGAAAATTAATATTTTCCCCTTCATTTAGAAAGCAAAGAAATAGCTGTCAAATCATGTGGCTATCTGAAAAGAAGAGAAATTCCTCTCTTACAGCTGAATTTCTTGTGATTCAGATTCAAGAAAGGCAGATTATGTCTCTTACCTCTCTTCTCCAGGCCTGTGGATAGAAATGGTACGGAAGTGCTTTGGGTCTTTTATGTCTAACCTTTGCACAGCTCATGTTAAATTGTATGTATTCAAGGAGCTGTTCTAGTGCCAAGCCAAGAGCAAGATTTACAGGAAAATTTAACTAAAGTCACAGTAAGAGAAGGGATGAACAATGAAATCACAAATGGAAGGCTTCAAGAGGTTTAAAGTGGATCCAAAGATGAAGTTTGCTAGAAAAGCAAAATACAGGCACTCTAAACATCTCTAGGGAGAAGAGCAAAAATACAGCATTGAGAAGCAAGGAAGGGAAAGGGATAAACCCTGAATGTTACCTCTAAGAGCAGGAATTATGAAAAGGCAGTACAGGCTGATCCTGGCTTTTCTCTATCCAGGAAGCCTTGTTTCCTTGTTTTTCAGGTGTGGGTTTACATCAGGAGGCTACAGCCACGTGATGAAGCTTCACAATTGCATCACCCAGCAACCTCTGTACTACGTCTCTTCCCCTGTGCTGGGCTCTGGTTTGGAAGCAGGTGGGACTGAGGGTAGAATATAAGCCAGGCAGACACGTGCCAGTTAACACACCCCAAAGCTGGAGGAGGCAAACCTTGTTTAAAGAGGACACTCAGTAGACAGCAGGAAATTATTTAGGGTGGCTTCATTGCACCAAGTATAGATGTCTATAGCAGAACTACCTGTACAGTTAATGGTGAGAAAAGACATTCAACTCCTCCTTAAATAGATGATTAAAACAATGCTACCTTCACTTCAGCTACCTTCACTTTCAGCTCTGGATGCTGTCAGGTACCCTTCAGAAAAAGGTTTCTGATGTGTTTATAACTTATTTTTCAGGGGAGGGTGAATAGTACTCCCAGAGCCCTACAAGCCATGGGTGACAAAGTTAAATGAGGTGAATCCCAGCATTGGGTTCTTCCATGGGCTACAGGAGAACCTGAGAGAGATCTCACTGCAAATGCCACACATTTTTTACAGTGACTGCTTAGCCATCACATCAGCTTTCTCAACTGGGTTCTCCAGATTATTGTAGGATGGGGTCACAATGGTCCTTGAATGACTTGAAAGCATAAGTGATGTCTAAGTAGGTCATAGGCCTGGCATAAACATTCTTTTAGTATTGCTATGTATCTTTGGAAATCAATCCAAAAAGCTTGAAAAGTTTGGAAGTCCAAAAGATTGTAGGAGCAAGCACATATTTTAAGGCTTTCTTGAACTGCATTCAGTAAAGCACCAGGATGACACAGTGTCTAGAAAGAGTGTTAAGTTTTGTCTCAGATGAAGTATTCCCTCATGGAAGGTACACAGATAACCAGGTTATATGGGAAAATATATGGTTCACAAGAAAAAGAATAAGTGAGAGCAGGACATACTGCAGCAGAGCTCACAGGTGGATGTGTTAGCAGGCTAAAAGAATGTTGCCTTCTGTAAAAAAACAGTTACTGTTGTAGAGCAATCACAAAATTTAACCACATGGTTAGTCAACAATGTCAGAAAATGATCTTCATTGAAGAAACTCTATGAAATGCCTTTATGTTGGTTAGCTTTTCCAAAAGCTGCAGTGAAATGTTTGTGCAGGCAAGGTTTTTAAGGCAATTTCACCAGAAACAGGCAGAGCAGAAAAGGGTTAATAGCTTCATTTACTGTGTGATGTATTCTCACAAAAGCCACTGTCAGCCTACAGACCTGACTAATCCCAAGTGTGGTTACTAATTGCTGTCATCCAAACAGTAGCTGGCAGCCATTTAATTTTCCCTTTCACTTGGTGTCATTAACATTAGTGACATATGGCTCTTTCCCTGCCCCAGCTCAGTGGCTACCAGGGAAACCTATGGCTTGAGCTTTGCAAACACAAAAGTCCATGATTAACTTTCAGCATCTTGATGGAGTCAGGAAGAATTGTTTACAGATCTAGATCCTAAATGCCTGCAAGCTGGGTTTTTTTTTGTTTGTGTTTTTGTGTTTTTTTTTTTTTTTTTTTCTGGGCACAACTTAGAATAGCAGTATAAAGGTACACTTTTACATCTTTAACTTATACCAGGCTGATGCACAATAAAATTCAGGCAATAGGGGAGATGTACACATTACAGTATAAATTATTACGTGCTACTTTGCTTTTTTCCTTTCTTTTTCTTTTGTACTTTAATGTAGTTGAGCTGAGCAATTGTATATAAGTGAGTTTGCATAAATCTTCTGAATTACTTCTGTATTTTTCACTTGACTCAAAATATTAGGTCAAGATTTCAGGTACAGATCTGAACTGTTTCACTCCCTGCTATCTGTTTTTACTAGATTTAAAACTCTTTTATCTTTGCTGCTTTATATATAAGTGCTACTCTTTTTTGGTATAAAAATTACACAATACGCCTCAAATCCCACACTGCTTTCCTCTACGTCATTTGTTCATGTCTATCTAAGCTCATTAAATTTTTAAACTGTATACTTTGTATTTTCTGCTGGCCACATAATTATTATGCACTGCAGAATTTCTGCCATCCTGCTTTCAGGCAAGATCTTCAGGATTTAGTATCACAGGCATTTCAGAGCCGGTCAATTAGCACAGCAACCATAGTGATGTGACTGCTTTTAAAGATTAATTTCTGGACCTCGTGTCATTTGGAAACAAAGTAAGACAAAACCCAAAATCTCAGATCTAGAGATTTTTCTTGCTAGGAAGACAACAAGTCCCACAAAGGACAGTAGAAAAACTTTGGCAACATACAGGGAGTCCTGAAGAAGAGTATGTAGCCTGTTATTTGTAAATTGACTTAGCCCCACTCTCAGTTTTAAGGTTAAATAACTTAGTGATGCAAAAGGGTGACAGAGCAGCTGACAAAGCACACTCTGGTACCCCCCTTCCTCACCCATCCCTGTGCTGTGTGGAAATTCTGCTCACCTGAACTGACTCTGCTGGCTCTGTTTCCTCCTGGAGGGTCCCTGGGAATCAGCAGCAGTAACCCCACACTGCAGAGAGCAATTCTGCCACCAGCCCCCCAGATCTGCTTCCCACTCTGCGTTCTTACTCGAGGTCAGCACCAGCAGCAAGTGCACTTTTCTGCAAGCTGACCTGGTGTTGTAGCACATGCCACGACACACAGAGTAACGCCATACAATTTCAGAAGGCTTTAAGCATCCACCCAGACAGAGTCACACCACTTCAGAAGGCTTCAAACACCTGCTCTTTATTGCTCTTCAGTCCATCCTTTATACCCTTCATCTTACATGCATTTCACCTGTGTGCCCTCTGCTCCCTTTGGTGGTTGCTCAGTGCACCTGGGCACTCCCTGGCTCACCGCTGTCAGTGCTGCTCACCTGCTTCTCACAGCTGTGCCCCCTGGGGATGAGGCTCAGCTGCAGCCCCACTCCCAATGACCACAAACTGTGTGCCTACACCCTTGTACCCATTTTCCTTGCGTGAAAAGCATGTTGTATCCAACCAATATATTTTTTCCCATATACTTTCAGAGTGAGTCCCTTGCTGCATTCCTGGGAGTGCTTGCAGTTTTGTGTGTTTTATTTTACCAAAAGTGAAGAGAAATGCTGCTTCAGCTGAAATCAGTGCTCTTCAGACACCGGATTTTATCCCGCACCTAAGGTGAGCAACAAATCCTTGGGACCAACCTTGTGACCTACCCAGTGCAGAAGAACAAAATTAAGCAGCAGCAGGGTTTCTATCCTGTTTTCCACTTTTTCTGGAAAGATCACTTGATTTTTTTCATGTAACTGATTACACAAGGTGCTTTGTTTGGCACCCTGGTGAGTGATGGGGCCTTTGATGGAAGCACCATAACCCACTTTCCTTCCTCCAGCTGGAGCTAAAATCAGAGCAAGGCTCTGTACAAGAACAAAGGGAAATTGCAAACCTGTCTCCGTTAGCAGAGCATCACAGAGCTCCTTTCCTGACTGCTCCAGCAAGGGTCTCAAGTGACATAAAATGAGCAAATTGAACAATTTTTGTGTTAGCATATGGTCACAGCAATGACCCCAGCCAGGGATGGACAGAGGGCTTGCATGATGCAAAGATCTGACTCTGCCCTAATACCTCAGCTCTCTTTTCATGAGGTGAATAAAAGCTGAGTCAAACCTGAATCACGGTGAGCAGGAACTGCGGTAAAATTAATGAAAAAAAAAGTCACTCCATGAATTGAAAGAAAAAAAAAAAGGCTATGTATTGGAGTCTGAAAAGTGGATCAATAAGGACAGGAACATCTTGTGCTAGCCATGGGAAGCCCTTTGCCGGGGTTTGCTAGTTAGATAAGAGGAGGCAGAAAGGAAGAGGCAGGAGGGAGCAGGAAAGTGAGCAGGGCCAACCCCTGAGATATCAGGGAGGGAGAGGACGATCGGTGCCTGAGGCAGTGACACACTTCATTAGGAATGAGTAGTTGGACATTGCTGGGGAGCAGGAGACAAAATTCAGAATGAAAGGCAACCACCAAGGGAGAAATGTGCGTAATTCTGGGAGATAAGAATAATTTGGGTCAGGCCACGAATAAGCTGCTTTCCCATCTCACTGAGCAGGTCGCTGCCCTGTTCTGGCCATGAGCTGAGCGGTCCAGCGCACATCCTGCCTGGTGGGATCCCGCCTTGCGTGGGGGACCCGGGGCATCCTCAGCGGTCCGAGGAGCAGGGAGGTGGGTGCAGACACCTGCCTGGCGCTGCCATGGGCAGGGGTAGGGCTGCCAGCAGTCAGGCGGGAGACGGCGGGGGATGCAGGCCAGCATCCCACGGCAGGGCTGGGGAAGGGGGGATTCCATCCTGCGCTCCCATCCCGGAGCCTATCGACCCAGAGGTTCCAGGAGGGGGCTGCTGCCGTGCTCCCCAGTAGGGCCCGGGCTGCCGGTGCCTGCGTCCCCGCCGCGAAGGTTTTGGGGCTGGTGAGATGCAGCCGGAGGATGCTCCGCGCTCCCTTCGCCACGCCGGGGCTGGACCAGCCTCGGCAGCGTGCGCCTGCGCTGCCAGCCTTCCTCCTCCTCCTCCTCCTCCTCCCCCCGCTGCCGGCCCCTCCTCCCGGCTCTGGCGGTGCCGGCTGCCGGGGCGGGCGGCCGGCGGGGCCGCTGTGTCCGAGAGCCCCGGGGTTATGCCCGGCTGCAGGCGGGGCGCAGGGCCAGGGGCAGCCCGCGGCCGGGGCTCGCAGGTGTCCGGCAGGAGCAGGGGGCGGTGATCCCCACCCGCACCCCCCACCCCCGGGAAGGGGTGCGCGGGCGCTCCGCGGCGGGGGAGGAGGAGGAGGAGGAAGAAGATGATGCTGCTGCTGCTACTGAGGATGCTGAGGATGCGGCGGGCCGGAGCGGAGCGGGGGTACCCGGGCAGCGCCTGGGTGTGCTGCTGGCTGCTGGGCTGGCAGGCGGCCGCCCTGCAGCTGCCGCCCTGCGAGGAGGTGAGATTTTCCTCCTCCTCTTTGGGTTTTCCCCATCCCCAAGGGCGGGTGGGGGGTGATATCCCAGCAAGGGGGTGTTGCTGGCTCCTCAGAGCTGTCCGGGGGATGGTAAAGGCATCCGACCCACGGGGAAGGACCCTCCGCCGCGGTGCGGGCGGGGACTCTGGGGCGGCCGAGCCCCCCCGCATCATCACGAGCAGAGCGGCTCCCTTGGCCGTCGGTCGCGAACCGCGCTCCCCACTCCCCTTGCCCGTGGTGGGGCTGCTCCCTTCGGTGCATGGAAATACTAGAGTCCCTCTCCAAACGAAAGGGGCTCGGCCGGCCTCGCTGGTTTTCTAAATACCGTGTTGAATCAGCGCAAAGGTGGAGAGTAAGGGAGGGATGGGATGGTGTGTGGAGCTGTCCCGCCCGTCTGGTGTCAGCTCGGTGTGTCCGGGGCTGAGCCGTGCGTCTGCCATGGGGAGAGAAACTTTCTGGCTGTCTCCTGCTGTAAGAACCCGAACCCGGAGGGAGTCGGTGTGTTCGGAGCAGGGACGCTCCGCACGGCTGTGCGGGATGCGGGGCTGAGGCGGCCGGACAGGGATGCGCAGCCCCAGGTGGCCCCCGAGGTTTTCCGGGAAAGGGACCTGGGCTTCATGGAGCTATTTTCTAGGGTTTCCAGCCTTACTCCTACATGCATCCTACTCCTCCACTCTCTGCTGCTGTTAAAGAGTAAGTGGGTCTTTCCTGTGTTTTAAACCAGCAGTAGAAGTGAGGAGGCTGGGTATCACCATCCCAAACAGGTCTAGGTGGCCGCTCAGGCAAGCAGAAACCTGTAAGTGGGTTAACAGTGGTCAGTCCCCTTCCTTCTAACCCACTTCTGTCCGAGGATGCTCTAGGACCACAGCTTCCCCACTATACCTCTTGCAGCTCACAGTTTAGCAAGAACGAATTGGTGCGTTCTCAGAGTGGGCTGGGGGTGGGTGACTGCAGCCAGATGGGAGCACTCAGCTGGTGAAGGGTCCTGGTCCGTGCTTGGAGGCTATTGCAGTGTGGGAGCTCCTCGGCTGGGGGTGCAGAAGTCCATGTCTCCTTCCTGTGATGAAAGAGAGCATTTCTGACCTGGGGAATATTCTCTCTTTGCATATGAAATTTCCTTGTTGTCTTCCAAGTAGCAGAGCTCAGTGCTAGTCTAGCGTGGGAAATCTTGCAGCAGGGAGAGGTGATGTCTGGCAAATCAGTGTCTGATTTGGGCATGTTTCTCCTAAATGTTGATCATTCTTAGGGCATGTTTTTCCTAAATGTTAGTCATTCCCAGAGAGAGGACTTTATGCAGCCACCTGCTTTAAATTACTTAGCTTCCTTTTCAGCTAGTGAAGGGAAACAGGTACTTTTAGAGCTTTTTTCATCCTAAAGTCTTTGCTTCAAAAAAAATGAACCTCTGCAGATGGTTAAAGGTGAGAGCTGAACCTGTGCAGTGGTACCAAAAGTGTAGAGCTGGTATTTTGAGCATCTTGCATTGGGCTTTAGGTGTGCAAATTCTCTCTGGACCCCCACTCCTGTATGCTTGTGGATCTGGACCTGTGTGCTTTTGCTTTCTTTTCAGAGAGGCTAACAATTTTGTTTTACTTGACTTGAGTGCTGTGTGAAACGGAGACAACCCTCACTCACATGGTTAAAAAGCTGTGTGTTACTTGTGCTGGGGTGTGTGCAGCCATGAAAGTGTGTGTCCCAGGAAATATAATTACAAACATGTCTGGATGGAGACAGAGGGGAAAAAAAAAGGAGCTTACAAAGAACCAGGATAGCAGATGAACTGCTTTACAAAAGGGAAGAACAGAAGTTAATAGTTTTGTCTCAAAACGTTGCCATTTGCCCTAATTCAGTCCAATTTGAGTGACCTGGGTGTATTGCCATTAGCAACACATCGGCTCTCGATGAGATTGACTCTGATTTGGGCAGACTCAGACAGGGATGAAGTTGTGCCATAAGAAAGCACGGCCTGTCAGAGGGTATTGCAGTCCTTTAAAGACTTGGCAAACATCTTTTGTTTTATACCCGAAAGGTCTGAGAAGCACAAGGATTAATGTACTGACAGGTGGTTCATTTTCAATCTATAGGGGATCCTTCTTTAGCAGCACTGTCCCCACTCCTGCCTTGACAACTTGTTTTTGGTTCCCTCACTTATGGCAAATACAGATATCTGCTGGTTTGTGAGATTTCTGTGCTGGCACAACATTCGGAGCAGTGGGATCTCTGGCTGTGCCTGAGGCTCTGTGGTGCTCTGATTACATGGATAGTAAAATAATTATGTCTAGCAATGTCACTTTCCAGAAACCTTTTTGTCATTGACTTCATTCATCAGGGACTGTAGTAGTTCAGCATACTGGATTTAGGAGGGGTGCGTTTGTGCTGGAAGCCAAAGGTAGAAGCAGCTTGAGTGAATGCTCCTGTGAGTTTCTGGAGTAAATTGATACAGCCATAAGCTTCTGGCACAACAGGGCTCAGTCCAGGCTGGAATGGTCATTCACATCATGAGCCCTCCCTGAGCTCTCCAGTGCCAGCAACAAATTTAAAGGAGATTTGTGCATCTCCAAGAGATGGAGGCAGGCTCAGCTTGGATTGCTGGGGTACCTCTGGGGTACAGAACCTGGGGAGACCCATTACTGTGCCTCTGGTGACTTGGCAGCTCGAATTAGGACAGTGGTAGAAGAATAAGTGCTTGGTGAATTCTTTCTGCTGTGCCAATGATGATCAGGGTACTCATGCAAATATTTCACGTGTTGCATAAATTATGACTGAGTGGAATTGATGACACCCATGCTTTTCACTGCCATTAAACACACATTAAGCTGTTATGTTGGAAATAATGAGATATTCATGCCAGTCCCCCTGCTGCTGCAGGGACAATGATTCTTACATCTTATATTCCAGTGTTTTGTACTTTTTATTTTCTGAACTTTTCAACTGAATGGGTCTTCTTCAGCTTCCCCTTAGAGATTCATCCAAATCTGAGCAGATTTTGCTTTTATGACGTTTGATACTCAGCCAAAATTGGTCTTTTCTTCATTTCATCTTTCCCTGTGTTGTTTTTTGCAATAATAAAAAAATTGAACTCCCCGAGTGACTCTTCTCTTGATTCCTATTCAGCCAAATTGCTTTCAAAGAGAGATACAGAGTATCCTGCTGGCAAAGATGTTTTCTTTCATACTCCCGTTCAACTCTCAGTTATTATGCAGATTGAGAAGTGCCTTTGACATTGACAATAAATGTGATTCTGATACATTGCGTGGTTTACCTGCTGTTTTAGTAGACAGGTAATATAAAGGGTGATGCCAAATGCTTCCTTTAAGGGAATGTATTTTTGCACTAGTCTGCTAGAATCCTTATGGAAAAGGCAAAAACAGTATAAGAAATGTTCCTGGAAAATGAGTCTTTTATAAAATTACTTGCAAGGCAAAGGCAAAGAAGTTTTAAGAATAAAGAGGAAGCATGAAATTGAACTTAGGTCAAGTAAGGGATATTTGGTGTGTTGAAATAGTGCCAATTCTCGTGACGAGAAAAGGTTAAAAAATCGAGTATGTCTAAGGTAAGTGTGAAGCATTTTAAGTATATAAATACCTTAAATCAGGATACTAGGTACTGAGCTGAGCAGTGTGGGAAGCAAGGTGAAATTCTGCCTTTTCATGTAAAGGATGGAGAGGAGATGTGTCAGTCGTGGAAAGGTGTTAGGTAAGCCAGCACGCCTGTCACAAAGTACACGTGGCAGGAGTAACAGGGATGTCTGCTGGCAGGAATCTGAATATCTGAAACACTCTTGTGTTGTAAGTGAGCTGTACCTGCTTGGGAAGAGGTTTGGAGTCATTGCAGAAGGCTCTGTAGAGGCCGCACATGTGCTGATGGTGAAACAATTTGGGTGGGTGATGGAAAGAAAAAGAAAAGAATAAAACCTGTCAGAGTGGTTTTGTGCCCTAGCATTAGTACTCAGGAACCGTGAACGCCGTGTTTGTTCTACAGCTGGTTAATGAGCACACAGCAAAGGGCGGGGCTGTCTTGGTAAGGAGGGAGTAACTTAACAGAGCAAGAGAAAGAAGAACATGCATTAATGCATGGGATAGAGAAAATGAATGAGATGCAAATCTATGGGATAAGGTAGAAATAAAAACGATTTTTGTGCACTTGAAAGGCTAAATGTTTTTATTATTAAAAAGTAATAATTTTTAAAATTTTTATGTAACCATAAATAACCGTGGGGTTGATCAAATACAACTATTTGATCTCTGAGATTCATTTAGTCTCTGTTGGCTTTAAAAACTTTGAAGGAATTAGCTCACTTAGGAAAGAATTCTCCTTCTAAGTTGGTTTCCTTGCTGCCCCTTATTGGTACCCTTGTGCATTTCTCTGAAGCATCTGGATTTGCTATTTTGGCAACAGAGCAGGTGCTACCTATACCAGCTGCTGGGATGATCCAATGTTGTATTCCCTAATTTCTGACCACCTTGAAAGATATTAGACACTTAATCTATGCATGATTCATAGTCACCAGAAGAGGCTGAGGAAAGATTCCTACACAGACCGTGTTATTTCAGTCAGGTCTTGCTACATGGATTTTGTCTTTGTGGGGGAAAGAGAAATGTACAGCCTCCATTTTCCATGGTGATGAAGGGTCATAAAGATGAGGAAAGAGGAGCAAAAAACAGGCTACAAATCTGCTGACAATGAAGTCGATGGAGTGGAAACACGTGCACAAAAGGTGAGGAGACAGATGCTATAACAGGTACCACAGCAGAAAGCACATGAGCAGACCAAGGTGGGGGAAGCACAAGAGATTGGTGAGGTGTCAGAAGTGAAAACCTGGGGAGGAAGACAGATGCTGACATAAAAACTGGATAGTGAGCCATGGTTGTAATGATTCAAGGATAAGAGAATTAGTCATAGTGGAAACTGCTGTAACAGACCATAAGCTCAAAAGAGTAGTAGCCATTAAACCAACCCAAGATTGCATTTCTTCCACCATCAAATATCACTGGGTCATTCAGGGTGAGATTTATCATTTATAAAGAAGACCATGATTTTATTTTCTCTTTTTCTTCATAAGTTAAGTGAGAATAGGAGCTGTGCTGGGATTCCTGATACATCCATGCATCATGGAGTCAGGACTACCAGGCAGCCAGGGGCCAGGATGGGTTTTTGCAGGGATTTGGGCTGTCAGCTCCCTCATCCAGGCCATGTTTTCCTCCAGGTGTTGGTTGGAAAGGCTTTGGCATTACTGTGTGTTGCTTTATGCCAAGTGATGACCTGGGTCAGAAATGCTGGAATCACTTGGAGGGAACCTTTTCCGTGAGCCTGATCCTGTGCTCAGAGAAGGTGTTGGCAGGGCTCCCACTGACTGCAACAACCCTGGGGCAGAGCCAGGGGCTCTCAGACCTGCAGGGCTCAGGCTGTGGGCAGCAGGGAGATGCCATCGCTGCGGGTTTCCCTGTGTCATATGGTAGGTTGCTGTCAACGCCTGCTGAAGGAAATCATAAGCATCAACTAAGTAGAAATAAAAAGATTAAAGAACAGATAATGGTTGGTAATAAGAAAAGCAGCCTTGAATGCCTCATGCTTGAGATAGGAAAGAAACAGTGTTTGGGAATGTCTCCCAGATGGTGCCAAGGTTTTTCTAGGGGCTGCTGCTATGAAGGTCTAATATTATTATCTAGCATAGCCATACCTTCCCTGACTCTTACACCTACTTGGAAAAGAGTGTCCTGCTCACTAGTCCTTGTTAATACCTTAGGTCTTACCCTGCACCTGAAAATGTGCTTAGATTTTGCTTTTCAGTCTTTTGAAAACAAAAATGTCTGATTTTGAAGGAGAGAAATGGATCGACCCTCCATTTTGTTTCTTTTAATTTTAACAACCATCTTTTAAAGCAAACAAACAAAACCCTTTCGAGTACAAAATGTTGTCTAAATCTCATAATGACCTTGTTTCACAAGCATTGTGATACTCTCTCTGATAAATAGTGCCAGACAGTAATCTCTGTGCACTTGGGACATGGGCTCAGAGCTGATTTAAGATGATCTAGGACGACACGTGCAGCTGAGCTGCTGGCTCTGCTGTGATGGTGCTGATGATTCTGTCACTGTGCTGAGTCAGAACTAATGCTGATTCGGCTGCAAACTCACCTGCCATAAGGGAAAAAAAAAAAAGAAGCCAAGAAAAAAGGGTGAGGGTTTAGTTGGGAGAGTGTCAGAGATGACTCAGTGTTTATTTAGGTTCTGGGGTGATAGAAGTGATACAGGTGGCTTTGGGACATATTCAAGGGCACAAATCTGGTCTTTTTATTTCTAGAACATAAAGTTTTGGTGAGATAGAGCTAGCCTGGATTTACACTGAGATAATGGCAAGGGGATTGTATTTTGTGATGTAGGAAGAAGAAAATGAGAGCTGTGTGTTAAAGGTGTGAAAGAACTGGATTGTTGCTCTCTGTTGTGCTTTGACTTAAGACACACAAGTGCTGTCCCTGCAAGGAATGGTATTTGCTGATTGCAAGACATGTTTTCAGTGAAAAAAATAATAATTCCAGATGATAGTGTATCCCCAACTGGAAAATTTCTTTGGCATTGAGTTTTTACTGCTACAAAGAGAAAACAAATCACTCATCCCATTGCTGTGGAATTAACCTCTCTTACCTGTTAGTGTTTTGTGGTCAAGGAACAACACACAACAGAGGTGATTTATGGTGATACTTGAAGACTATTGGAAAGTACCTACAAAAAATGATAAGGAACTGTTATCTGGTGGTGAAAATGCTGGGCAGCTCAATTTTCATTTGATTAGATTTTGTTCCACCTTAGAAGTACAAATATTTTCCAGGGATAATCCACAGGAAAGTGGCTCAGAGTGTTTGTGATTGGTTAAAAGGCTATGCCCACCCTGCCAAGAACAGGAGCATCAGGAGAAGATATTCCTGTAAACAAGATGAGCAAGTCCTTGAGTGTGGGCAGATCCCTGGCCCTCTTCTAGTCAGCAGGGTTGACCCAGTCAAAAGAGCTATTTTCTATATGATAATTACCAATGTGGGTTACTAGTGCTAATCTTATAATCCCATTTGTTGAAAAAACCCTGCTTTAGGGAGAGGGTGAACTTTCCCTCTGAGGGTAGAACTGGCCTGAACATGCTTAGAGGTGTTTTTGATGTAATGAATATGGTCAGAAAATTCAAATGCATAAGATAACCAAGCCAGAGGGAGGAGCGATGGGGTGTGCAAAACCTGAAGATGCCATTAACATAATTGCTGCTGGTTTGATAAAATACAGGACACATTTAATAGGAGATAAATCAGTGTCTGAATTAATTGTATTGTCACAGAAAACTCAGGTGTACAAGGTGGTGACTGCTAGCAGCAAACTGAAGGGTGAAGGTGATTTAGACCTGAGCTGTTGGCTCTTAAAGTGTTAATTTCCCATGGTGTTTCCTGCAGTGTATGAAATCCTTCTGGTTTTGTACTTGCTCTCTGAAGTTTCTTAAAGGAAGGCCTTCACACAGGCTGGTGGTGTTTTATGCACACAAGGGGTGGTGCTGTGTCTTTTGAGAGATGTACAGCAGAAATGGATGACGGCTGATTTTTCCCAGGCTTTTATATCCATGGCTCCCTCCTGCTGGCAGGTCAACAGTGCTGATCAAATGCTGCTTGTTTCTGCTTAAGCTGCTTTTTATCTCCAGCTCCGTGGTTCCCTGAAGCAAATGAAGAAAAGAAAGATTTCCCAAGACAGTTCTTTTCTTGTCTATTCTGTTTGTTCTTATCTAATCCAATTTTTTAAAAATTCAGACTTCTCTTGAAAGGAAAGCATGAGGGGCTGTAACCAGACTTCTTTATGGCAGGATTCATGCTTGCATGGAGGGACTACGAACTGATGTTCATCTCAGGGATGCTGGGGCAAGGCTGCATGATAGAATTGGAGTGGGAAATGAGTCAGCTTATGATGCTGCACCTTCCTGACAAGCACCTGCCCTGCAGACCTGCTGATGGGCAGCTTGTCTTGCCTTGTGATGAATGTCAGGTGTCCTGATTAGTAGGAGAGTGGCTCTCCCCTAGAGCTGCTCAAGTAACAGCTGAACCCAGGCCAACTCTCTCCTCTTCCAGAAGATCTGACAGGATGACTGTCGATTAATGCCTGGTTTTGATGCTGAATATAGGATACACATGGGCTCTGAATTCCCCTTTTTTAGCTAGAAGCCCACTGTTCTCTGTGTTAGCCTCTGCACAGTAAGGCAGTAGATCCAGAGGTGTTGCTCTATTCTGCACCAAAGGAACACATCCAATTAGAGTCAAGCCATTCTTTCAGGGATGAACTGACCAGGTATCACAAAAAGTTCAACACTGAGCCCTGAACTGCTGCTGAAATAGCTGTGATCAATGATCACACTCTCATTCACCCCAGCTAAGAGGAGGCATAATGCCAAAACCAATCAATTCCTCTATCTTTTTGTTTTGCATTATTTTTAATGGCACTTAAAGCCAACTCTACTTAAATGTTTGCTGGCTCCTCTGAAAAGTCATTGCTTTGCAGTTCCAGCTTTTAAATTAAAGAAAATCCCAAACAAACCAGCTGGTTTGCTGCATTGCCTATTGTGATACTGACCTGCAAATCTCTTGAACTGCTTTGCTAAACAAGGAAAAAAGATTACCTTAAAGCCTCATCATGTGGTCATGCAGGAATCACAGCTTTCATTGAAAAAGGTGGGAGGAAGAAAAGTTAAATTGGCTCCTCAGTATTGAAGAGTTTCAAATGTGAACTTTGAAAATCTGTAAAGTTAAATGAGTTGGAGCTAAGTTGCATAGTATTTTAAGGTCCTGTGGCACTTAAAAAGGTTATATGAATTTGATGGGGTGGAAGCAATGATGCCTGACTCAAGGTTTTGGGAGGCTTTATGTGACTGTTACTGAAAGTACAGTTTGCTTAACAAATTTTGACATTATTTAAATTTAGCATTTGCACTGTAGATAGGCTGATGGGAAGAGCCAGTAGTGCCTCATTGGGCACCACGCATGCTAGAAACAGGAATAAATTACTGGGGCAGTGACCTGCTCTCATGGGCAGTCTCTAGCCTGCTGACCAGGACAGACCCAAGGAGCTCTGGTCCCTGAGCTGTCAGTGTGCCCTCTGGCATGGATTTGCCCATGGCAGCTGGCACAGCATGGGGCACTGCAGTGGAGCCTCTGGATGAACTCCACAGGAATCCTGCAGTTAGGCAGTAAAGATGAGTAGAGGCAGTTTTGTCATGGGATGATGATAACTGGGTACTTGTTAGATGTTAGGAAAGCACGTAGCATCCTCATTGTTCTTCAGGACAGCAGAAAATCAGTGTGAAGAGACCTTGCTCCAGTGATCCATGCTTAGTCCAAGCATAAGATCCTGATGGTGTGGAAGTAACACAGGGCAGACCCAGCATTTCTACCATAAAAAGAACTTGCCTTGCTTTTAATTGTACCAGTTGGGCACCTAGCTTGACCTAAGTATCTAGCTGAGACAATCACCACTCAAGATTAATATTTATCATCCTGAAAGTGATTTTTCTGTTGAATATGTCCATTTTTTTCCCACTGGCTACAGAGGGAAGCTGGCTTTTGCCAGGTAGATGCTCAGCTTTTAGTTACCTGAAGTAAAACAAGGACCCATCAGTGGAATCAGTCCCCACTGTGAGTGGCATTAGCTGTTACACAAGATACAAGGTCACTTTGCAGCACTCTGTGAGCTGCAGGGGTGAGGGTGTTTTGATAAGCTGGGACATCACAGCGGTACAGCTAGGTCTCTGCAGTGACCTAATTATTCTGGAGAAGGGATCTAAATCTTTGCCTATGAACTGCTGAATTAGAAGGGAAACACAGCAGGAGCACAGTCTTGGTCCTTAGTTCTGGAGAGCTGTTTGTGAGCCAAGAGTTTTTATTGCTTTGCCTTGTAGCAGCTTCCTACCAAAAGTGCATTATCACACAGCAGAGTCCCTTCCTATCCAGGGAATAATTAACATCAGGGTAAATTTCTGTATTATACATGCAGGATATACCTCTGTCTGTCTGTCTATCTCTGGACACACACATTTAAGCTTGCCTGTAATGATCAGCTTGTAATTTGTCAAATGGGCTACACCTTGTATCTCTGTTTAATTTCTCACTGCAAAAAAGGCAGCTGCAGGATTTTTCATGGCTTCCCATGTGCATGGTTACAGGCTGGCTGCAATGCCCAGGCAGGTAAACCAGCTCTGAATGCATTTCTTTCTTTGTGTCCTGGGCTGGCTCGTATCTCGTGGGCACAATCAGCAGCCAGGGACAGCTGAGGAACTGTGCCCGAGCAAAAGCCTGATCTCTCCCTCCTGCCTTTCCCCCAGAGCGTGGGCTGATGAGTCACTGCTGGTTGATTTGACTGATGCAGCTCTTCTGATAACACATTACCCTGCCCCTGGAACAGGGTTTAATGGGGCTAGGGACAAAGCTCATCCCTCACCAGGCCTTGGCTGGATGCAAAAGGGAATCTTGCAGCTCTGGGCACTCTCTAGCTGCTAGAAATGCTAACAAATTTGGATTTGTAGCTGCTTAAGCTTCCTTAGCCCTATGGGTAAATCTGGACTTCAGGAGAATAGTGCACTGAGCAAGGCTTGGCTAGACCTTGCTACTGGAGGTCATTTTAACTGGAGGCAGCAGCACAGGCACAGAAAAGAATCCAGAAGCTGAATGCAGCTGATGGCAAAGTAAAATCTAAGATGTGTTTTTTCCACCGTTTACTTAGTTCAGGCTGCCTTGGGCTGCTAGTTTCTCCTTGGTTTTATTTATTTATTGGTTATTCTTGCAGTGGAAATGGACTCTGTGGGCTTGGAGACAGCCCAGGAGGGCAATACTGGATGAGGCTTGTTCACAAGTGTACAGTGTTACATATTTTTCTTGTCAGGCTGTGATTTAAGATATTGCTTTGTTCAGTGAACAGGGTTGTTTCACATAAGGCAGTTAATTCATCCCGAAGGGCTGGTCCTATCCTGGGATGAGTGGTTGCAAGTTAGGCAGAAGTTCCCAGGCTAAACCTCCCAGGCATGATGTCCCTCTAGTGTTACAGGTGACATCAGTCTCTATTTTGTCTTCCCCTTCCCCCCCACCCAAAATGGAATAGTCATAAAAACACATAGCATTTCCAAACTTGAATATTGATAAAGATTCAGCTAAAATTTGTAAAGAAAAAAATGTCTTATTTGCTATGGGGTTGGTTTTATTTTTTTTTTTCCCTGTTTGAAAATACTCAGCCATCTGGTCAGCAAACAAATAAAATGCTGAATGATATTGGCAGCAAAACATCCACTGAAAAACAATGAATGGGAGAAGCAAACAGTTCACAGTCTTTCTGTAGCCTGGTGGGTTTTGGTTTTGCAGTGTTTTTTTCCACAATGTTTTTTTTCCTGGGTAAAAATTGTATTTGTAAAATGCAGAACCTGGTAATAATCTTCATATAAGTAAATGCAGCTTTGGCAAAGCCTAAAGTCAATGAAGCTATTTTTATTTTTACTTCCTCACAAGGATTAATTAGGTTTGGCAAAAGAGGCACACTTTCTCTTAATTTTCAAAATGCTTACTTTGTAGTATTACATGTAAATGCGGTATTATATATTAGTGTAATATAGTAAGTAATATATTGTATAGAAGTGTAACAAAGCCCTGTCTATAAACATGTTTGCTGTCAATGTGACCACTTTGGTTAAAATTGTGTGAGTTTTGAGTGCAAATCACTTGTTTTGACCCAAAACTGACCAATACTTGTAGGCTTCCTTTGGGGACTGTATGTATGGGTAGAGGACACTTTGGGTTGGGGTAACATTCCCTTCACATTGAAGGTTAATTTCACTGATTCTCTCCCTGGCTGCACCTGAAATTCAGCCCTTGAGGAAGTCAAATTCTGAAGGGGACAAGCAGAGCCCAGAAGTGAGCCAGACTCATCCATCCCTGTGGAGAGAGGGAGGAGCACACCAGGAGCACACAGACGTGGGTCACTAGTGATGAGGGAATGAGGGATGGGTTTGTCACACCCTGCCCTGTGCAGGCCAAGTACCTAATGGGTATTTTTTCATACAGCAACATCTCTCAGGAGAAAGGGAAATGTGGAGCAAATGCATTTGGTAGGAAATTGTGGCGGAGGTGACAGGGCAGAAAAATGATACAAGATCAGACAAGTGAGCATCACCCAGGATTCCCTTTAATAACTGTGTTGTTCCTTTTCTAATAATTTTCTGGTGCCTGCTATGAAAAATTCTTTCACCTAATGGAAAGTGATAACCAACAGCAGAGGGACAGAAGTGGAAGCTTTGCAAAATGCTCATGCATGTGTCTCCTTTTAAGCACATAAATAATTCCTCTGAAGTTTGAAAATGAATGCCTTATTTAAGATGAAGCTGATGTTAAATACCATCCTGGATTAAAGTCAGGGAATTCTGTATATCACAGAGTCAATGCTCTGACATAACTGAGATATATTATTGAATTGAAATCTTTTGCCTCTGGTAAGTTGAGGATTTTGCTTTAGGTGCAGTGTGGAAAAAAGCATATTGATTGGTGTTAAGACTGTTTAAATGTTAAGTCAGTTTGGTGCTCATTTCATGCTCTTTTTTGGGTTTTCATAGAGATATTTCTTCTGTATACATTCTGCGGATGTTTTAAGACTCACTAATGATGTCCTCATATGCTTTTTAAAATGGAATTTGTGTAGCAGTGTGGACGGGATGATGTTGTGGGGCTGCTGCTGGAGGGGAACTGCAATGAAATGGGCTGTGTTGATTCCACAGATGATTAAATCTGGCCATAGTTCAGGTCCTCACAGAATTAAAGTTGGCAACTTGTAAAATATTGTTACATTTATCCTCTTCTACACGAACCCCCTGGGAGCCCTGTGAGGATGAGACAGTTTGGCAGTAGTGAACTGAATCATTGGAGATGCATTTTTCCAGTGGACACTGTAATTGCAGAAGTTAAACCTGGTTTGGAGCAGTGGCTCAGAAGTGGCTGTACAGAATGAGAGGCACAAGCTCTTGGATGCACTTGCACATGCCCAAAAATATTAATGTTGAGCTAAATTGTTCACTCAAATTGGAGGAGCCTTGTAGATACATATGCTATAGTATTTGCCTTAACATTTGCTCCATCTGGTTAATTTTTCTCAAGTACATGGGTATAATTTCCCCACTGAAGTTACCAGCTCAGGTCCTCATCTGAGGTAAGTTACTTTGTCCTACTCAGCTGTTTTATATCTGATGTAGTTCTACTTTGTGAATTCTACACAGGAGCACACAAAGTGAGGGTTTGTCTGTGTCCTTTATTTTGAGATTATAAAAAGGGACCCCAATTTATCATCTTGTCTTGCATCTGGTAAAGAAAGGTCATGACAAGGCATGAAAAGAAGTGAGTTCATTTGGCTGATGCTTCAGGAAGCAGTGAAATTTGCCACTGTGCTGGTGTTCAGAAGGAGAACAAGGAGCAGAAATAAAAGAGAAAAAGTTGTCTTGGGTGATGGAAAACTCAGTGCCCAAGGGAAACCTGGTGAAAGCTTATGCATCTGTTGAGTGGAGACTGCCTGGGTCTGCTTGTTCACCTTGGAGCAGCTGGCTCATCTGCTTGCTGTCCATCTCAGGCCTGGGATCATTGAGTCACAAAATGATTTGGGTTGGAAGGGACCTTAAAGATCATCTGGTTCCAGCTCTGCCATGAGCAGGGACACCTTTCATTAGACCAGGCTGCTCAGGGCCCCCTCCCAGCCTGGCCTTGATGGCCTTGAATCCTTCACAAACTAAGGCTCAGCAATTTTTTGAGTGGCTTAATTAGAGCTACTTGGGATACTGCAGGTAATTGCTTTCTTGGGATTTGCTTCTGAGCTATTAAATAGTTATACCCCGAGCCCTTTCTGTGCAGATTGCCTTCTGAATAGGTAACAGTCAGCAACATCCATACTCAAAAAACCAGAAGCTTCTCTTTTCATTTATGAGTCTTAAGCCCTGAATAGCTGGGAATAAAACATCAAGGTTGAAGAGGAGGAGGAATGAATAAAATCCAGCATATTAAAAGTTATAATTAGAACTGTGATCAACTTTGATACTGTCAGGCCTGTTCGACTGTAATAACAGAGTAGCTCTGAATAAAAAGCTTCACCATATTGGTAGTGAAACACGAATCTTGTTCTAGGAGAACATTTTGGTCGATTGCACAGTGCCAGGGTGTGTGGATCTGAGCTACAGCACGTGGGTGGCTTGTCTGGTGTCCATATGCACGCCGCGTTTGCATAAGGCGTGCAGTATACATGATGTTTGGGAATAATAGGCACTAATGTTTACTTTCCTGAAGAGAAAAGCTGGGTTTATGTGTATGGAAGTGACCTTGTGCAAACAGTTCTCTGCCAGCCTGTCTGGATGCTGCTCTGTTCGTGTGGCAGGGAGGGACACCCGGCCAGCTGGGGACTGTCCATCCCCCCCGCACAGCGGCACTCGGCCCCAGCACTGTGGGGAACACCACTGGTGCCACATTGTCATTGTCCCCTCTGCGGGGCACTTAGCTTTGTGCTCTGACCGGTGAATTCCAAATGACAAAACAGCATTGAGTGAGCTTCCTCCTTTATAGTTTTGTAGGTAGAAATTTATTGCAGAGTGTGTGTTGGGAAATTATAAAATTACACCTCTACACCTCTTTTTGCCTTTTTTATTGCTATAAGAGATAGATTTCCAGTAGTTAACAAGGCAACTGCTTAAGCCATGCATAGGATGCCTAGATATTGAGAGTTAAAAAGCTGTAGCCCACTAATGCTACTATGATGGGCCTTCATGAGATTGTGAATATTGGCATTAAAGCTGACAGTTTTTTCTTAAGCCTAACATTTCTGTCAATGCATGATCTTTCAGTGTAGTTGACTTCAATAATTGCAGATTTAAGCCCTGAGTACCTGCTTCAGCAAGGGGTTTTAGGGATTGGTCTTTTGGGGTTGTTTTCAACGTGTGCCCTCTACCATTGTGACCCCTGTTCTCCACCACAAACCTGCACTTGCAGTGACCTGAAAACCTCTTGTCACAAACAAGAACAAGTGAAAAAAGTGTTATTTTAAAATGCTTTTTTTGAGTTTTGGAATTCCTGCTTTGGAAGAGAGAACCTCAGGAAAATAATTGAAAAGCCTGGACCTCCTGAAAATGCTGATTCTTGCTGTGTGAAAGCAAAGTGATACAAGGCAGTGGGGTGAATATATGTAGGATTGTGTAAAATCACCAGATATAGTGAAAGTATCACTGAAAAGGTTTAGCCATGTAGGAAGTTGTGTGCATTTATTAAACTTAAAATATGATTATGTGTGCATTTAAATGTATGTAATAAAAAGAAAATAAAACCCACAAAACCCAACCCATGATGTATAAATTTTAAAATGTAAGATTTTCATGTCATGAATATTAAAAGAAGAGTGTCATGCATAGGTGATAATAAAAGTCATTCTCAATTTGACAAACTACATTTATTTGGCTGTAAAAATCTGAGGAAAAATACAAAAACTCATAGAAAGCTTGCTGCAGTTAATGGAAAAATATTCACTCTGTGGAACTGGATTAAAGCTGTCCAAATATTACTGCTGGGTGACTAAAAGACTAGATGACTCAATAACATTAGAACAATAAAGATAAACTTATGTATCAACATCCTTTACGATCACATTCTTTACTTTGGCTTTCTCTTTAGCCTTTTTTTGTTTTAGAAAATTTAGAAGCTCACTGAAAAATTATGATTTTCCAATCAGTCTTGTCTAACACCTGTTTGAGAAGCAATAGAGATTTGCAGATGAATTTGTTAGGTTTCAAGACTGAAGGGTTAAAAACCCCATAACCCAAAACCTGATGGCATAAAAGGAATCATTGGGATTTTTGCTTTGGTTGTGGAGTTAACTCCATCCTGTGTCAAGGACACTGAAGAACTCCCTGAGAAGAAAGGCTGGTCAATTGGGATGAAACCTCAGTGTTTATGGGGTAATTAGGGTGTGAAGCAAGCTTTCAAAGGAGTATTTGAAAGGGTCAACCCCTTCTGCCTGTTCACAAAGCAATGGCCACGTTTTCTGTTAAATAAACCCCCAGTTTGAATTCACAACTGCAGTAGCATGCTTGGTGGTTTTTATTGTAATGAGTTGGGCTTCTCCCAGTGTGTGAAATTGAGTGGAATTCATCTCTCTCGTGGTGCTTCTCCAGTGGGCAGCACTGCCCTCTTCAACCTGCATCCCACCCTGTCCTGCCTGCACCAGTCCACCCCCTACCTGTGCTTGTTGACCACAAAAGAATTTGGTATTTCCTTTACTGGTACAAGGGACTTTCACCAGCACTCTCCTAGGGGAGAAAATGGAGAAGTGAGGGGAGCTCAGTCACAGTGAATTCATCTTCACAGAGGTTAATTTTCAAGAGGGAAGGCTCTGAACTATCTGTTGGTCTCTTTTGATATTTGTAGAGCTTTGTGAGCATGAAAGGCTGTGAGTGCTCAGTGTTACAGTTCAGAGGCTGCAGTGACACGCTGCTACCTTGCAGAAAGCCAATGTGCCTCTGACAAGTCTATTACCAGTGAGGTCTGACTGTGGCTTATTGCGTTTGGCATCTTTTTACAAAGGGTAAAGTGTTTTAAAGAATTTCGAGGAAGAACTGTGAGAAAATGGTTGCAGCAATTTCTTTTCTCCACACCAAAGACAATGCTGGTGTTAAAACAGCTGACCTCCTCCAAAGCAGCTGTTATTTAAGGGCAGAAATAGTAAAATCTGGCCTTATAATCCAGTCCAGGGTGGTATTTAGACTGTAGAACCCTTTGAGCAAGGTCCTCTGGATCAGAAAGAGCAAGACCCTGGGTAGTTTAAAAATTATAACTGGAAGAGTGTGTATCAGAAAAGCATAGGGTTGCTGCTGAGCATCCTGAAAGGCAAATCAACACATGGGTTAGCAAAACATTAGATGTATCCCAGGGATTGGAAATAGTAGTTACTAAATGTGTGGTGAGACACTGACAGGTGAGAGCTGCATGACACACATGGTGTCCTGGCAGGAGCAGGGGCTGCAGGGAAGGAGGAGGTGGGGATGGGTGGTGGGAATGTCTCCCTTGCTGTGGAAGTTGTCTGGGCTGGACATAGTCTGTGCTGTTTTTTGCACCACAATTATATAAATCTATAGTGCAGACTAAACCAGATTCTATATAGTCTCCTAACTAGGCAGCTTCTTACGTTTTCTTGCTCCTATAATTTCTCTGTGCTAATCCAATTAATGCTGCTGGATTACAAGCACTGGTTACCACAGGAAGGGTCATGACAAGCTTGAAGCTTCAAGCTGCAGCTGTACTGGCTAGAAAGGGAATCTCCCCCCACTCTGGGTGCTGTGCCAAGGTTTTTGCCTGTCCAGAGATGTGTTGTGCCCCAGGCATCATCACCTCTGAGCCATGAAGAAGTTTTGTGCCAGTACCCCTCAGTCCCTGAGGTCTGGGCAGCCCCATCACTGCATGGCAGTGGTTAAGCAAAGCAGGTGAGGCTTTGTGTGTTTGGGAGCTACTGAAAAACCTCACTTGCATAGGAAGAACATAGAATTACAGAATGGTTTGTGTTGGAAAGGACTTTAATGCTTATCCAGTCCCAAATTCCATTTTTCAGTAGACCAGGTTGCTCCAAGCCCCATCCAACCTGCCCTTGAACACTTCCAGTGAAGGAGCATCCACAGCTTCTCTGGGCAACCAGTTCCAGTATATCACCACCTTCACAGTAAAGAATTTCTTGTTCTTAATATCTAATCTAAACCTGCCCTCTTTCATTTAAAACCGTTGTCCTTTCATCCTGTCATTACATGCCCTTGTGAAAAGCCCCTCTCCACCTCACCTGTAGATCTCCTTTAGGTAGTGGAAGATGCTGGAAGGTCTCCTCAGACACTTTTCTTGGAATACTTACCATAAAATATTCCTTGTATTCCCTGAGCCCTCTAAGAGGATAGGTAGAAACTTTGCACCTCTCATCTCCTCATTAGGGGATTAATTAGGTGTGCTTTTCAAGATATGCTGACAGTCCTGAGGTCTTTGTCTCTAATTATTATAATGTGTTTTGTCTCAAGTGTTTCACCTCTAGAATTGGGCAGCATTTTCCTGCCTTTTGGGCAATTTGACTGTCAAACCTGTTATTTTTATTCAGTGTTATGGCCTGATATAATTTCTTGCTCTAATTCTACAAAAGAGAAAATTGACATCTCAGTTTCTCAGCCACCTACGCAGGGTAGCACAGTGTTTGCCTTTTATTCCCAGACTAACACTGTTAGCAGTGGTAAAATCTGGTCCTGTTCTCTGTTACTGGAGAAGTAATAAAAATAAAATTATAGAGGAAATTGTTTTTTTTTTTTTTTTGTTTGTTGCTATGTTGGCTTGAGGTTTGAGTGATGTGCTGCTGAAACTGGAGATGTAATGATGGCTCATTCTCGACATAGCTGGATGTTGCCTTTTGAATTAATCTCTAGGTCTTTGAACTAATTACTTGGAGGACATATGAGGATGTGTAAGTGTTGCCTCCCTTCCCCCATGCTGGCATGGCCTTTGAGGAGGGAAAGGACTTACACAAAGTCGGATATAAATCCTGACCCTGTCTGAGTAAATTAAGAAGGAGGTGGAATTACTGATAGGAGTGCTCGGCTCCATAATCTGAACAAGAATGAACATTAGATGAGAAATGTTTTGGATGCTTAGGTGAATCCATAGTGAAGTTTTAATTATGTCCTTTTGTGACTAAGCCTAAATTGCTGCCTTAAAAACTTCCCAATCAGTAAGGCTGGATGGAATGGTGTTAAATAATGTTAGTGTTTTGTCACTGACATTTCTCAGGAGCAAGACCACTCTGTTAATTTTCCATGAGGAGCACACTGAGCCATTTTCTGCTCTGCTCCCACTCCCTCTGATGCCATCAGGAAGATGCTTGCCCATGGGAGTGGGAGCTGATTGTGCAATGGGCAGCTGTGATGGGCACAAGCTGCTGTCATCATTCCAAGAACAGCAGGGTCAGTTCAGACCATCAGATGTCCAGGGGAACCCCAGGTCCCAGTGCAGTCAGGAAAATTGGGATCTGCGTCTGATTTTTTTTGTTATTGGGGCATGGTTTAGGTTTGTAGCTATTTGTCTTCTCTTACTGTATAGGGTCAGGCATGAGGATGAGACCTGCTTTGCTGCCTGGAAGTCAAATAGCCCAAAACTGTGCCTTGCTTGTGAGTTTTCTGTGTTCCCAGCAGTGAGGCATCACCCAGTATGCTGCAGCCCTTGAGCACTGGCATAGTGGCACATTAACAAGCCAGTGTGTGCACGCATGCTCAGATCTGGTAATACCCATTTCTTCTGGAGAAGGGCTTTATCAGAGTATGCTTTTAAGGTATTAGAGGTGCAGAGATTTAAGTGGGTGGCCCAGTGGTACTCTCAAAGCCACAGAACAGCTCAAGCTGGTGGCAGAAGGAGGATCAGGAGCTATTAGCCTTATTCCCAGTGTTTGCTTTAAACACTAATGAACACTTTTCTTAATGCAAAGCCAAAGCCTAAAGTCTGTGTTGTGAAATATCCAGGAGAGTGAAACTTAGGATGCTTATAAGCCAGTTATCTTCAACCCTCCCAGGCATTTAATGCCTGAGTTCTGACTCACTCTTCTATAACATTATGAATAATCAAGGTGGTAAAATTATGTTAATCTCTGATTACAGTTATTTATGACAGTTTCTCAGGTCCAGGAGAAAACATGCAACTAGTGCCCAGCTTAGGGTAACTACTAAAACTACCCACAGCCCAAAGAGTGACAACATTCATTCTTACATGTACATTTTCATTGTACTTAGTCATCACAGGACTCCTCAGGAAGAAAGAGAAAACCATATAATTAATTAGATGGGATATTGGAAAAAAGTGGGAGGGAAATGAGTCAGTGACTGTAGTTGTTGTGGTACCCAGATGTGCATGTTATGGACAGGTCTGGTAGTTTCATTTGGATACATACTCATGAGTAATTCCCTGTTGCCTTCTGCCATGCAGATAAGAGCATCTGCACTCTCATTTATTATTTATCTGTGAGCAGTGTTTTTCTTTTAATTAGAAATGTCAAAGTAAAATGATCTTTTCTGGGACTAGAAATGGCTCTTGTACATAAAGGGTAATGTGTGCTTGGAAAATGTTAATACATTTCAATTTAGTGAATATCATGTTAAAGCTACTGTACAGCACCGAGCTTTGTAGAAACAGTGTTTTGGAGAAGATGATGAAATTTGATAAAAAAGCCCCACTATTTTTGGTCAACCAATCTTTCTGTATGGTTAATATCATCCCCATATGTTACAAAGCCTTTTGCTAGTGGAGGCACACGAAGTGTAACATGTAGGATGAGAGGCACTGCTGTACCACACCTCTGCTCTGCACTTACCCCATTTCACATTTGGTCACTTCTCAGTCTGCTGCGTTGATTGCTCTCTGTAATTAAATTCTCAGCAGCAAATTCAATTTCTGGGCAGCTGTGGCAGTGAGCATGCTCCTCCTGTGTCTTCTTGGATGGTGCAGAGAAAAACAAGGCAGCACATGCAAAAGCTGTCAACCGTTTCTAGCAGGAGGAGTTGAGGAGGGAAGTACAGTGAGGGGAAGGGTTAGTCCTGCCAGTCCAACTTGTCTTGTCAATAAAAACGCTCTGGAATTAATGGGAAAGGCATCTGTATTTTTGGGATATGGTTTCCATTCCCTTTCTCCAGGCAGTGCAGCTCTGGGAGGGTGGGTGCCGTGGATGTTGTATATTCAGGTCCATGACAGAAGTGCTGGAGCAGGGTGCTAGCAAAGGGGATTCTGTTTTTAGTGTTCAATGCCACCTGGGCACCAGATCACTCAAGGAAAGATCTGCCCATTCAGATTAACCTGGGCATGCTCAGTCCCACTGTGCTACAGACCTTTCCACGTGGCTTCCCAATTTTTAATGTGGCTAAAAGGGGAGTCCACAGCCTATGGGTTGCCAGACTTTGCTAAATAACCCAGCTTCATCAGCAGTAAATCTTCTAACCATTTTTAAAAAGAAGCAGCTGTAGGAAGATTAATGTGTTTGAAAGCATCAGTCTATGACAAATGGTGTTTTTTGGTACTTCTGGCTCACGTGGGCAATTTCTCTGGAGTCAGTGGGATGACTTGCCTGAGCAGGAGCCATCAGTCACAGCGCCTGCACGGCCCTAATGAAGTGTGTGGCACTGAAGGGAGGATGCTGCTTCTCAGAGGAAGGCACAGATCCAGCCTTACTGAGTAGATGATGTAGGCAATCATCCCTGCTCTCTAGTTTCATCACTTTAGGAAGCATGACTAAAGAAATAGTTTCCTCCAAGAATTCCCAGTCAGATTAGGTTAGATGTCATTGGGTCAGCAGGAAGAGTCTCCACTAGCCTAGAAGCTGTGTACATTCTTGCCACAAATAACAATCTCTGCTGTAATCATTTGTAAGCCAGTGATGAGGGCTTTGATGGATTTGAAAGCCTAACTTGGACAACTTCAGCAGTCATAATTTCTTCACCAGGTTAAAAGAATGGAGATAGACTGGGATATTGTGAAACAGCTACCTGCAGGTGTTTAAAAGGAAAACCCTGACTAACAAAGCCACCCGCTTCAAGTAAAATTAATGTTTCTAGATTTTCCCTGACAGCTGCATATGAAGGTTCTTCAAGTTGCCATGCATTTTCTATGGTGTGGTATAGGGTGGGAATGGCAGGAAAAGTTTACAGCCTGAGTTATGCTGCTTTTATCATTTAGTGGTTTTTTTTTTTTTTTCTCTCTGATGATGTGATTCAATGAACTTTTGATGTGGGGTGTTGCAACATGCAGCTCATAGCATCAAAAAGCTGCTTCCCAACAAGCTAGGTATGCAGCAAGAATTGGAAATTATTATTATTATTATTATTATTATTATTATTACTACTACTACTACAAAAAAGGAAATAAAAACCAATTTAAAAAACCAACAACAACAACAAAAACCCCACAGAAAACAAAAAAAACAAAAACCAAACAAAAACCAACCAAACAAAAAAAAACAAACCAAAAGCTTGAACAGATCAAAATTAGACTGCAGAACCACTAACTGATCCACTAATCATCCTGGTCATGATGAAAGTAATGGTATTATAAAAACAGTGGGGATAAAGATGCCTTCTCTGAGGAAGGTAAACAACCAGGTGAACAAAAAAGAGGCTTCTTTGTGTAATACAGGAAAAATAGCAAACAGAAATGAAGAATTATACATATTATATAAAATAGGTGATGTTGGGCTAAAATATATCAAAGAAATGGAGAGAGATTTTAGACTCTTAGAGAAGAGAGAATAATGTTTACTTTACAATAAGTCCATTACTGATAATATCTTAAGTATTTTATGATGAAAGGATACTGACTCATGAAATACCTTTATGGAAAATAATTAGTAGTAAAGAGCTTGTACAATAACTGGAAGGATGATTGGAATCTAATGAACAAATATTCAATTAATGTATGTGAAGATTTTGGTATGATAACGAGGAACAGAAAATTCTGGGAAATGTAAAAGAATAATGCCTAGTGTTTTTCAAAAAAAATAAAAAAGACACCCTTGGCTACCACTGGCCCATAAACCTCCTTGAAACAGTGTAACAAATAAGAGGGGAGAGAAAATCATTATCTTGCAAATAGAAAAATCATGGATTTCACTGGAGCAAATAATGCCAGACAAATTTCATTGCATTTTTGCACTTGCTATCGTATTGCATTGAAATATCCTCATAAAAGACATTCAGCCTTTGCTTTGAACCCCATCACATCGATAAGTGACCAAAGAACTAAAAACAAAGCAGTGGCACGCCCAGACAGAGATTCATAGCAGGTAATTTTTCCACAGAGCAAAAGGCACTTTCATTTAGCATTTCCTTTGATAGGGGCATGTTTTAACTGTGTAGATGGTACTAAACTGGCAGGCATAGGAAACACTCCATTCATGGCATGGAGATATTTGGTTGCTACACGTGTAACTTAGTGACAAAGCGTCCACTAAATTATTTTTACATCCTCGGTGTCAGCTTGATTTTTTTCTTCAGTATTTTAAGTGTACACACACAAAAAAAGAGATGACATGAAGCTCTCCCTTGTTTCTATGCAAGAGAAAGGGTTGGCCATATGCAGTGAATCCACTCTAGAGCAGATTTGCAGTGCTTTGCTCAGAAGGAGACTGAGCCAAATTTCCCAAATTTGCAATGGTAATCCAATTCTGTCTTACATCTCCTTTAAGGGCTGTTCCTGGACCCAAAAAGCTGTAGGCAGCTTTTTGTCCACACACATATTTGTTAATTTTAATTTTAAAAGTTACATCTCCCCTGTAAATCATTGGATACAACACATAGCAGGGCATGCAACTCATAGGAGAGAATATAGCTCCTGGCCCCTGATTTATCAGCCCTCTACAGATACATGCTTAGTGCTGAGGTTGGGCTGGATATGAAAATACTCAGTATTTTGGGTTTAAATGATGGATCCACATGCTGGAATGCTCTACTGTGTAACTGCAGGTAGAAATGATCTCCCAAATGATTCAGTGTCTGCCTGATAGCTACTATCTAGCAATAATTTAAAAAATTACTTTCTAATGACTCTTTAGAGGAGAATTATATTAACCATTAAAAATTACTTCCAGTGACTAATTAAAGTATCTGTAGTGAAAAATAATCCAAAAGACATGATTAGTGGGAAGTAGAAACCTGTAAATAGGAAATTCTAAATAGACACAGGGATAAAGGGTGTCAGCATAACAGATGAAATTCAGCATAGTGAGAAAGATCAGTTTGGTGACAAAAAGTGCTAGTCTGTCTTACGGTGGCTTTCCCTGAAGAAATAATAGAAGATACCAGTGATGAAGGGTGTAAAGAAACAGCTTATGGAAAAATTCAATTAAAATTCAAATTTGATTCAAACTCAATTCAAATTAAATTCAAAAGTTCAATTCAAATTCAAGTAGATTGTAAGTGGTTGTAACGGGGAGGGAAAATGTGGTATCAGTTTTATTCTCCTGTTTATGGCCCCTGAGCACTGAGTTGAAGCTGAGCTGTCTGGAATACCACCAGGATGAGATGAGGACATCTCACTGCTGACAGGGTAAATGATTTGGGATGTCTGGGGTTGCTGGGGCTGGCTCCTGGACTCCTGGCTCCATCTCTGCATCCTGTGGTGGCAGCAGTTGAGGCTTTCCAAGGTGCTTCTTTTTCACTGGGGAGCAAAGGTGTGGTATAAAAATATTTTTCTGGGAAACTGGGGTGGATTTAGCCTTTTAAAATCAAATACAGGTATCCTGAGTGACAGCATTAATGGAACTGCTGCCTTCAAAAACCCTTGCAAAAGCAGGTAAGATGATTACCAAAACACTTTTGACACAGCTTCTGCCCCTTTCCCTGCTGCCTTCTCAGAGCACCCGTGTGAGCCGTGGTGGATCCCGGGAGCCAGCAGCCTGTCCTGGCCGGTATGAGTGTGCATCCATTTAGGAACAGCTCTGGTGGCACCCCATGTTGCTAAAGCTGCTTGAGGGCTGGAAGCTTTGTCCCCTCCTGACTTCCAGCTCCCAGCAGTGCCTGAAGCCAGAGGGACTTTAATGAGCCTGCCTCTCACAATAGTGGAGACCGAGGGCCAATTACAGGTGCTGTTTGGGTTTCAGGATCATTAAATTAATCAGGAAAATGCAGCCTAGTTCCTGTGAGGATGTTGTGTTTTCTAGCTGATGAGACTGTGTTCTACCTGCTGCCTTTGTCCACTGTCCAGAAACAGCTGAAAAAAAGGAACAAATATCCTGCTGGAAAATGAACCAGCTAAATGTTCATTATTGTAAGGTGAAAACAGCCCTAGATGTGGGATGTTCTATTGACTTCATCTAACCATGCTGCAATATTATCTGCATGTTTACCATTTACCTGGTTTACTCTGTGAATGTATAACATGATAGCTGATACATTTCTTTCTAATGTATCCCTTGCTGTTAAAACAACCCCCTACTTCCTTTTTGGCAGCAATGACCTTTACTGCCTCCATTTTAGTTTTATTTCTTCCTTCTCCTTATAATCCTTTAATTTATGTCTTTTCCCTACTAGGCTTGTGCTTCTTCCCCTACTATAGCACAGGCAGGTTTAGAAATGGTTTTATGAACTGAAATAACAGATATAAAGAGCCAGCTCATGCAAGTCATCTGTACATAAAATACCAATTAACCTTGAGAATGAATCCTGAAGGAAGCTGGGGAAGATTTCTGCTACTTATAAGCCAATGGTGCTTTTTCTTTTCCCTCTTTTCTTTGAAATGTGCTATTGGTTCAAGCTGTAAAGAAACTCCATTGACTTTAATGGTGCAAATGAAATTACATTTTGATACTGAGTTTGTCTCAGTAGTTTCCTTTGAAGAATGCATGTTCTAAGAAAAAAGCACCGGGACAAGTTGTAACTTCAGTAAAGATATAACAGGGTGACTTTGGACCAAAGAAATTTCTTCTAATTAAGAGAGTTGTAGAAATCTTTGTGATTTGCATTTTTCACAGCTTACTCTCTGGGGCAGAAATTCAGTTCTGTGAAGTTGGATGTGAATGCACGAGGGGTCATTTTAGTGTAAATAGGAGTTATCAAAATAGAGCAAGCTGTTTGTTTAAAGAAAGAGAACATAGGCAGCAAAGATAAAGACAAATGTTGGCAACCAGTTCTGTTATGCTGAAGGATGACTTGGTAATAATACCAAAGATTTAAATGAAAAGTGGCTTCTAGATGTGGGGTGAAACCTTTACATTTATATTGAAAGTATGAAATACATTGGAATCTCTCATTGCTTTCTTGGAGCATTACATTCACAGAGCACTGACTTTATTTTTATTTTTTTTTTAATACACAAATGTGCTATATATAGATACCCTTGATTTCAATAAAAAAATGACTCTTGGTTTAGAGAACATGTCTCAACAGTCTAAATAATATCTCATGTCTGACATGCTACAAGTTCGGAATTGTATTGAATTTATAATTTTCCCTCTAACTTTTATAAGTTAGAGGGAAAATTATAAAGACTTTGTTCATGTCAAGCTAAAGGAAAGGAATTACCATTTGGTTATTGAATCATACTTTGGAGTTAAAAAGAGATCATATTAGGGAAATTCAAGGAAGGAAACTCTTACTACTAAGAGGAAACTGATAAGAAACCTCCAGTGAAGCCAAGTTGGCGCAGGAGTCTGGAAATTCATAGATATGTGCAAATTGCAATGTGGCAATCCTGAAAAGCATTGAAGTTGTCCTTCAAGTCGATAAGAGATGAGAAAGCTTCTCTCCTCAGCTGAACTCCAGGACAAATTTAACTCTGAAGAATTTTTGTTTTAAAAAAATTTAACTCTGGGTTTTTGTTTTAAAAAAGTCTGAAATGCAAATCTCCTGAAGGAGGATGGATTCAAAGTGTGCTGAAGGCAGGGGAAGTTTTTCCTCTGAATTCAGGGGTTTCTTTAACTGCTCTGTGTCCTTCCCTCCCATCCATTTCTCACTTAGAGCCTGTGCTCTTGCTGCTGTGTTTTATCTTCTTCACAATGAAAACACAGAGCTGCTCTTTTTATAGTTGGCTTGGCAACAGTGTCATAGGATGCTGTCAGACTAAAATACATTAAAGATATAAGGATGTATAAGCAGCTCCAGTCTATATTAAACCTCATCCTCAGTCTGTCCTTGATGTCAAGGCATGCTAAAAACACACGTGGCTAAAGGAGTGAGGTTGGGTGATAGACCTGAAGATTTCTTTAATTTGGATAACATAAAAATATGGTGACACCAGTGAAGGCCATGTTGTAATTGAACCTTTTCACCAGGGCATTTCAGAAATGGTGGATGGCAGTGGAGCTTTCTCTCCTTCTCTTGCTTCAGTTGTGTGATTCCCCTTGGGGCTTGTTCCTGCCCCAGAGGGATTTCTTCTGGGGTGAGGTGGGGACAGGTGTGTCTCGGTGGTCCCTTTTCAAATAGTTTTTTCTGAGTGGAGAATTTTCCTTTTAAAAGAGATTTTTCCTTCTCTCATTTAATTTCTTTATCCACACTAGATTTATTGGTTCACGGAGTGAGGGTCCTGCTGTCAGCTTTGCTCTGCTCAGTTTGGCTTACTTGGAACTCCAGAAATGTGGCAAATGCAGTCAGACAGAAAAAACCAAAGCGTGAGCTGTTTCTCCAGCAAAGCAGGGGACTCTTCCAGCCACTTCAGAAACAAATATCACGTGTTTTATCACAAAGTTTTTCTGCTGACAGGTCATATAACATTGTTTTCTTAGGAATTGATGGGAGTACCAAATCCCCAGTGTGGGAGGATTTTGTGGATCAAATCCTAGGTGCCCTTTCAGGGCTTCATTCTTTGAAGGCTTCAGCTTTATTATGCTGTGGAAGTAAAGACAGTTTGGTGTATTGCATGGTTTGGTCCTGAGTAAGACTTTTTTTGTTTTCCTGCTTGAAACTAGTTGAAAAATAGTTACTGATTTGGTGGATTTGGATGATGGCCCTTTTCTGAGTCAGTTAAAAGCTGAGCTTCTCTGGAAGCAGCTGTTTCTCTGCTCAGCAAAACTCAGAACAAGCACATTCCCATTCAATATAGAAGTCAAGCTTCATTTTTAAAACAAAAAATGAAAAAGAAATCTGAAAAAGACAAGGCTGGATGTTAAGAGTTTGTCTGCTTGGAGGTTAAAGTATTCTGTACCATTTGAGTGAAAAAGTGGATTGTCATATAAAATGACTAGTGAGAATATGTGGGCTATAAAGATTTTCTAAAATGGTTGTGTTTGAAAAGTTAACAATAATGTGGTCACTTCCCTCAAAATTTCTCAGGAAATGGATGCTTTTGCAAAGAGCAATTTTTCAACCAGAAACTCCCAGCCAGTTCCTGTCCATAAGTACTGATCTTACTGAGCCAGAGCCTCTGCCGTGGTGTGAGGCCAGATGAGGTCCTCCGGGATGAGAAATTTGCCCTGCTGTGGTCTGGAGCATTTTGGGAGCAGTGGGAGCTTTGGGGGATCCTGAGGCCCTGGGAGAGCATCTTCCAGAGACCTGCCATCATTGTATTCCCTGCTTCGGTAGGGGGCCAGGAGGGGATCTGTATGTGCTGGATGTATTTATGGGGTAAGAAGATGTTCTTTGGGGGGGTGATAATTTCTCTGGTAAACACTAATCACCTCCTTTCCTAAGTTTAAAACCAGGTTTTTTTACCTCTAGATTTCCTCCTGCTCCTATTCCCAGAACAATTTATTTTCTGTCTTTTCATGTGTAGCCCCTTAGCTTTAAGCTTACAAATGTCTTGTGTTTGTGCTGAATATAATCTGTTTAATAGAGAATGATTGCCTGAGGCTACAGATCTTAACCAAGCATTAGGCAGATCTAATTCAGCTGTGCTGCTTATTGGCCTGCAAAAGCCAGTTCTTTTTTTTTATTTTATTTTTTTTCCCTTTCCTGGCTACATAAATCTTCAGAGAGTCCTTAGTCATGTGCTAAAGCTTGCTTGGCCTGAGGAGTTAATCCTTCCTAAGACAAGCCTTTTCTCCCTCACATGTGTGGGCATTCATGAAAGCTTGGTGTAAATCCAGGAGAGTTTTCTTCAGAAACTCATGGCCTTTGCTAAGGAAAGCACATTATTCACCTAAGGAAGAGACCACCAAAGCTTGGCTCTTAAACATTTTCCTCATGTATCATGATCTCTGATTATGTAATAATCTCTTTAGTCTAATCTCTGCCTTGACACTGGACAAGTAAATTGTTTAATTGCTGTAATTTTTTTCTTTCTCTAAGACAGGGAGTAGAGATTCCCCTGCCCAATCTTCCTGCAGCAGCACCCCAACCTGAGCTCCAAGGGTTAGGAATTATTGTGTATTCCATGATTTTTAGTAGGGTTTGAGATGCCAATAAATCTGTACCTCCCCTGCTTCCTTTCCTAAATTCTGCTCATGAAAAATAGCTTTTTAGCTGTTTGGGCTCAGATTCATTTCCATGAACTCTGGTTCATCAGGACTTTAGGAGGAGCCTGTGACTGACCGTGATCATAAAAGAGCACATGATTTTTCCCCCACTTAGGATGAAAGTGAAATGGGTCTGTGAACTGCAATATGGAATAATGAAATTATTTTAAAGAAAAGGATTATGTATGAGATCCTCTTAGGTAAAAAGACAAACTTTACTTGCATGCCAGTCCTAGAAAACCTTTGTGCTTTTATGACTACTAAATTATACTAGAAATCTTCCTCTCCAAGCCACCCAGCTAGGGTTGTACTGGATCCATGATCTCCAGACACAGGTAATTACACTGCAAACACTCCAATTGTCCCAGAGAGCCTGCCTAGTCCTACAGTCCTCTGTGACCCCAATACAACCCCGTGGGCACATCTTCCCTTTCAGCTCTGCATGCAGCCTTGCAGGTCACCTTCCCCAGGCAGGGAAGATCAGTTAAGCTTGGCCTTCCTAAGCAAGGTATTCTCTGTTTGCTGCTAATTAGCAGCAGAGATTTAGGTGTTCAGCTGCTAGTTCATATTCTGCACTACATGGGGTATCTTCAGATGATTTACCACTGTGGGAGCGCTGTTACTGCCCAGGACCCAGGTGGGTGAAGTATCTGTGATGGGAAATATCCTGAATCACCTGGATTCAGGCTGTGCCTTGCAGGCTGCAGCTTTTTCACCACTAACCAAAAGGTGGGATTTTGTTTGGCAAAGAGTTTCCCATGGGCAAAAAAAAGACTCTAAAAAGCTGCTTTTCCACTTCTGTCTACCATCATCTAACATGATGCAGCGTATGGTTTGGGTAGCATGTGGTTGTAGAATAAAAAGGTAATTAGAACTTGATTATGTGCCTGATAGCATCATCTGCACCATTTTTCCTTCTTTAAAAGCTGCTCTGTGTAAGTGCAATGGCCCTGTGCAAACAGCTGGTGGTCAGCTACATCATTACTGTTCCAAAATACTGAGAATTATTCTCTGTGCAGGATGTGAGCATGGTGTTTAATGGTCCAGTTACACTTACTTCTGTCTACAAAATTTAGATCCTGGCTCTTCAGAGTGTTTCTCTGTTTGGGATCACTTGCAGTGAGAGCTGGTGTGCAGCTCCTGGGAGCTGAGGGGCTGCAGGCAGGACCAACCACTGATGTTATAAATTGCTTCTGTGCAGCAGAAGATGAGGATGGGAGTTGTCTGTGTGCCTGCAGTGTGCTGGGTTTCACAGTTGCACAGCTGTAGTGAATGGTGGAAAGGAAAAGGCATCAGGATGTGCATCATTATCCTCCAGTGTGCATTTATCACTGGCCTCAGGCAATGAACAACATTTTCTCTGTCCTCTCTGTGAGTGGGATGAGGACATCTCCCACTCTGCTGCACTGGTAGAGGGTTGCTTTTGGTTGCACCTCTGTGGTTTGCCCTGTCAGGTTGTGCCTCTTCACCAGGTACCTTAAAGTGCTTCCTGGCTTTAAATGCAAAGATAATCCTGGGATTGCACCCTCCTCCTTCACTCTACAGGGCACCCATCACCCACCTTTGCTATCATGTGGCCCTCTGGTCTCCACGAGGAGGACATGACCCCTGCATCCCTCAGTGATTCTGCTTCCTGACCACAGCTTTCACAGCAAGCGACCGTGTTGCTCTCCCAGCATGGGGAAAACATCTGAAAGCTTCTCCTCTGGCCTGGCTTCTGCTGCTTGCTGACAGCCCTACCCTTCCTCATTTGCATTTTTATCCATAAGGGCCAATTAAATCCCTAATGCCATCATTTTCCCACATGACTCCCAAGCACCTTACATTTTGCTGTGTAATAACGCAGAGGCACTTGCTTCTTTGAGGCTGTCTCAGTGAATCACTGTAATGTAATTGCACAGTGAAAGGGATTTGGAATTAATGTAGCCTGAATTGTGGCTATAGATTTAGTCTCCCTTTCAGTCTGGCACTGTGTTTTTAACAAAGAAACACTGGCCAATCAATTCATATCATGCTGAATCATTGTTCAGGGGTGTTTTTTATTTTAATATCCTTGGATGGTGGAGTGGTGATAGTGGTGCTTCAGGGTCAAGTCAGCCCCGATGGGATCAGCCACTCCTGGGTTTAATTTTGTCCTGATTCTTCACTGCAGCATCATACAGTAAAAAAAAAAAAAAAAAAAAAAAAAAAAAAAAAAAAAAAAGCCCCAAACAAAAAAACCCACCAAAAACCAAAGCAAACCTCCAAGCTCAGGCAGATGGCCTGTGCTGGTAATCCTTTGTCGTAATGGCTCCTGAAAGAGCAGCTGTGGCTCACTGCCTCTCAGGGTTTTCCATCAGAGAGAACAGTTTTCCTGGGATATGAAACTTGGCTGTAGCAGTTTGCTTCACTCAGGCATCTCTCACAGAAAAGGACAACACAGAAGAGGGAATGACTTCTTCGGAAAGGGACCTCATTGCTGTTGAGATAACCTGCCAACACGCGACTTTTTGCTTACTACTTGTGTTTATGTATTTTTAAAAATATCTTTCAGCCTTTAAATTGGAAAGCTTTTGTAGAGGCTGGAGTTAAAAGCCTACAGAAGCAAAACAGCTTAACATGGCCACAAATCTTCACAAGAGACTGACTGACTGGAGGCAGTTGTGAGTTAGGGAGTCTGGCATTGCTCGTTGGGGATTTGATTAAGCAGTTAATTCCTTCTCTTTATGGATTCCATGGATGTAAAGGTAATACTTCTGCAGGAAATATCCAGGATTCTTCACTGGGGGATTCCTGCAGAACCCCCCAAGTTATTTTCTTCAGGAAACCCCCAGAATGCCTCGCTGACTTTGCCATCTCTTGTGTCAGATTTTCTAGTGCTGCTGGAGGTGTCAGGTGGCTCGAAAGGCTGTAACTGAGACTTGCTGCCTTTGGTTCTCTGCCTGTCTTTATGTGTGTGAAATACTCAGCCAGTGGTGGAAGATTCATAGTTATTTCTCTGTCTCTGTGCCTGGTGGTGCATAGTTGTATATTGATTTGCTGTAGCTGAGATGAGCAGACAATTAGGATGTTTCATTGTGAACATTGAATTATGGCATTAGGCAGCCAGTTTGGTGTGTGACAGGTTGTGAATAAATATGATAGGACGTTGCAGGGAGATAGGCACAGGGAAGGTAATATGTTGGGAAGGCATGGAGTGGCTTTGTCAGGACTGCTTTATCCCTGGAGTCTCCCTGAGTGTGGCAGGAGACCCTTAATTCACATTGATTGGGGTTATCTCTGCCCTGGGTGCTACAATTAATTAGTGTTGAGGGTGTCTCCATCTGATGTGATAAAGCTTTGGCTGGGTTCTCTGGGTTGTGCTGTGGTTATATTCTGAGGCCTGAAAAAATCTGATGTCTGCATTATTTCAAATGGGTGAAAATGTCCACTGGGCTGATTTTGGTTTGGTTGGTTTTTTTTTTTTTTTTTTTTTTTTTTTTTTTTTTTTTTTTTCTGTTTTGGGTTTGTTTTTTTTTTTTTTTTTTTTTTTTTTCCTTAGAAGCAAATGTTATTCTGGGTGGGATTTGCAGTCTTCCACATTGAAGGGAATGTTTTCTAATGCATTTTGACAAGCACACTTTTAGCTGGAAAGCAGACTGTCTCCTGTTGCATGGGTATTTCAGGGTAAAATATCCTTTGCTTTTCAACTGAGCAAACCCCACAACTCAAAATCTTCTCCCTCATCCCCTCCTTCCTTCCAGCTTTCAGAGTGAATGACTGTGACATCCTGAGTGGTTTCAGCTTAAAGACTCTCAGGTGGCAGGGACTCCTCTGAGATGACATATACCATCCTCTGGAGGCCCCACCTTTCTCCTTGGACAGTTAAAAGAGACATTTAGACTCTTTTAAATGAGGACAGCAAATTTCCAGACTCCCAACTCAGGACAGATTTGATACTGTTGAAATAGGTACAGTTTGTAGAGAAAAATGGAAATGTAATTATGCTATAGCTGTGCTTAATTCTGATTTTCAAAGCCAATTAAAAGTATGCTTGGCTGCCACTTCAAGATATAAGCATGTCATGCCCTTATAACATCTCTTAACTTCCACTGCTCTTCCTTCAATGTTGAGCCTTGCTTAAAACTTCAGAGCTTACAAAGTGCACTGTGGTCAGTGGTGGGAGGAGGCTGTGGGAACCTGTGCCAGCGGTATCCTGAGAAATGCAGAGTTCACAGTATTTGGAAATTAGCTGCTTTATATGCACATTGCCTTTCAGCATATTATTATTCTTTCTTTCTTTTCTTTTCTTTTTTTTTTTTTTTTTTTTACACCTTGACTACGTTAACCTTGTGCTGGCTCTGTGGGGCTGGCTGGCTCAAGACGGATGATGCTGGTGGCCTGGCAGAGGGGAAGCCTGTTTGCTCAGTGAAGGCACTTTGAGCAGCACTACCTGCCGAATGGCTGGAGAGCCCTGTGCCCCTGACTTTGTGAGGAGCTTTCCTTGGCAAGAAAACAGATGGATTATCAAGAAAGCTTTGCAGAATTATAAAAGTGGGCCTAGATGTTCCTATTTTATTGCTTTTTGAAGCTCTGCAGAAGTGCAGTTTGGAATTGCCATGGCGAGGGCTGCTGCAAGATTTCCTCCCACGGGGAAAGCAACTCCCTTCCAGCAGTCCCTCAGGCAGGATCAACACTACCGATTTAGAAAGCTCTTAACAAAGAGTTTGATCCAGTCTTTTGACCCTCAGGAGAGCCGCATTTGATCTTCTTGTGTGCCACTTGCCACAGCACTTAGGACATGATTCCAAGCTGGTGAAGAGCCCAGCTGCTGTTGTAACAAGGCCTGGATAGGAGCAAAGCTCTTTTGTACCTTTTACAAATAAAGACCTAAATGTCCTGGCTTTTAGCTCCTGGGCTGAATTACATTTGGGATAAGAACACTTGTTTTCACTGAAAGTGTTCAAGGCCAGATGGGAAGGGGCTTTGAGCAACCTGGTCTAGTGTGTGCCATCCCTGCCCATGGCAGGGAGGTTGGAAGTAGATTATTTTTAAGGTCATTTCCAATCCAAACAATTTTGTTGTTCTGTGTTAGAAAGATGCTCTGAGGATAAAGTCACCAGGGCACCCAAGCTGTGCTTCAATGTTCTGTGTCATGAGGAAGCAGATGTAAGTTAAACACTGAATTATTTGATTTCTTTAGACTCTGATTTCAGATCTTAGATCTGGAGCTGAGAAAAGCACTACAGAGCAGGTGTGGACATCAGGGCTGTTCTCACCCATTTCACTGGGTGTCACCACTACCTCAGAATTTCAAAATTTCCAGTTAGGGTAGGAATATGAACCCCTGCGGACAGATCCTGCTTTGGACATGAATTTTCAGCAAGCTTAGTGAAGCTGGTTCAGAGCTTTTGTGCTGAACTTGCAGCATGCTGAGGAAACTTTTGCTTAATGGAGACGGACTTGAGCAGGGTTGTAGTTTTCCCTCATATGCTGGCCTCAGGTGATGCTCCAGCTTTGGGGAGAGGCATAGGTTTGTTCTATTCTTAGAATTTCAAATTTGCCTTGAATTTTGCCTTTGGTGCTTTTGGTTGATTCTCGTAGATTTTGATGTTAGGGCATGCAGCTCCCTCCCCATTGCACAGCAGGGATGTGGAGCCTGCCTGTGGATCTGTCTTGGAGCAGTGCAGCAAGCCTGAGCCTTCTGTTCTGTAAATCCCAGATTATTTACTTCCTTATGCAATGAAACTGCTGATAAACTCGGAGGGACTCATGTGCAAATCCTGCAGCCCCAGGAGCCCATATGACACCTCTCTCAGCTCTCTGTGCTCTCGAGCCCAGGCAGCCCTTTCTGTCCTCTGTCGTGGCGGTCAGCACGGTCTTGTTTCTATTTTGAGCCTCAATTGATTGAACTTCTGTTTGCTGGGTTTTGGCTCCATTTCTCCCTACCTGAAAAGGAACTGAGGGAGCAAACAGCTTTCCTGAGCTATTGTTACTGCCTGGGGCAGCTCCAAACAGCTTGACTGCCCCACGCAGCGGTCCTGAGGGCTGGCCAGGGGAACTGGGACAAGAGGGGAGCCTGGCATCTGCTCCTTGCTGGAAGGATCAGGCTGAGCTGGCTTGGCAAGGACACAAGGAAAATTCTCCTTGGAATCTCTGATGTCACAAGAGAGGGAAGAGGGTTGTCATTGCCCCAGGAAAAGGGTTGTAAATTGTGTTTCCTGCTCTGCTTGCTGAAGGGTATTTCCATCCAAATCTTTTGTGACCTTTTCCTATGGGAGTTATGTATAGAAATAGGAAATAGAAATAATTAAAGGGCAGAAAGTGATTATGTGGAGCTTGTGGGGGAAAATTACTGCAGCTGTTTTAGCTGGAGCTTTAGGTCACAGTCCTTAAAGGAAAGGGAAGAAGCCTTGGTTGTTTCTGGTTTGTCCTGTGGGTCTGAATGCCTTCATGCTTTGTCCCAAGTTATGTATTGTTCCTCCTGTATTTCTGGGGCATCTGTATCTGCTCTTCAAAGACCTGCTCTTGTCTCAGGCCAGGTTAGGGTGGTCTGCTGGCAACTGCTCTGATTCAGAGCAGCATGTGCTTTTCCTGAAGTGTGATTTTTATCTTACCAGAGCCACAGGTTTGTCTCCAGCACCCGAGGTGAAGCACTGAAGCCCACATGGTGCTATACATGGGCAACTGCATTGCCCCTGTGATGTGTTTCCCTCTCAATGTCCATGGGGATATTTTCTATCCAGCTCTAGATGCTTGTTCCCTTGCTTCTGACAATCCCTTGTGGCTGGTCTGAACCTGTGTAGAGGTTAATTGGAATGGAGCTTGTGTATTTGCCTGCTTGTTGGGCTGCCACAGAGGCTGCAGGAGGGATCACGAGGCTGAAGTAGTTCTGGGTGGAGAGAATAGATTTGTAATCAACAGAAAGGAACAGATGGCTTTGGTTGTAATGCCTATATTTATATTTGATGTTAATATTCCACCCAGAGCACCAGCACTTCAGTGATATGTAACACAACTTAAAAGTATCTGGGGAGGGAGGGATAAAATAAATAGGTTTTTTGAATCCCATAAGGAAATCCAGCCATGGATTTAGGCACAAGATTTCAGTGGGTGTTAGCAAGCAGAGAAGGCAGAAGTTACCTACAATCTTCCTTCAGAGCACTATGGGCATTGCCTTGACGTGCCCATGCCACCGACCCTGAGGAGCCGTGGTGGGACCCTGGAAGGGAGCAGCATTTGTGCCCAGTGCTCCACCTGCAGCAAGATGTTGTGTCACAAAAGGAGCTCTTTCTCAGAGCAGTTTTTGGTTCAAATGTGGGGAAAGACATCAAGCCCTTGCTCTGTCATCCTTGCCATCTGTGTCCTGGTGAGGTTAGTCCCATCCTTATAGCATCTTCTCATGCTTGTCCATGGGGTTTACTGGTGTTCTTGGAACTGTGAACTGATTCATTCTGTGAATGCAATTAGTCACCACCAGCACACAGGTGGAAGGTGAAAGTCAATTCTGCAGCACCTAATTAGCTGTCACTACTGGAAGGGTTCGAGAGCAAAGACAAGGTGTTTTAGTTGTGGCTGCACCATCAGGGGGTCTCATGGAGCGATGGTCAGATACCCCAAACTTTCCCCAAGACCTGTGTGTTACCTTAACAGCCTTTTGTCATTCTGTTAAAAGATAAACAAGAAGCTAGAGTCTCCGTGGGTGTAAATCAGTGTGGCTCTGCAGGCAGCAGAGCTGTACCAAACTTTATCAGCCAAGGGGAGATGGAGCTTGTGGGTTAAGTGATGACAGAATTATCCTTGTGTGAGTTGCTATGTGTGCATACAAAAATGCACAAGCAGGTGTGTACGTGCCCACACACTCATTATAGGTGGCTGATTTCTTTATTTGCTTGTATTTCGTGCACCTTGGAGGCTTTACCTAGACAAGAGTCATAAATGAAATGTCATCAGATCGTTAACACATCCCCGTCATGTTAACAAATAATCGCATGATTTACAGTTAAAAAAGCCAGTTGAAAGACACGCTGAGTAATATTCCTCCAGGTCCCCTGGCATGTGCATATATTAGAAATCCATGTGATACAAAGCACAGGGCAAAAATGATTGATAGCAGGTTACAGTGCTCTTCATTACAGTGAATTAATTGATCACGTCTAGCAGATTTTCCTCCCAGCGGAATCGCTGGATATTGGACATGTCTCTCTCATTTCTCTTCTATCCTCTGTTGGAAACAAGCCAGACAGTTTTATACCATCATTTAAATTTATTTGTGACCTGAGAAAGTTGTGTTGCCCTTGAGACAGTTAACTTTTTAACTTTGAGCTAAAAGGTTTGGTGGTATTTTAGGAGATACAGGTATGGATATTATAAAAAGTTTTCTGATAAGGTGAAACTCCTCAATCCAGTCCTGGCAGCAGGTCCCACCTGACAGCTCAGTTGAAATGTTTTTCCTGATGCTTGAACTGCTCGTTTGACTGGCATCTTATTCTAAACCAAACATACTCCAAAGATATTAACCAGCACTGTTTTCCATAGTCCTGGGCAGTGGAAGCCAAAAGCAAGTGCTTGCAGGGAGTATCCCTTCAGCCTTGGGATGGGACTTCTTGTGACAGATGATGACAGGGATGTGATGGTAGGAAACTCAAGTGGGAAACTTCTGCTGCTTTCTGTGCCACACTATTTCAAATCTTATTCCCTCTTTCTGGTAGGTGCTTTTGGTGGCTCTTATACGTGTAATGACCTGCCAGAGATAGAGAACATGTTATTAACCTGCTGTTTTTACAAGCTCTCTCCTGGCAGAAATATCCTCTTTATTGCACTTGTGACTGGCCTACTACAGAGTCTTAAATGTAAAAAAAAAATAAGTGCTCCAAGCTTTCCATTTCCCAGAAGCCATGCAGACAGTGGGCAAAATACTGTGGAATTGCATTAGTAAATTCAAATCTGTTTTGTGGTTTTGCCCTTTGCCTGTGGATAAGGCAGTTATTATATGTTTAAGGACTCAGCTTCTGGATTCCACTCCTGACACGTCTCAGTATTTGGCATTAGGTAAGACAATGTAAAGTGGTCTGGTTCCCAGAATAATTTGTGGAGAAAGGTATCATCTCCAGGTGTGCCAAATGAGATTATACTTGAAAGGCAGGTGAGTGAACACTTCTCTGAGACTCCTCAAGCAAGCCAGCAGCTGATGAAGAAATAGGATTTACACCTATGCCCATAATAACCTTCCTGTGCATTGTAAGGAAGACCCAGCCCTGTTTGCCAAAGGATTTGATGTCTCCTGCCATTTTTACAAGGTGCCATTTGCTACATCCATCTCATGCTTTATCTGAGATGTGTTACAGCCCTCACTCCCCCCGTCTCCAAATCACCTAAGTCAAGCTATGGGGGGATGATGGAGCAGGGTGGGAGGTTTAACTCCTCCTCTCTCCTTTAGGAAAAAAATATTTTAGGTCTTAAGATACAATGCAAATGTGTATCATGATGTGTAAATTTCTGCATGATGGATTTCCTGCAAGTTGTTTTTTGTAAAGCAGGGATAGGAGTTTTCAAAACAGGAACCAGCATTTCACCAAAGATGCAGTTAAAGCACAAAGCTTATTCTCTTAACTCTCAATTTTCTATGGTCTGACTGGCATTAAAAAGTCTGTCTTTGATGAAGATTTGTAAGGCTTTGTTGCTAAGAACCAGAATATGCATTTGGAGATTCTGTTGAGTGGCTTTGGAGATGTGTATCCCTAGAGACTGTGTTAATTTCCATATTCATTAAAATGTTCTGTGGTGCCTGAGAGACCCAAATCCTTGAATAATAAAGCTGTGGAAGCTGGGAAAGAAGACATCAGGATCAAGGAGTACTTTTGCCATCAATTTAATCCAGTCTAAGTCTGTGTGAGCAATAGGTCAGTCCTGTTCCTGACTGAAAATGCTTTTCTTCCTCTCCATCTTTCTGCCTTGGCCACCCATTTCCACTCCTTCCTGTGTCCACAACAGTGCTGACAGAGTGTGCAGGGAGCTGTTCTGCTGAAAATTAGGAGAAAAAATGACTTTATGATGGATCAGGTTCTTTTTAGATGTAGTGCTGACACAAGAGAAAAGAAAAATGTGGTTTGGGGCAGGCAAATTGCTCAACACTCCTTATTAGCTTATTAAGCCATCACTGGATGGCAAATGCAGCTTGTCTGGCTGAAAATAATCTTTTCACGTGTCATTTTGTGCCATCCTATAGAATTCTCTGTTTGATATCTCCTCCCATGAAATCCAATGGGATTATTTTGAAAGGAAGAAAGGTTTTTGCCTTCCTTAGAGCTTCACTTGCAAGGATGACAGTGACCATTACCTGTTATTTAAACAACATCAGGGTGATGAGTGCTTGAGCTGGTTAACTGTGGCTCATCCTCTTGTCCTTTGAAATGAATGGATATCTTTTATTGACTTAACTGGACAACAGATAAGGCCCTGGATGAAAGAGACAGTGTTTTACTAGAAGCTCCTTGTTTCTGCAGGTTGCAAAAATAAATAATCACAGACACTTTCAAAGATGGCTGGGGTTGGGCTGCACATAGCTTTTTTTGTGAAGTTTTATTTAAAAGAAAAATAAATTTCTCATAGTCAAAGAGCTGCTGGCTGATCTGACCTTTTCAGACTGAAAATGGTCCCTGAAAGGAAAAATAAGGTAATGATAATAAAAAACTCTCCTAGCCATTACTAGACTGCTGCTGAAAGGGATTTGGCAAAGGCTGAAGAAGTGTCAGAGTGAGAAAGTACCATCTCTGCTGGAAGATGACAGTCTCTGACCTGGCTGGTGCCCTGTGAGGCTGGAGAAATCTCCACTGATTCCAGCCAGAGGGAGGGTGCCTGACAGCCAAGAGAAGAACTGTTCAGAGCACAGCCCTGCTGTTTCTTGCAGTTGATGTTGTGTTACATGGGAATGCACTGTCCTTAAGAAACTATCTTCAACAAATCATGCAATAAATATATATAAATATATAGCAGAGTAAATGTGATTTCTTGGAGGGATGCAGCCAACGTTTGAGGCCAGCCGTGCTCTCTGAATCTCTTTATATGCTGAAATGGTATCTTTTGGGCTGCACTTTTCAACAAATAAACCCTTTACCCCTAGATATTTCTCCCAGCTCATCTGCTCAGCTCCCTGGCTGATGATATCTGCTTCATTAGCTGCCTGATGAATGGTCTGAGTACATTAGCATCGTTTTATCGAGCCAATAACTACGAGCTTCACCCTGCAGAGCTGTGCAATATCCATCACTGGGAGGTTTCTAAAAGATTAGGCAAACTTCTGTCAGAAATGGTTTAGGTGTGGGGGGCAAGGACATGAACTAAATGGTTTCTGAAATGCCCTTCTAACTCTGCAACCTCTTAATTTAAAACCCTGCTGTAGTAATTGCACATGATTTCTATCACAAGCATCTCTGGGAGGCTTAGTTGAGAGGTGGACTGGAAGCTGTTCAGAGGCTGCACCAACACATTCAAAATGTCCTCGGCAGCCCAGAAGGCGACAGCTGGTGCAGCAGGAAGGAACAGCAGAGACTTGTCCCACCTAACCTCAGGTACTTGTGTGGAAAGGAGTCTGTACAAACTCTGCAGCTGTGGAGGGAGAAACAGATGCAGTTCATGTGTACTCTGAACATCTGGGATATGCTGGAACCACCTCCTGGTTATCTCTCTGGTGGTCATCATCCCATGCTGCAGCAGGTTCACCAAGAGCAAAGGAAGTCCTTTGACCTAGTTCGTGTGAGACCTCAATGCCTTTTTCATTTCCAGTGGGACACGATATTCATCCAAACACATTTTTATCAGTTGTTGTTTGTAAACATTGCTAAGGGTTGTCCCTGTCTTTCTCCTGCTGACAGAGCTGCTCATGCCTCTTGAACTTCACCCATCATTCTGCAGACATCTGTCCACTGTAGGTCACTCTGCTCACTGGCCTAAGACTGGACATTTATTTTAATACATTTGGGTTAGAATTCTGGTTAAGATTTAAATAGGTTATATAAAAACTTAGTAAAATGCCATTTATTCTGATTCCTTGCAAATATTGATGATATATTTTTGCTGAATTCTGGCTTTCATTCAGTAAACCTCTTCAGTTCATCTTTAATTTGCAGATGGCTTTGGCAGTGTTCCAACCTCAGCTTCTGGTGATTGAAACCTGGTGCATGAATTAGATTTAAGATGCAAATAGCCTGGTTTTGAGAAAGTCTTGAATATATGCAGCTGCCTTGTGAAGTTCTAAGTAATACTATTAGGGCTGGGATTCTTACTGCCAAAACAGCCTCAAATGAATTAGGGGTCCAGAAAAGAGAAATGTGGCAGAATACACATAAATGTCTTTAGGAATTTGGGGATTTAGGAATGATTGAAAGCCTGGCTCAAATTTTCAGCTGAAAATCACTGATATAAGTAATTTCAAAGGAGATTAAGGAGGAATGTGCTCATGTGTGGGGGGAGTGTAGAGCTGGGCATTAGGTCTGGAAGAGTGATGTGACAGCCCTGCTGAGTCAAGGGTCTGTTGCTTCCTCATGGGCTGGGGTGATAGGAGCACAGAGGGGCAGCAGGGATATTTGGGATACAATTAAAAATAATGTGTGGTAAAAGAGGAGGAAGGGCTGGAAGCTCAAAACTAACAAGAAATGGGAACTTGCCTCTCATTTTCAAGGCCTGAATTAGAAGTGACTGATAAGCAGCCCTTGAAAGCTCTGGAGTTGTCTCAAAGTGTTGAAAGCATAGTCCCTGAGTGTGCTAATGCTATGGATGCCAGACATGGGAAACAGCCACGCAGGGAGAATGCCATGTCTCTGCATCTGCTCTCTTTTGGGGTGACATTTCTTGGAGTAGCAGGGAAGTGAAAATATTGACTCATTTTCATTGAGATTAGTCTGGGGGGAATCACAGCAGTGCTCAGTGAGGTTGGGTTCCCTTCTTATCTCTGCCTGTAGCCATTCTTTCCTTAAAAGAGGCTTTTATTCGTGAGGAGGATTGAGGGTTTTTTTAATAAATACGCAACTAATCCCTATTGTACATGTAAATATAGACAGCACAGAGGTCTGTAAAGATTATGGATGCCCCTTTTGGCAAGCAGTATCTTTTAATAGCATTGTGTGCAGTTAATCGGGTTAAGCAAAAGTATCAGTAGAACAAGAAGTCCACATTCAGGGAAGGCGTAAGTGACAACCCTCTTGAGAGTTGTTGGTTAGTGATATTGGCCAGGTAGCATAGAAGAGTTTTTCGTTGTTGTTGGTTTTTTGTTTTTTGTTTCTTTTTTTTTTTTTTTTTTTTTTTTTTTATTTGGCTCAGTGATGTCTGTGGTTGGAAAACAACAGGAGTAGAGCAAGCTGTTAAATTGCAGGAGCCTTTTGCTATCGTGTTTCATAACAGATATGGTAAATGCTCTTTGCTCCTGGGCTTCATCCAGTATTTTCTGCCCAGACTGAGTGTTCAGTGCATTGGGAACTGGTTGTAAGGGCTTGTGCCCTTTCTGCTCTTCGGTTCTAAATAAGTGGAAGGAGTGCAAGGCATCTCCCATCTATGTGAAAGGCAGGAATGAAGAAATTGGTGCAGAAAAATAGGAAGGGCACTGAAGAGGGTGTTGCTCTTTGTCAAGGAGAAAGCTCGTTGCTACGGGGGTTGTCTGGAAGAAAGCTGTCCAGTCAGTGGATAAGAAAACAATATTTGTAGAGTTTCAGAAATGCCCTGAAATAGGCATTTACTTTAAGACAGAGGATCTGTGCCCTGGAAATGCCCGTGTCAGTCAATCCTGTTGTGGAGGACTGTGAGATGTCTAGCTCAGATGCAGAGGTCTGGAAACATCTAACATTACATGCACTGGGCCTGGAGAGCTGGGCGTGGAGGGGCACTTGGTACCACTTAAAGTGAAGACAAGAATTGTATGAGATGGGGGCAGTGGAGCTGCAGGGGACACAGGGTGGGACACGCCTTGCTGAAGTGTTGCTCAGGCAGCTCCTGGTGGGCTGGGAGCTGGGGAAGGGCTGCAGGGCAGGAGGTGTGTGTGCCCCAGGGAGCCAGGAGATCTCTGCTGGAGCTTTGCACAGGATGCATGCGAGGGTGCCAAGCCCACACATCGATCCCACATTGATGGGTTTTGAGCATAGGGTGCTGGAAAAATTCCGTCGTGTTTTCCTCCCCCTGGCAGAGCTGTGACCAGTGCACCATCTCTTTCACGTCATGTGCATGCACAAAGGCTTCTCTTTTGTGCAGGATGTCCTTCAAAGAGAGCATGTGTAGGTCAGAGAGTTTCTCATTACAGCTTTGCATGGTACTGCTGATGTGATTTCACTGATTCTCCAAGAACAATAAAGCAAAATTCAGGACAGGGTAAAGCAAACACAGATGCCTATTTTTGGTAGCATTTTTCAGGTTACTATTAAGTTTTCATTTGAAATTTAATGCTGAGGACTACACATTGATCCTGAGCGGTTTCTTGGAACAGCATCAATTTTCCATTTAGAAAATTGCATTTTTTCCAAGTTTAACTCTATGTGGGATGTTGTTAATTTTTTCCTGAGAGACACTTTCCAATGGAAACTTCCTCTTTGGGTCTGAAATTCAAACCGGTTTTGTCAAACCCTAGGAATTATGATCAATAAAATAGGAAATGCTATAGGAAATTAGAGCTGAACTAGGGGAGGGACATATTTAGAAGATGAAGGCCAAGTGCAGAAAAGTAATAAAACAGAGTCAGAATTACAGTTAAAATTAAAACAGGCCTGTGGCCAAATGTAAAGATACTGGATGGGTAGATGATAGTAGGAAGAAATATTGAAAGCAAAGCCAAAGTAGTAGCTGGCAACAGATAACATCTGGCAATGGATTTGCCATGAAATTCACTTCAAAGAACTGGTAGGTGAAGAAATTTTTCTGTCGTGGGGTTGAAAGTAGACAATCTTTAGTGTCCTTTCAATGTAAGCCATTCTATGATTCCATGAGGAAATGCCAAAATGTCTCATTTTTCCATGAGAAACTAAGGTGTTGTAAGTGTCCCATGGTGCTGTGGTGGTTCCATGGTCAGCCTTCTATATTTGGAAGTCAAAATTCCTGAGGCAGATTAGAAGCTCTGAGCCCAGGGAGCAGCACTAATGGGCAATTTCCAGTAAACATTCCTGCAAACACTCTGTGTGATGGAAGCTGTGGGTGCTGCAGCCAAGGTGTGCTTCCAGCTCACAGGGATGGACCTGAGCTACACTGGGGGCTGAGGACATCACCGTGGCTGTTAAACCAGTTTGAGGTGCTGGATCATGTTGCTGAACCACAGGTTCCTGCACTTACATTCACCCACCATATGGAATTCACCATTCCACCCACGCTGGTGAATTTAAAGCTGAAGTTATGTGCTGCTGCTGTGCCTGTGATGCAGCATAAATGTATTTTGATTATACAAGATGGATACAGCTGGGCCCTCAGTGTTTGTTTTATAGAATCATTGCATCACAGAATGGTTTGTGTTGGGAGGAGACCTTAAAGATCTCATACCAAGCCCTGTGGCACAGGCAGGGACATCTTCCACTGTGGGTTTTAGGTTCGGCAGCTCTTAGGGGGCTTCTTTGGTAGCGGGAAACTTTCTTGAAGCAGTTCTTTGTCAGGAAAAGCAGACGCACGGGACTTTTTCGGTCTTCAGGTTCTTGTTTTATTGTTATCTTATCATGACTTCAGCACACTGTCTGCACCTAGACTTTGTATTCAGGAAAACAGCACAAAAATGGCTAACGACCTCATGTTGCAAAGCCTTTTAAGTTTAATCAAAAACTAAACTTCCCAATTAAGAAGTGACACCTAGATTATTTCCCTTTTTAACCCAATAACTGACCCCTAAAGACCTGCAATGCGGATTTTACTACCTAATTAAAAGATACCACCCAAACCTAAGAAGAAGAAGGAAGAAGAAGAAAGAAGAAAGGAGCCTGAGACAACACCTTGTACCCTTTATCTTGTATTTGTCTACAGTATGCTAAAAATCTTAAAACCTAAATTTCTCGCCCATGTGACATACTAAACTACTCTACAATTTATTTCACACTTTTGTGGTTTCTAGCTTACTTTGAAGCTTTGGGGGCTTTCTCCATGAATGAGGGTCAAAGTCAGTGTTTTCTTGGAAGTCAGAGCACCCCAGGGCAGACAGGGGGATATTCCCCTTTCCCTGGGTTCCCACATTCCACTATCCCAGGTTCTCAAAGCTCCATCCAACCTGGCCTCAAACTCTTCCATGGAGGAGGTATCTACAGTTTCTCTGGGCAATTTTTTTTTCCTGATTTTTTGCAGGAAGGTTGGAACTAGATCTTTAACGTTCCAACCTAGACCCTTCTGGGATTCTGTGGTTCTCTGATTCTAAGAGAGTAGCATTTGTAGCTGGCAGAGATTTTTGGAGCCATGCATGTGTGTGCAACCAAAGGCAAAAGTTAATTTGAAGAGTCCTCAATACAGTCACTTATCAGACAAACAGCCATGTCCATAGAGGTGTTTTCAGACACAAGGCTGAGTTGAAAGTCAGGTAGAAAACAAACGAACAAAAACCCCACCCCAACCACTCATCCACAAGGGAACTGAGCGTAGTACAGGGAAAAGTAATGGAAACACACAGAACTCTTGTTCTGCTGTACAAACCTTTTGAGTCTTGTGGCTCCTCTGCGGACACAGTTACACACAGGGATGGGGTGATCAGAGGGAATGACATGTGTTGAGTCCATCTCTCCAGGAACCTCACCTGACTGGTTAAAGCAGGAGAGGTTTCTGTGGAGGGATGGAAACTTGACTCATCTGGCTGAATATGGAAAGGAGAGCAGAAGTCTTTTATAATTTTTGTTAGTGTCCTGAATTTTGAATCCCTGTTGATAGCTGACAGTTATCCAGCCATTAGAGGAGATGTTTCTGCACGGCATGATGTGTCCCTCACAGCTGCCCCACTTTTGGGACCTGCTTTGTTTGCAGAGGGATTGCATTGCTGGCTCAGCATCACTGAAGTATGCTTTGGGAGGGTGGCTATGAGAGCAACCTGGATTGTTGACACCAAACTGCTCACTGTAATTTAAAAAAAAAATCTGATATTAAATAGAAGATGGATCTGCAAGTAGGTCAGAGTTAGAGCACTTCAATATCCTTTCCTTTGCTTCACTCCAGTCTTGCATATTTAATTTAATAGATACATTTTTTTCTTATGTCATATGAACTAAGAGATTAATCTATTACATTTGTCATTTGTGTATTCTGGTTGCCTTATGGCAGATTTCATACTGAGATGATTCGGGAATATTTTTTTAAAGTATTCCTGAAAGATTGCATAATGAGATGAAAGGGGGGAAATACATATTATAATTGAGTATATTTGTAGAGTTGACAGTGTGTTATATCTTATTTCATGTGTTGATCTGGGTTTGGTTTTTTTGAGACAAATAGTTTTCCTTTCCACAGTGCTGTGAGTTAGGAGTCTAAACCATTGATTGAACTACAGAGATAATTATTCAGCCATGAAAATATTAATTCCAGAGAAATCAGATTATTATTTGCACCTGGATGCAAAATAGCAAAGGCTTTAATGATGTTTAGGTAGAACTTTATTAACATTTGAATATCTCTGGAGAGCTATGGTAACAGTAGGAGAAGTATTAAACTCAGTATTGTTTGTTTTTCTGCAAATAAATGAGGAGAATTGCAAGTCTTCTCCATGTGAAGAATTTGCAGGACATTTGCAGGAATTAACTAATCTATATCAGAGCCAGCATGGATCAACTCTTATCCACCTGATCCCCCTTCTTCTGCTCCATCATGTACAATGTCAGTTGCAAGGAAAGGAACAGGAGAAGATTGCCCCCAAATTAATCCCTGTGTGCACAGAGTAGCACCTCCTAGGGCATCAGAATAAGGGCCTGATGTCTGCAGTCATGGCAGGAAGGCAGATTTCTGCTGCCCCTTGGGTGGGGTTTGCTGTAGTGAGAGTGAGCTGCAGCGGCTGAAGAGCTCTTGTTCTTGTGCTTGGGCTGCAGACACGGCCGCTGCCTCCTCTCCTTGTTCGTGGCCAGTCCTGCCTGGAGAAGACAGATAAATTGAAAGGAGCCCACCAGATTTTATGGATCACCACACCAGGCTGCCCCGAAGCTTCTTAAACACTGAGCCTGTGGCTAAATTTTCCTTGGTACCATGCTTTTTGGTGGTACTTTCATGGGCCAGGAAGGGATGTGCAGTGTTGGAGGTGGGGGTCCCCTGAGGAAATGAAGAAGACTCCATCCAAGTTTAGTGGCTAGTTTTCCTCTGTAGCCAGTGGGGAGAAAGAAGTGTTTCTAGGATGTGTTATCTCCTTGTCCCCTCTGCAACAGGCATCTAAAATAGGCACATAACCAATGTTTTACCTTGGTTAACTGCAGAGGGAGCTGGAGGTGGCTTTGGCCATATGGAACCATCTTATGGAGCTTGCCAGGGCGTGTCATTTGAACATGGGTCTGTTCCCTCTGAAGAAGGTTATCACCATTTCTGCCAGCTCCACCCAAACTGGTTGAAAAATGAGATGTTGCTGAGGTTTATTTTAATCAAAAACTTCAGGGCTATGAATTTGAAAACAGAGCTATAAACACAAAACTAAAAATGTAATTAAATGTGAGTCTAGATTTTATGTGGGATCTGAATCAATACTATTAATAAGACAAATAGCTAATATTCCTTCCTAGCTAATGCTAGGAAGTTTCTTACTCTTTTTCACTGAGTCTGCCCAGGGCTTATCTCAGCCCCAGAGACCACAGGACTGCTCTCCCCTCACACCACAATTCTGCCTTGAGGTACTCCTCAGAGCTGACCCTGGATGACATTTTCAGAGGTGTCCCAATACCAGGTTTATCTGCCCTAATTTGCCTGGGATTCCTCTGAAGCTGACAAATATATTGATAAAAGAGGAAGTCTCCTTGGCTACTGTAGATCAGATACTGTGATGGACAGAAATTTTCCATCAATCCTGCTCTAGGAGACTGGGGAAAATATTCTAGTGGAATCTGCCTCCTGTCTATCTATTTGCTTTTGCAAATCCCACCTTCTGCCCTAGCATTTGTGCTGCGCAGCATCTGATGAGAGCCGTGTTTGCTCCGTGATGATACACGGCAATCATCAAAGCTGCACAGTATGTTCCACGCCAGCTACTTCCTCTCTGGTTTAATTACAACTGAGTTTGCTAATCCCAGTCTTGATTAATGAGCTTAATATGCAAATGTTATGATGAAACTGAAACTCTTTGTAATTGCTTGCAGACAGATTACCACTTCGAGTACACGGAGTGCGACAGCAGTGGCTCCAGATGGAGGGTGGCTGTCCCGAATCCGTCAGTGGAGTGCTCTGGACTACCTGACCCCGTGAGAGGGAAGGAATGCAGTATGTTGTGACTTTTCATTTTACAGACTGTTACTGGCTTTTTGTGCTATTTACATTTGTAGGGCTGTCACTGATGTCTCGAGTTTCCCTGAGTTGTCCTTCCCTTCCAACCCAGCTTTCTCTCCCCTGGAGATGTGGAGCAGGGATTGTCTTTGCAGTGTATCCATGAAAGTCACTGCTACATTTACGCTTTTATGCTGATTCACAGACAAGGCACATCTGTGACAGCACCCCCTGAAGAGCTGTGGTTGCTTGGACTGAGCTGCCCTGCTCTCCAGCTCTGCAGCTCTCCAGTCATTTATAGCTGTATTGGCCAAAATGGTGACCACCAGTGGTCAAACTATATTTGCATAGTGTCCACATTCTCATTACTTCCATTATTTAGCTAATTCATAAGCTGAATGCACAAGGAATGGTAAATGTCTTATTTGCTTGAGTATTTTTATGATGAATCTCCTGCATTTTATTTATTTATGCATTTATTTTTTAACAACTTGGAGTGTTTTCATATCACTTGGTTCTGCATTTTTTTTTATGTTGGAACACTTCTTTGCATCTGGGGGATATAAACAAACTGCTGCTCTTCAAACACATCCCTCACTGTTTCATAGCTTCCCAGTCTGAATGCTCTTTCCCATCACACTCCCTTGCTCCAGCAATTCTCTCCACAAAAGATCCTATCAGTAATTTATACCAGGTGGTATAAATTATTGTATCTGACAAACAGGATGAACAATGGCAACATCTTTTCAGTTCTATTGCAGCAGATGTCAGATTTACTCACTTCTGACTCTGCTCCTCTAAAGGTTTATTTTCATTTCTCTATGTTCCAGTGTGAGGTACATAAATGTTTTCTGTAGCAGTGTTGATCACTGTAAGGTTTCTTGCTGCTTGCAAGCATCATTTGAGAATGTGTCATTCCTGGTATTTGGATTTAGTTTCCAGGGTTTTAAATGTGGGATCTCTGTATATGCTTAGGATGTGCTTTTTCAATTACAGAAATATAGACCTGAAAAGCACCTCAGATGATCCTATAATTCACCCTCCAGTCCAAATAGCTGTAGTAGAAATGACTGTCATTCATGACTGATATTTGGCTGGACTGTTTTCAGGCACCTCTTGTGATGAAGAGCCCAAAAGCTCTCCAGATATTTGCTCATACATTTAGTTCTTTTCATTTCCCCTCCTGTTATAGATTTTTCTGCTGTTGAATCTCCCTTGTTATACTTCAAGCCTATCAATTTTGCTGCCTGTACTATAAAGGAGCAGATAGTTTTATTTCTTCTGCTGCACAACCACTTTTGGTGTACCCTGGAGGACATAGGTATAACTATTTTTTTGTGACACACATTATTTCTTCTTAAATCTTGTGATAAATGGTTTAAGTCCAGCAACATTACACTATCCTCAACTTTCTGCTACAGATTTTGACAAATGGTTCACTTCCCTCTTCATCTTCTATTGTTTGTGCCTCTTTCTGGTCTTAAATCAATTCCAATGATAATTCAGCTGGTTTATAACAATATCTGGCCCCTGCTAGACAAGGTGTAAAATTTTCCCAGTAGATGAGCTCTGATATTATACACCAAAATACAGGATTCTGTTAAATACACTGGAAAACTCATCTCCTTCTTGTAGTGTTGGTGTTAAATCCCACGGCAATTCAGCTGGTCTGAGAAGCAATCAGATATTTGACTTTTTTACTGAACCCCTCAGATCCCATCTCCCTGGGCTCTTGGAGTTCTGTCTTTTTTTTTTCTGTCTGTAGTAAATTAACTGGCAGCAGGGGCTGTCTGGCTATGTTCTGATGGCAAAAGTAATTTTAGGTTTTCTCATCTCTTAGTCTTTCACCTTTTGCTTAAAGAACAACCAATCTTTCACCCTGAAAACATGAATCTGTCAACAGCAGTTGGTCACTGTAGGAATGTGTAGAGAAGCTTTCCCTTCCAGCTTGGTTAACGTAGTGGTTTTTACTGTAAAATATTTTAACCAGCATAGAGTTTGGCTGACAGTCCATTTTCCAGTGGGTGGGATAAACTGGGAGAGGCACCTTTTGAAAAGTGACTGCCCCACAAATCTCTAGAGTTTGCACGTGGGGGTATGTTGTTGATGGTGAGTTGTGTTGAAGATGCTGACAGATATTTCCTTGCTGTCTTGTCGTATTCTCTAAGCTGGTGGCCTCTGTCTCATCTGACAATACAGCAGCTGTACCATGGACATCTTACACTAAAAGCATGAATTCCTGCAGCCTAAGGAAAAGAAAAGGTTCTGTATCTGAGGCTTCTACAAGTCGTGTTCTTGTTGGATTGTGTGCAGAGTGAGATTTGTGCTGCAGGCTTGGCCAGGGGCTGCACACAACTCACATTAACAGCTCCTTGAGATGCCTTCCTTCTCTCTTAGGCCTGGTACTATTTTATCCCAAAGTCTATCAGGAAATGCCAGAACTATGCCATATCCTCTGAGATGAGTCTTTCTGGTCGTACTACAAATTTATTCAGATTCTCCTATGTCTCACAGGTCCTACCCTATGCCAGGACATAGGAACTGGGGCTCATTTTGGCATTTGTTGGAATCCTGGAGTCCCCTTGGGTTCCTCTTTGGTCCTTCAACCTTCAGAATCAGGGCCTACAGTAAAATCACTCTGGGTAGGACAATTTCCAGCTTCCAGTTTCCTCCTTCCAGAGGTCTGCTATCTTCAGATGTTCTGTTCAGCGTCAATTAATCCTGAGATACTTTGTGGCCAACTATGTCTCTGCTTTTAAGAGAGGGTTGCACTTGTATAGCAGTTGCAGTTGTGAAGCAGCATGAGCTCTTAGGGCTTTTTTAATTGTTTCCTTGAGGTTGGTGGAGCCCTCAGTGGACACAATGGAATGAGGTAATCTGTATGAGAAAGTGAGTTTTTTTGGAACACATCTGCCATCACTGCTGACTTCACAATGTTTGCAGTTTTCATCTACTCAGAAATGCTGCTGCTTGAGAATATCTGCCACTGATCTTTACTGCTCCCTGAAAAGAGAAGTGATGTGCAGGCTGTCATTAATTTTGAATCCTGAGAATACTGTGCCAACCTCTTCTTATTCCAAATGCTCAGCAGTCGCTCTCTTTAAATTGTGCCTGAACTAGAAATTTGAAAGATGGTATAACAATATGTTAAATGTCTCCTGCTTTGTAAATACGTCTAGACTGTGGCTTCCAGTGGAGTGGAAAGACTCTTGAGATTGCTAAAAATATGTCAGCCCAGGTGCTTCCCATATCTGGAGCAATTGAACTGTGGCATCAGAGCTCAGTCGGTGTCTTGAGATGTGCTCATTTTCAGGATGTTGTGTTTTACTGCTTTTCATTTGAATGAAACCATTTAAAATTAGGTTGGATGTCTCTGTGCTCTGCTGCATTTTGAAGCACACAGTGACCTGCAAATCACAGCTGACTGTGTCCTGCTGAGCACAGCCTCAACATTCCCTAAAACTGCTGTAGGCTCTGAAACATGCCAGGATTCTACCCTGTTTTTGAGTCTTCAGAAGCTTAATCAGCACAGTTTACCTGCAGAGAAGAAAGTGTCCTCTGAGAAATAGTCATGGGGCGCATAGTAGACAGGGCTGTCATATTTTGACTGCTTTATGACCTGGTTACTAGGAGAAGGATTTTTACACTTTTTTCTTTCCATGAACACAGAGCAGCACAATGATCCACCTTCCCCTCCTGCTACCCTCCTGCCCTCCACATCTCTCCCATGTAGGTGGTAGGTGGGAAGAAAGGAGGCTCACATGAGAGATTTTTGTGGTGCTGTAGGAAGTCCTGCTATGCAGTGACCCAGATATGTGAGGGAAGCTGCAGTAGCAGCTCTGTAGTTGCAAGGCACTGGGGCAACGTGCCCTGTTCTGTATTTCACTCCCCTCTATTTTTTTTCTTTTTTTCTGTTCTCCTTGCTCTATGGAGCTGCTGTCACCACTTTCAGACCCTGCAGCCTGTGTTTTCCCATTCAGCATGGCATGGTACCTCAGTGGCCACCCTGTGGGGCTGGGCTAGGTCTGGACAGGCCATGGCATGGCCACACCAGACTGCTTGGGCACCTCTCTGAGGTTTCTGTTTGTTCAGAGCTGAGTCACATTTTTGATGCTGCCACATCATGGTTGCAAGGGTTCCTGTGAAGAGATGCATTAAAAGTCCAGAAAGATTTTGGCTAGGGAAAAGGTAATACTTTTTACTTCTAGAGTTATTCTGGCTCTCCTCTGCTTCCCATTTAAGGTATCCTCTCTGGGCATCTTCCCAATACTGTTCTGGAGATCAGGTACATACATGGAGGTGGGAGTGGCAGACAGAGAGCCTCCTTCAGCAGAATCCAGACCTCTGAATCACTCCTGACAGTTGGGTATTTGCTTTACTAATTTGATCTCCTTCATTTTAATTACCACAGATCTCTCTCTGATCCCTTCATGAGCCTGATAGCAGGAAGGGAGTTTAGCTGATAAGGATCACTGCCATCAGGGCAGTTGCTTGGCTTTTAAAATGGAAAATATTGATGGCAGTCCTAGGGAGCAGCTTGCTTTAGGGCTAAGGCCTTTCCTGCACCCCCTTATGGCTGGGATCTCTGGGAGCCCTTTGTTTTGGTGTGGGGCTATAGGCAGTGTCTAATGGGGATTTTTTGGGATTTGGCAGTGGGAGCAGCACTTGGCATGGTGCTCCTGCTGACACTCCACTGCAGTCTGTTTTTGTGTCCACCGTCAGGCTCTTCTGCCAGCCTGACCATATGCTGCATGTTTTACACTCCAGAGTCTGAATTTGGAGCCTTCCTTCCTTCCTTCCTCCCTCCCTTCCTTCCTTCCTCCCTCCCTTCCTCCCCCTCCAGTACAGCCCAATTACCTGGTTCAGGGTGTGCCCTTGTTGTGCCCAGGTGCACTGATATTCTCATCTCAGCAGAATTGTTGCCCAAAAAGAGCTTAAAGTTCACATTTTGACCTCATATTCTTTTAAAATATTAATTCTCTTGTTCCACAGAATATTTGTTATTTTTTGCCATCCTAGGCAAGAATAGGTTGTACCTTATCTCATAAATGTCTGCTCATTTTGTAGTGCTGTGTGCATAATAAAGAAACTTATATATTTTCATTTATATAGTGAAAATAATAGAACATTTTTAAAGGAGTTGGATTTGCTGTGTTCAAGAGGAAAAAGTGCTGATGGGGTCATTATTATAGTCAATATCAAAATGCTAGTTGTAATCAGGAAGATTTTTAAAGAAACGATACAAAAAAAAAAAGTTGATAATATAGAAGAACTTGATCATATTATTGGAACAGGATGCCCAGGGAGGTGGTGGAATCACCATCCTTGCAAGTGTTGAAAAACCATGTAGATGTGGCACCTGGGGGCATGGTTTATTGGTGGAGTTGGCAGTGTTGGGTTAATGGTTGGACTTGATGCTTTTAGAGGTCTTTTCCAACTGTAATAATTCTGTGATTCTGTGGCTCTGCTTAGCAAAGTGCACCTTCACCTGGTGCCACTGAGGTGGGAGCAACTTCTTTGAAATCAGAAATGTGCTTCAGTTTCGAAATGAGTTGTGTGAGCCTGTACCAAATGAGAAATGTGAAAAGCTCCACCAACTTCAGAAAATAGACTGTCCTCAGTTACAATGGGCTTTACTGGAGTCTGAGAGCAAAATTTGACCTGATTTATTGCAATTGAGCTATGTTTGTTGAGTGTATTCTGACTTGTGTAATCTGCTCCCAGGATACCACAGGAGGACAAACGGATCTTCCTGCTAATTGCAGTCTCAATTAGGCAAAATGACCTTTTTAAGGCTGTACACTTTATAACACTTTAGGGCAATTTAAATGATCAGCAGGAGTTTTAGCATTTTTCTTTCATAACGGAAACCTTAAATGAAGGTTTTGAGATTGATGTTCTCTCAGTCTTTGGTTTAGTTGGATATCCCAAGCAAGTAAGAACTGGGTCAGTGAGCATTTGCAAATTTTGTGTGCACACACATATTAATGCAGGGCTGCCATGGATCAAAGGTGTTCAGCTGGCAGGGGTGTGCACAGCACAGTTTGAGAGTTGCTATTGAAAGGCTGTGATTTAGCAAAGCACTTGAGCAGATGTTTATTCCTGTTCCTCTTAGAGCATCCCTGATAATTGGTGTTCATGACTCCGGTCAGGTGTGTGAGTCTTACTGATGGTATTAGGTTTCTCACCTGGGCTGAAGCTTGAGGCTAGACTTCATGGGGTCTCCATGTGGATTGATACCCTGAGAGATACCCCAGTTTTACAAGTATTTTTTCCAGGAATTTTTACTCTGTGCAAGACACTGTCCTTGTGGAACAAGTCACATTGTTGGATTTTTGAAGCACGGATTCAAAACAAAATAGGTAAATACTTAAAAAGCTGAAGAGTTTGCACAGAACCCTCAGAATTTAATTCTCTTCTCTGGGGAAAAGTTACTGAGAACTGCATGTTTATGTGTGTACTTAGTTTATGAAGGGAAAAGTTAGCCTTAGTGTCTTTTGATGAATTCTTCACCTTGGTTGTGTACACAATGTAATTAAAAAAGTTAGAAAGAAATTCCTCTGAGTTGCTAATTTCTCTTTCAATAGGGAAGCAGCTGGCAAGACCTTGAGATTTGTTATGGCTTGGTAGGGGGATGAGAGGAAAAGAGTCTGTGCGTGTGCAGAGAACATCAAATGGCACTAGAATCACTTTGATTGATGAACAATCAAAATATGCCTGAAGGAGTCAGTAGGGGCTGGAGAGCTGCTCACTCACCTCCAGATCTGTTTCCTGCCATCTCCACTGGGATGGCTGTTGAAACCCTGGTAGCAAATGTGCTTCCTAACCTCTTGGTGATCGTTGCATTCCTGCTCTCTACACCACACTGCTGTGGATTGATTATTTCCATTCCAAACCCACACCTTTCAGTGTCCAAATGATGCAATAAAGTGATAATAAAAGTGTTCTATGTGCCAGTGTCAGGCCAGCTGGGGAAAAGAGGTGAGCTGAAAACAAACTTTGTTCTATTTCATTATTTTTTGGATAAAAGAAAAACTATGTATTCCTATGAAATACAAAGGTTTTTCACAGAAGGTACTCTTCTATACTATATAGGTATTATACTATACTAGGTACCATAACCCAAGTTATATCAGGTTTCAGTTTGATCACATTTCAAGACTAAACAGCCTAGACAGAATTTTTTTTTTCTTTAATTAAGATTCAGTCTAGTTCCTGGTAACACATTGGGAAATAATGACTGAAGAAAACGAACATCAATTATTCACAGTCTATTGGAGAAGCCACGTATAAATTATTCACAGAAGACATTCTGAAGCTGGCAAGATTATAGGAAACATTAATAATAAAGCAATGATTTCTTCTCATCCTTTGTCTTCCTCTTTTTTTTCCTCCTCCTTCTGTATTTTGGTTGGTCCTTGGTTCCATGTTGTGTGGACCCCGATGCCCCAGGGTATCACTGAAAAGCCTCCATGTGCTTGTCCTTGGCCACATCTTCCCCTCCAGGCTTGTGGCATGTGTCTGCTGAAAACAGCAGCTGTTCTGAGACACAGCTGCCTGATGCTGCCAATCTCATATTTCCACCTCTGCCCATGGGAGGCTGAGACAATTCAGCCCTGACTCTGCCTGCAGGAAATGGCAGAATATCACCTGAATCCCAGATTGTGGGGCTTTGGATGAACAACACAGTAATGGAGAGGGGATAGATGGAAAACCAGTGTTTGACATTATTTTTGGTTTGTATTTTTGTTGATTTGTGTAGAATTGCACAATTGTTATCCCCTTCTGATGTTGTACAACCTAGTAAAATCCAGCCCTGTGTCTTTTTTTTTTTTTTAATCCTAATTATCGAGAGCCAGGGAGACACAGAAGAATACACATGAATGTGCACATGTTCAGTGGCAACAGAATAAGCAGAAGACCTGAGATAATTTTAAGTATTGTTAAGTAAGAAATGTCTGGAGGAAAAAGTCTGCTGAGAAGAGTGGTTGAGGTAGAAGTAGTGGGTCCAAGTGGTGTGGGATGGGAAGCTGGATGAGGAAAGAGGGAAGACTGAGTGGCCAGGGCTGCATAAGGGAGGAAAGCAAATGAATACATTATAGTTTGGTGTTGGAGGATGCAGGGTATTGAGACGTCTTTGGTTAATCTTCTGGTGAAATCTCAAATATTCTGATCCCTCTCACAGTGTGGCAGTATCTGAAAGATACTTGACATGAAAACACACTCCAGAGGAAAGTTTCAGCGCTCAGGAGAAGCTGAGTAGCCAAATACATGTGAGGATCTACTCTGTTTGTCAGTCTTTGTTCCTGATAATCCTATCCTGATCTTCAGCATTAGAGAGTTAAGCAATGTGAGAATGTTATGGTCAGTTAGTAGAAATGCAATTTACCAACTCATATTGATCCTAGTCCACCACAATCACCAGGAGGGCCACCGCTGTACTAAAAGACAGAATGTGACCCTGGGGACTTGCAGTCAAAGGTCAAATGAGACAAGCTTGTTTATGGTCTGTTTTGCCCTCTGGGGAGCTGTTTCCATGTCTGCAAAGTGATTGTAAAGTGCAATCAGATCTGCCAAGTGATGTACTTGCACTTTCGAGCAAGCACTCCTCGAAAGTGGTTACACCATGGGCAGGGCTCCTGCTTCAGGATGCCCCAGTCCTTGTGGTGTGTCCTAGGAGGGAGACAGGGGACCACTGATCTTGACTCAAAGAGTTTAAGAGTAAGGGGTTTAATTAGATTTGCTAGTCTGACCTTGCAGACCATTAAAATACACCGAGCAGGGCTGATGGTGGGGCTGATAATGGGTATTTGGCATGAGCTTTTCTTCCATATGGTATCCAGTTATGGCGTGAAACACTTGAGAGACAAAGGGTCCATCACATGCCATGACAGATTGTTCCAACAATCAGTCGTTCCTCCTATTAAAAATCTGTGCATTAGCTCCAATTTGAGTTTGTTTGGGTTCAGCTTCCAGAAGGTAGCTCTTCTTATGCATTTGTCTGCTTGATTAAGAGTGCGGCAGGATCTTGTGTTTGCTCCCCCTGGAGATGCTTATATATTAATCAAGTTGACTCTCAATCTCCTTGTGATAAACTACATAGATTAAGCACTTCAGATCTCTCACTGCAGGACATTACCTCTAATTTTAAAACTATTTGAAATCCTTTTGTTTTGTACTGACCTCATAAAAATTCCAAATCACATCTATATGCAGCATTATAACAATCTTCTTCCCTGTAATACACGTTTCACCCTACATATCTCTACCTCCACCTCTAAATTTATCCAGATCTCAATAGTGACTTTGTTGGATGCCTTGACAGTGGAAGCTCTTGATAAATGGTGGGTCTGCTCTCATCCTCAGCTTACTGCTCTCTGGGATACATTTCAGTCCTCTACAGGCAGGGTTGGCACTCCTTGCCCTGAGCAGCTTGTCTTTACCTCTGACTCTGCTAAAGCACACGGACTTTGAGTGGGCTTAGTCTTGGTAACAGTCTCTACCCTGCCAATCTTGATACCATTCCTTTTCTTTTTGCCTTTTCATTGAGAAAAATGTGGGCAGCTATCAGACTCAGTCCTGGGCAGGCAGAACTGCCCTCTTCCTCCCTGCTCAAGGATGGTTTCTTATCGACAGCCCCATCTGAGGTCTGTTACTCAGGAAGTTCTCAATCCTATTCAGGTGTTGCCCGCTGGTGTTGTGCAGCACCACCTTTCTTCATCAGTGACATGCAAAACTAAGCTAACTGTATTAGGAACCCTAAGTCTATGACATCCACTCTGCCACCTTCATCAAGTGACTTGTCATTCTTTTGAAGAATGAAATGAGGTCTGTTTGAGAAGACTTATACAGTGGTGGCTATTAGTAGTGGATCTCATGTCAAATTTTTATTTAGTGCATATGCTGTCAGCTTTATTGCACGTGTGTGTGAATGTGTGTGGCTGCCTGTGGCAATGTCTAGTTAAACAGTACTTTACAGCATCTTGTTGTGAGAAAGACTAGTCACCTGTACAAACCACAACATCTTTTTTTTTTTTTTTTCCTTCTGTAGTTATTTAGGAAAGCTACAGCTGGGAATCACCAATAATTGTATCAGCTCCAAAGGCAGCAGTGTATCCAGCACCACAGTGTGTCATGCTGTTCCTAACTGCCTCTGGAAATGTTCTTCCAATTTTAAAAATGCCCATGGTGGGGCAAGTCATGAAATCTTTTCATGAATTTCACAGGTTTTTTTTCACAGAAAGATCACATCCAGTCTGCACAATGTGCATTGCTCTGTGTAAGTTGGTGTGTAACACCCAAACTGATATTTGAAAGGTGTATTAGTAAAGTTTGCAGATAGAGAGGGATAGAAAATAGTGATGTCCAGTTATCCAGCAGAGATGATTTCTCTGAAAATTAAGTATCAAATGCCTAAACAAATGGACTCTGGGGTCAGGGACGTTCACATAATCTTCCTCTAATGTGGAAGAATAATTTTTTCTTTGGATTCTGGGGAAGTTTAGTGGAGGACAAATCAGAGCACACTCCTAAAATACAGAATTTATGTTCCCAAAATGTTGCATCACTCCTTAACTTCCTAAGTTGTGATGCAGCCCTTCTTGTTGGCAGCATCTCATGTTGTCACCCTCACAAACACAGCGATGCTGCAATAATTCCAGCTGTTTCTGTGGCTGCTGGGAAGTGCTGCATCTGTGCTCAGCTGCGTCTCAGTGATATGGAGCAGCCACGAGGAAGGAGAAGCTCCTGAGATGCCCTGGGATGGATCATCTGTCTGTGCTTTGTCCCTCCACAAGAGACTCTGACCTCCCTGTCTCCAGCTGGGATGAACTCTTGAACTGATGCAATTTAGATTAAAGAAAGTTTGCCCTGGCTTTTGGTCTCCCCCTTGATGGAAGACCAAGTTATGGGACATCAGGAGAGAAGACCATCTTCATGCTCACCACACACTGTATTTCCTCCCCACCCTTCTCCAGCTGGAACGAGACCAAATGTTGCATCTGTTCCAATACTGAAAGTGGTTCATGTTGCCATTAGCCACATTCAGCCCCAAATTGAACCTGGCAAGCAGCTGGCATGCTCAGAGCCAGTTTGCTTGCAGGGGGAACATTTTGATGGGAAATGCTGCTGCCTTTGAAATACAGTTTTTGTAAGGAAAGAAGGTAATTCCCCACCTAAATAAGATGAAGGCTCACCTATTTCCTAGAAGGCGAGAGATGGATGATGTGTCCTGCTTGACAGCTGGCCTGATCTCTTGTACACTTTTATTTCTCTCAAATGATCAGTTTGCAAGGGGTTAAAATATATTAGTTCAGCTAAAGTAACAATCTCTGCTCAACCTTGCTGCAATGGAAGAGGAGGCTCTGCTGCCCTCAGCATCTTCATTATGGCAGTGAATTTCTCACGGTTCTTGACTCCTTAGTTGAATTTCATGATTCTGGAATGGTTAAGCAGCACTCTCAATTTCTTGCTACTTAACTTTCTTTAAAAAAAAAAAGAAAAAGAAAAAAATTGAAATGTTAAAGAATTCAGAGATGTTGTGAGAGAGCTTACATTTCTACTTCCTTTTCTGATAGCTTCTCTCTGCACCCTTCAAAAGGAAAAAATAAAGCAAGATTTATTAATAATGCTAACACAGTGAGTCAGGACATCTTTATATATTTAAGATGAAAAGCTGTACAAAGTGCAGTCACACTTCAGACACACAGGGACATATTCACTGCTTTTGCCCAAATCTCTGAAGAAAGCTGTTTCTACCCCAGGTGCAGGGAGATCCTCTGGCTTGAGCTGAGGTCACACAGTCAGTCAGGTGGGGTGTTAGCTCTACCTCGTGTGCCACTGCTTGTAGTGAACCACTTGCCCTCACTGAGGGTGGATTTTTTTGTCTGTCTGTCAGTGTTTCACAGAAATCCATCATGGCAGGATTTCCTTGTTTATTCCCACCCTAACACCCATCTCTGCCTGGATCTTGCCCACTTTCCTTCTTGGTCCATCACCAGTGGGTAACAAGGTTAGAAATCTGTTGGTTTAAAGGCCATTGGTTCAAATTCAGCGTATGCTGATACAACCAAGAAGGAAAAATGACCCTTTGGCAGATCATTCCATCAAAATAGACCTTAAATCTGCTTTCCAGTGGCACGCATGAAGGACAATAACAGAAAGAAATCCTGCTGGTAGTGGGACAGAAATGGGAGCCAGAACTGTTAGTTGGATTCAGATGGAGATTCATGTTACGCAGCCATAAGTTAATCAAAGTGCTTGCAATAAAGCAAGTTTTTCTGCAGTTTAGGTAAACACTGGCACATCTGTGGAACCACATTTTCTGGGACTTCAGCCGGCATCATTGTTTTAGGCCAATTTCAGCACTTTGGCTGCCAGTCTGATCTCATCCTGCAGTTTCTCAGGCTAATGAGTTTATGTCTGTCAAAGAGAGTGTATGAAATATCTGTCACAGTGCAATGTGGCATGTGTGAAACAGAAGAAAATCCCATCAGTTTTTGGGATGTGAGTTGTGTGCGTTGCTCTGGATCCTGCTTTGGCTTGACTGGTGTAGTTAAAAAATCTGCAAACATCATAGGAAGTACTATGGGCTGCGGAAAGTGCTCATTTGTTTTCCATTCAGGGTGTTCAGTCTCAGAGGACATGATGCAGGGTGGTACTGAGGGAAAGTGGGATGGCCTGCCATTGAAACAAGTGTCTGGGCAAGAGTTATGATTGTGACACAGGCATGGGGCTCTGTGGGCATACAGGACTTCAGCTACTGTCCAGTTTTCTGTTTCATAATGGGAATAATTTCCCTTAGCAGGCAGAGATGTGATCAGGGGGACAAGGAGCATACACCTATTTGAAGGAAATAATTTAGACACATCAGAAAAAAAGCACTTTGTGACTATACCTCCTAATTGTACTTCCCTTAATTACACAGATTTTGAATAATGTCTTTGCTGTGCTGACAACCAGTTGTTATTTTCTCAGCATGTTAATGTCACCCTAATCAAAGATCCTCATCTTCTAGTCACAAACCTGTGGGCGACCTTTTCCAAGACCACATGGTCTATCAGGAAAGATGTTTGAGGCTTTGTAGGTAGTTCATGTGAGGAGAAACACAGAGGGGCCTTTGGATTAGGTCTGCTACTCTCAGACAAGGTTTGTAGTGTTATATTGACTGTCAGCCTGCTGCTGTATGCCCTTCTTAGCTTAGGTGAGTGAGAAAAATCTGTTCTGTCTCTCAAGTACTGGTGGTTTTAATTGAGTTCAAGGTGTAACAGCTGGGTGAACAAGGGTGAGAAGAACTCTATTATAAATCCTCATTTTCACAAATTGCTTTTGGACACAATCTGTCCATAGAGATTTTATTTCTAAAAATCTTATTTTGCCAATGGAGGCGAGCTGCAAATCAGGAGCTGTCACTGGGGTTTGGTTTCAGTGCTGCCACGCCAGTGAAAACCCAGGTGAACATCTCAATTTTGCTGATGATGTTGGTAGTTCTGCTGTTGTGTTCCTGGGACTAGGACATTTTGTTTAGTTCCCTTTAGTGACAGTTCAATCTTAATTAATTAAGTGGCAGAAGAAAAATGAAGAAGAATGAGGAAATTAATAAGGATTGATGAATTCATTCCTATATTGTAAACCATTGTCTCCCCAGCTTTCTCCTGTGCCTCTGGTGAGTACCTGGAGATGAAGAACCAAGTGTGCAGCAAATGTGCAGAGGGGACCTACTCACTGGGCAGCGGGATCAAGTTTGATGAGTGGGATGAGCTGCCAGCAGGATTCTCCAACGTGGCGACTTTCATGGACACGGCGGTGGGCTCATCTGAGAGTAAAGCCGACAGCTGCAACAAGTGAGAAGTTCTGTTTGCACCTGGGTTAGGCAGCTGTGGGTAAACCTGAGACAGCTCAGCAGCACAAAGCTGCTTAATGACTCATCTAAGCTCTGCAGGGGATGGCCAGCCCTGCTAATGGCAAACAAGAGTGGCTGGGAGGTGAAATCTGTAGCCCCATCTCTTTGCTGTCAACGTGGTCTCCTTGGGCTCATCAGCAGCCAGTGAGTTTAGGATCAGCCTGGAGCTGCTCTTATTTGTTGCTGGAAAGCTCCAGGGTCATGGTATAGTGAATGTGGTTAAAGGTCCTTTTACAGCCTATTTAGAGACCTGTGGTGCTTGCAGAAGGCTGTTTCTGAGTGTAATTGAGGGTATATTGAACCTGTGGATAATAAACCTTTCTTATATAGGCTGAAACCTAAATTTTTCATACCATATCCTTTCCCATGCACAGTTGCAATGAAAAGTATTATATTTTATATTATTCACGTAACATATAAATATATGTGTATATATATATATATATATATATATATATATATAAAATAATTCTATTTACTCTATCTGAAAAATAAATGGAGATCCTATAATAAAATTAAAAATTCACTGCAGTTAGCTGTTGTGGGATTCTGGGGTATTATGTAACATGTTGTTGTATAGTAGTGTACAAAAAGTCTCCTCAGTATCTGTGATCTCAGTTGAGGCTTGTTTTGTTTATGTTCATCAGCTCTTCATGGACGCCCCGAGGGAATTACATAGAGTCAAACAGGGATGACTGTACAGTTTCTCTCATCTACGCTGTGCACCTGAAGAAATCTGGCTCTGTCTTCTTCGAATACCAATATATTGACAACAACATCTTCTTTGAATTTTTTGTAAGGCCTTTTAAATGGTGAATCCAACCTTATATTGTAAGAATTCACCCCAGATCATTAGCAGCAGCTTTCCCCCTTTTAAATTCCCTGCATGCCCATAACTTGTTATTCTGAACAATACAAAAAAATCTGCTTCTCTTTCTGTCACATACACTGTCTTGTGGCAGTTATTTAATCTTCAAAACTCAGTCTGAATTGATCCTTTCTTCCATGCACTGGGATTTTGCCCTTAGAGGTCATGACTGCCCCAGTTAGTCCAGCCTTTTGCAAGACAGATGTTGATGGCAGATGCTCCTATTTAGGGGTGTCTGACTGAAGATGTCTTTGAAGGGACTTGACATTTAAAAATACTTCTTCCAAGGTAGTACTATGTGGAAACCTTTGGTTTTAGGTTGGTTTGTGTCCTAGTAATTTAGTAATTAAAAGAAAAGCAGGAGAAATTCAGGTGACTTTCAGCAGGAATTAGTCTCTGAGGATGTGTCTGTGCTGCAAAACGAAGGGGCTGGGGATCATTAGCTCTGACGTAGGAACAGCCTGGCTGGGCTTGCACCATGGTGTGCTCAAATTGCTGAAACTCTCTGGCCAGCAGTGACCAGAATGGGGAAGGCAACTTTGCTCTGCCCACCTGGATGGACTGGCTGCTGTCCAGTGAGCTGGAGGGTTTCCAGCATCAGGATTTGCAGTGGAGTGTTAATGCCCCACATTACTGAGGTGCTTTGGGAGGTTCCACTGTCCTTGTTGTGTTGTACCTGCCATTTGGGACAGAAGAAAATGTAATGGGAGGGTGGCTCAGAGAGGCAGATGACTGGAAATTTTCAGTCTCCTTTGTTAGTGCCCCCTTATCTGTCTGACAAGCTCTGTTTTTCATCAGAAAGACACAGCTCATGGCACCTCACAGGAGTGAGAAGTCTTAGCTGGTGTCGGTTAATATTTATTGGAGTTTGGGAAAAAGTGCAGAGTATCTTATCCTTAGTAGGCCAGGAAAGGAAGACAAAAATTACCTGTTCAGGCACCTTCATGCTGCTACATCAGTGTGATAGATTGCTACTGCACTTGGATAACAGACTGTGCAGGCAATGTTATTTAGCCATTTCTGTTTTGTATTAGACTACCCTGCCTTCTTCATGGGAACAAAGCAGGAACTATGCTTTCTGCTGTCAGGTGAATGTGCCAGGATTATGAATGCCAGCTCCAGTTGCTTGACTGACTGGCAGATCTGCTCCTGCAATAGAGCAAATATATTGTGTCTCTGAGCACTGGCTTTGAAAATGGCTTCTTGATTATTGCTTTTATCCATATCCCACTCATTCTTCTCTGAATTTATCCTTCCCTGCTCAAGAAGCAATGAGTGGTGCAGTCCTTTATAGAAATGCCCATAAATTCATAGTCAGCCTCAGTATTTCAGGGAAGCCATATTTAATGTTCCTGAAGAAGTAATTTTTTTTTTCCTCCAGCATGCCTTTGTGCTTAAGTATATTTAACAGTGACACTTTAGCTCTAGACAGTGGCATTTCAGTGGCAGTGGCAGGTTACTGGGAAATGGTGAGGTGTTTTATCTGCCCTTCCTTGGCTCTATTTACGTATTGAAGCCCTTTACAACTGATGAGAAGAGGCTATATATTCTTACCTCCTCTTTGCAGGTGGGAACCAAGACACAAGGGTGCTGTAGCTCAGGTTGCACAAGGTAATTAAGGACCCACCTTCTACACAGGTGCTTCTTCACACCGCTTTTCCTCAATGCAGTTGGTCTAGGTGGGAATTGAGTGTATAGATGCTTTGGAGGATGTGGAGTTGCACAGGTTATTTCCGATTTGATTTGGAGCAACTTTAAGGAGGATCCTTGACTCCAGGTCAAGTGTCTGAAAGTGTTGAAGTGACCTTTCTCCCTGGTGCAATAAAAGCTGACTATGTGATCTCATGCCTCAAAGGACTTCATACTTTTCCATCTGAGAAGACAGATATAAGAAGAAATAAGAAGAAAGAAGTGCACCACACCCTGCTGTAAGGAAATGCTTCTGAGCTGCCCTGGACCTGAGCAAAGGACAGCCAACCTCCCACTTCTGCCAGAACAGACTCTCCATGGCATGTTGCCTCTCCCTTGATAGTTTTACTCTCATTCCTAGGTCAGGTGGCAGCAGGCCAAAGGCAAAGCACATATTGGCTGTAGAGAAAACACTTTGTCTTCCCGCTTGGGCCCATCCACTCCTGCTTCCCCTATGACTTAGAAGCCTCTGGATTTTAGAGAATTAAGTCTTGGTAGGCTCAGAAGAAGGAGGAATCAGCAAGACAAGATGCTCAGCATCCTTGTCTGCCCATATAGTGTGAGGACGAGTCTGAGATCATCTCATCCTGCTTTTTTTTTACCATCTGTGTCAGAGGGGGCCAGTGGAGGCACTGTTAAGCTGTAACAGATGTTGAAAGTTGGGTTTTATTTTGCCACAAGTAAGGCAGCTGTCTAAATATGTAGACAAAAGAAACAGAGCTAAATCTTATCATTCCCAGAAGTCATTATGCTGACAGAGAGATGCACCTGATTGTAGTCACTGATCTTGTGTTTTTATTAACAGATACAAAATGATCAGTGCAAAGAAATGGACTCCACAGCAGACAAATGGGTGAAGCTCACAGACAACGGGGAATGGGGCTCTCATTCTGTAAGTGTGTGAAAAATTCCTTCATGAAGTTTCTTTCCATTTATAAATGTCTGTAATTTCCTCTGTCCCGACACCAAACACGGGCCAGCTCCTGTGAATGCATTTGAAGAAGCAGACCTTTCCTAGTACTGAGGGGAAAAGTCATGAGATCCCTAAGGAGCTGATCCCAAAGGAAATTATATAGACACAAGACTTTGTGTTGATTTCCCTGGGCTTTGAATTAAGTGTTTTATGAGGTTAAATAGATTTATGCAAATCTGCATGCCACAATCACTCTGCATGATTGTAATTGAAAACTTGTACAACAGTTGTTTGCTCATGAGAGCACAAGATTTTTCTCTGTGTCTCGGCAGAGCAGTGGGAGTGGGGTGTGTATGTGGAGACAAGCAGGATGGGCATTTCATTCTCAAGTGTGTGCAGAAGAGCTGGACTGCACCCAATTCCTGCTCCATGGGGGCTTGTGTGAAAAACCAGCTGGCAGCACCAGGAAGGCTCCTGCAGCACAGATAGGAGCCTGTGCATGTTGGGGGTAGGAGCCCTTTGGCTGCCCCGTGACCCAGCTGGCTGAGTTTGCCCTGTGAACATCATGTTCACAGGATCATGTGCAGACCAGCTCCTCAGCTGAGGCCTGGCTTCCACTATACCATCACACCCTTGTCCCCAGAGCCATATCAGCAAAGGCCCAGCACCGGTGACATTATGCCAGAAGAAAAAGGCTTTTGTGGGCATAGGCAGCAGCACACTCTCTGTTTCCCATGGTGTGCTTTTCCTCCTGGAGGAGAAACTCTATTCCTGAGCCAGCTCTGGTCGGAGTGCCTGTTAGGTCAGGTGCAAGATAGTGCAGGTTACAGTGGGAGGCTGGAAAGCTGGCTGAGGAGGGATGAGTGGCATGAGCTGAAAGGTAGATCCAAGGCCAGGGCATTGACTTGGGAGAGCTGAGGGTTGTAGGCAGTGTGCATGGGAGATGGTGTCACCTGAGCTTGTCATCTGGGGTGTGCAAGTGTTCTCACTGTCTATGAAAGTATGAAAGCTTTTGGGATGGCTGGCTGAAATGTAAACATATGAGCTAGGTGAGATGATGATTCTGGCTGTCCTGAAGGGCTTTTTCTGCACTGAAAATTCTGTCAAAGTGTCCTCTGTGAGCACAATCTTCCAGGTGCTGCAGTCTCTGCTCTCAGCAGGTGAGTCCTGCTGCCCTGGAGCTGGTGTTGGGCACCTCACCTCACACAACCTGATGCCTGTTTCAGTATGGTCCCAGTTCCCCTGTTACATGGGATAGCTCAGCTCTCCCCTATGGGTAGCAGATGTTTGGGTGTGGGAGATACAATATGCTGTACTCCAACTTTGCTAAATTTTTCAACTCCTTATCCTGGGTGAACAAAAACTCTGGTCTTGCCAGGCCTGCTGGAAGTTACATTATCGTGGACCCTTATGCTGGTAGAGTTTATCCCTTTTCTTGTGGGAAAATATAGCACTTTCAGGCCATTATCCTGCTATTGGCAGTAAACAACTTGTACTGAGCTAATAGGTATGGAACAGCTTTGCAGGTCAGGCAGAGGCTTGGTGCACCTGCTGCTTTTAGTGATGAGAGTTACACTGCAGATACACAAGTGAGTTGAAGGCAGAAGGCACCAAAACTGCTGCTGGAGGAGTTTTCCTGCCTTCCTACTGCCCCTTACCTCAGCCATGATGCCACCAACCCACCACCCTTCCACAGGGGTTGTGCAGTCACTTGCTGAACCGCACCATGAAAACAAGTGGGTCAGGGCAGTCAGAAACCAGGTTGTTTTCTGCATCTCATTTGCTGTTTGCAGTCAGAAGTGAGCAGGAGGGATGAGACTGCTGCTGGAGATAGCCATGGTTTGTGCCTGGGTTACTGGTCATGATACTGTAGTGTTACATGCAGACAGAGCTTGATTTTTGAAACCTGTAAACAAAACTCACTTGTGAACTGGATTTTTGAACTCTAGGTCATGTCGAGTTTCTTTATGAAAGTGTATCTCAAGGCTTTAAAAACAAACTGATTGGCCATATCTGAATATAAGGCTGGAGATAAAAGCTCTTGAGTGTCAGGGGTAATTGGATAATGACAGGAACAGCTTTTTCCAAATTCCGCTTACAACAAGGTCAGAAACAGCTCTTGGTGTTTTTCTGACTGGGTATTGAGAAACACTTTCATAGAGCACACTTTGGCACTCCTCAGATAAGTCTGTACAGCATTTGTGTATTGCTTTACCATTACCTCTTGACCCAATAAACAGCACAGGAAAAGCTGCTAGGATGCAAGAAATTTGAATGGAAGTAGGAAATGAAGCAATGTCTTGGCAAGGGGATGTTTGCTAACTCACATGTGTTGTTGCAGGTAACTCTGAAATCAGGTAGCAATATATTATACTGGAGAACAACAGGGATTCTCATGGGCTCCAAAGTTGTTAAACCAGTTTTAGTGAAGAACATCACAATTGAAGGTAAGTAGAATTTGTCTTTGAGGTTTTATCTCACTCTTTTGTCACAATGTTTGCCAAGTGCTATTTCTACTGCTGTGCCTACAGCACGGAAGTGGCTTTTTTTAGCCCCTTGTCCCCTGTCTCCTCCTCTGAAGAGTAGAAACAGAACAGCAAAACTTCACAGTGAGGAAAGGCTGAAAAATTAGTTTATTTGGTAAGTGTTGCCATCTACTGGAGAAGACTGGATTAGCAAATAGAGAGAAAAAGGAATAATCTGGTTTTCTTTATTGTAGGGGTAGAAAGACTGTGGTTATTGGTAAGCCTCTCAACAGTGATAAATGGATATGTATCATAACAATGAAAGTTGAATTAATGTTCAAATGATCTGTTTTATCTGTAATTGCTCTTTTGGTCTAAGTATAATAAAACTGGGAGTGTCATATAAGGTTCTTAGATGGGTCAGACTTTCATTGAGGTATAAAGATTAAAGACCTAAATTATGGGTCAGCAAAGCCAAAGTGTCCTAAGTGAGTGATGAAACTGAGTGTGGTTTTTTATGCTGTTTTATACAGCTGGTTTGCTCTCAGCCATAAGCCCAGATAGGCAGCAGGTAAAGATGGGTCTTTTCCAATGCTTTATCCAGAATTTTTCTTACAGGAGTTGCGTACACATCTGAATGCTTCGCATGCAAGCCTGGTACCTTCAGCGACAAACCAGGTGCATCTGGCTGCCAGGTGTGCCCACGAGACACTTATTCTGAGAAAGGAGCTAAAGAGTGCACCAAGTGTAAAGAAGAAATGTATTATGCAGGTACATAAACCAAGTGGGACGAGCAAAACCAGGAAGGTCTGAGTATGTGCAGTCACCGGCTGTTTCAGCTGTGAGCGTGGCTGTATCCAGCAATGAAAGTCTCCAGTAGATATGTAAAGGGGAAATGATTGACTTCCCAAAATATGCAGAGGGCACATAGATACATAATGGCCACAGTCAAACGTTGTTAGTGTCACCAGTGTTAACGTGAAGTGATGGAGACCTTTATGACCAGGAAGGGAATAGTTCTTCTGAAGGATAGAGCAGGCAGGCTGTGCCCTCTTGTGGTAATTTGTGCTATAGGTGGGCGATGACACGAATTTCCTTCATCACTGCCTTCAGCCTTAACACATTTTGAGGAATGTCCTTTCCAAACACTCTCTCCTGCCTTGCCCCTGCCTCCTGTGGGGTTGGAAAATGGGGTGATCCAGTTGCAAAACCTAGTCCCAAAGTCATCTGCATTTCCAGCTATGGTTAGGTGATAATCTTCAAATGATATGGTCTTAATCTATTCTTCATAGTCAAAAGGTCTTCAGATTTCTTCCTTGTAGCAGTTTTAGAAAGTTCTTGAAGAATCAGTTACTGACCATCAGTTACTGACCTGCTATCACCAATGGTTGTAAATGCTTGGGGACCTGTGCCTCTGCTCACAGTGGGAATGGAAATATCGCAAAATTATCTGGCAAGAGAAAAAATTGGGCCAGTGTTGTAAGGAAGTTTCTACAGGATTAGAGTGGTTTTGTTCCTTATCAAGTGAGAAAATATTTCCATGCTTGGTAAACTGTATAAATTTCTGTTTGAAGGTGGGATGGTTTGATGGAATTATAGAGTGATTTGGGTTGGAAAGGACCTTAGAGATCATCTCGTTCCAACCCCTGTGCCATGGGCAGGGAATTTTCCATTAGACCACTTTGCTCAAAGCCCTATTCAACCAGGCCTTGATTGTTTCCAGGGATGGGATATTCACAAATTTTCTGGGTGACCTGCTCCAGTGTCTCACCATCCTCAGAGTAAAAAAACTTATTCCTAATAATTGTCCCTGCATACACTGAATCAGTGAATTTCAGTGTGACAGTATAAGCATAGCTAGTATTTTCCCCATTCCCTTGCTTCATTTCAGGGGAAGGTTCATGCAGACACCATTAAGAGCTTGGTTTTTCATTTTCCTTTTATAATTTTCTGCTGACTCATTTTAACTTCCAAATTTCAAACTTGTTACCTTTGTTTCCAAGGGACCATTTGATAGTTTAATATCCTGTTTCTCACCTTTTCTTTTAGAGGAGGGATCCAGTGCATGCATAGAGCGACCTCCATGCACAAGCAAAGACTTTTTCCAGATCCATACCCCATGTGATAAGGAGGGAAAAGTAAGTAGAAGGCAAGATACTATTTTTAAGCTCACTGACCGTAGTGCTATCTCTGTATTTGAAAGCAAGGTAGTTCTTTTTAGGAATCCATTTCCCAATTACTTCCCAATTTTGCTTTCAGTATTGAATCTTAGGCTTTGGGCTTGTCCTTTGCCTGCCCTCTCTGCAGCCTTTATCCCTCTGCAACAATCTGCTAGGTCTGGGTCTGCTTAAGGGATGTGTTTTGGTGAGATGATAAGCTCCTTGCACTTGTGATGGGCCTGATGGTGTCACTGGGGATGCTTTCATACATCCATGCTGCTGGAACACAGGGTGAAGAACTGTCCCAGCATAAACCCATCTCTCTAGTTGTTAATAATATTTCTGGCGTACTTTAAGCTTGTGATGACTGTCCCAGCAGTGCCCAGGCAGAATTCAGGTGATTCCATGGCCCAGGAGCATTGGATATGATCTCTATTTCAGGTGGAGGAGTGTTTGGCTGCATAGGTATGAAGTGTGTCATGTCCCTTGGTTTTAGCATCAAAGGACAGGTCAAACTCCTGCCTGTGGTCAGGTAAAATAATGGTATATAGATAGTCTGGAGTGTTCATGTGTGTCAGCTTAGCTTCTGGTAATGTGCTTGTCCCATGGGATGCCTCAAATCACCTGGACTCTCAGGACATTGTTTCACCCAGAGACCCTAGATCCACTTGGTCTCTCATATAAGGACCTGCTGGTAGAGCAGCCTGGCTTTGTCCTAGCAGTCAAGTGGAATATTTGGAGAAATTTGGAGAAGGAACTGCTGTTTACTGCTATAGGAAGCCCACAGAGATGTGGACACATGGTCAGGCCTGTTTCATGTCTTTCCTTTCCCATCTCTCTTAGATCCCATCTCTCAGATGGAATTACAAATAGTCAAATTCCCTAACACCTGTATGTCGCTGGCCTAATATTTGCTGGCAGGATTGAGTATTTTGAAGTCTCCTGATCAGTGAGTTCTAAAATGCAGCTGAGAGCTTGTATGCTTTGATAACAAAGCATCAGTGAGTTTAGCCCCAGAGCTGTCAGGCTCTGCAACCTGGTCTTGACTCACTGATTTCTGCTCTGTTAACTGTCTCTAGTGACTCAAGAAATTAGCAGCAGTGTTCACAGCTACACCCCCAGCTACAGCTTTAATTGCAGACTCCTGTGGATTGTTCTGTCACTGCCCTGTGTGGCCCAAGTCTCCCTGACACTGAACAGGTTCCTATTATTTGACCTTTTTCCTACCTTTCCACTGGCCTTTCCCTTTACTGATGGATACCATTAGAATGCAAAGTGGGTTTTTCTGCAGACAGCCTTCACTGTCCAGTTGCAATGACAGCAGCAGGTGTCACAGGCACACAGATACTGGCTGAGTTTTCAGGGTTGGTTTCACTGCTCTGCATGTCTAGAAATTGGTTCAGGTTTGCTGTACTCCACAGCCATCTCTCCATGTGATGCAGCTCAATGAGAGGGCCTGACTCTGCAGGCCATCTACAGGAGAACAGTGGCTGTAAAGGACCAGCCTATTGATCCATGGTTGCTAAAATAAGCCAGGTTTTCTCTGAACAATAGATTGTTGTCTCTCTTCTGCTGTCCCACTCCATGTGTAGAAGGGGCCTCTGGAGATTTATACACATTACTCTTGACTTTTCATCTACCTGCTGATTTAAAAATCACAACTTGAATGCTTCATCCCCAGTCTGAGAAACCCCTCACCACATGGCCACAGGCACCCTCTGACCCTCTTCTCCCTGCTCAGATGCAGTAGGATTCCTATGGTAGGCAGTGTGTCTGGGCTCTGGGCAGCCACACAGGTGCTTTGCCAGCTCCTGAGCCTTTTTATTTTAAATGCTGTGCACCCTGATTCTGCTGAAGCATTTCTGGGGTGATTCTTCAGAAAATGCTCCAAGTGTTCAGGAGCTGCAAGGACAGGCTGATCCATAGGAAGAGGTGCCACTCTGGCAGCAGGAGCAGTCCCTCAGTGCTTGAGGACCCGTGCCAGTGACCAGATTCAGCTAAGGTGGCCTGACAAGTCCATGGAGATAAGGCAGGACCAGTGTCAAGCTGGGACATTGTGTCCGTGGGTCAGCCAGGGAACATGACCTGGCACAGGCATGGCTGCAACAAAGCACAGGCAGGGATGGAGAGTGAGATCCTCAGCATCACTGGAGCTCCCAGGAGCCAGGGCCTGAGCCTGAACTGAGGCTTCTCCCAGGTTGTTCTGTGAAACAGTTTCAAGAAGGATCAATACTTCAGGTGCTCTGTGTTACCAGAGGGCTAACCCTGAGTGCAAGCAGCTCAAGGCCCAGGGTGACAGCGGGTCTGGATCAAATTCATAAGGTGAAATCTCCCTTACCTGAACCTCCAGCCTCAAAGATCCCTGATTGCTGGGACCAAAGGGTGGAAGTACCCAGAGTGGGTGCTGTGGGCAGATTAAACTCTTGCCAGTTGGGTTTCTCAGCTGTGGAACTCAACTAAGTTTCATCTTGAGATGTAAAACCCTTTCAGAGACACAAAGTCAGACGAAATTTGAAACACAACTTTGTAGGTGATGCATCTCACCCAGTGCTTCTCCTGAAGACAGAAACTTGTGTCCTCAAAGGGGGATGATGATGAAGTCCAAATAACACCATGGACTGACTCAAGTTTGTGTTCATAAACTGCTCCTTATGTGATGACAAGAGATTGGAGGGGCTTGGGAAGAGCTCCTGAATGGTTCTGACATTTTCTCAATAGGTGAAAAATGGCAGGAGAGAAATTGGGGACTTTTCAAAGAACAGGCCAGTATGAATTAAAAATGCAGAACTTGTGGTTCTCTCTGCTAATCCAAATAAAGGGCTTTTATGTGGCAGAAGTTGTATTTTGTGTTACTGTGGTTAAAGTGCAGAGATTGCATGTCCAGTTAGAATTATTTATCTGCTGTTCCTCAGGACTGCTTGCATGGGGAAATTTACTAATTAAATAGGAGTTAAATTTACTAATTAAATAGGAATTGTTTTAATTGCTGTTTTGTTTTGTTTTGTTTTGTCCTTAAAGCCTCATATCTTGGAATCTCCTGTTAGCCCAGTCATTTCTATTGCTCTTACCTGCACTTCTCTTTATTGTCCTGTGTGTGCAAGGTCTGTTTGTGGCCTCAAATGATGGGAATACCATAATTTAGTTTACAAGGGGGACCTTCATTGGTGCATCTAGTCCTATAACTTCATATACACCGTGTGAGCTCAGTGTCTCCTCCTTCCAGACTCAGATCATGTACAAGTGGATTGAACCCAAGATCTGCAGAGAGGATCTCCCTGATGCATTGACCCTACCTCCTTCTGGAGAGAGGCAGGACTGTCCACCCTGCAATCCTGGCTTTTACAACAACGCCTCATCTTCCTGTACTCCCTGCCCACCAGGCACATTTTCGGACGGGACACAGGGTAGGAGTCTGCAAAAAAATGTTGTGTGTCTCCAAAAGCAGTCATCTGCTTATATGTGACTTAGTTTAGTGTCACATCATCATAAGCCAGTTTTCATTTTGTGTTAAATACTTGTTAAATAACATTGGAGAGCAGGATGTGGATATCTGCTCTCTCTCCTGAGTCCTTTCTTATCAGGGATTGCTGCTCTAAGTTGACTTCCTGTGTTCTGGATGCATTTTTTGGTTGATATAGACATCCTGAGAGTTATTTTAAGGGATTCTGAGAGGGGAATCAGAACTTTTCCAGTCAGCAATTCCTCCTCAACCATTCTCCTATCCATGCCAAATTCTTTCCTGTGAAAACCTCATTTTAAGCCCAGTCAGATGAATACCCTGCCAACATTGTCTAGCCTAAACTCTGGCTTGTTGATTCTGAGATGCATTGGCCCAATGGTCCCCTACAGCATTTTGTGGGAGCTATTGTTTGTCAAACTATCAGCTGAATCTATTAAAAAGTGTGACTTGGGGGACCAGTTGCAGATTACTTAACATAACATTATGATCTACAATTTACAAAATGCTGGTCTCACTTCCACTCTCCTGCTCCTGATAAATCTTTGACTGTTTAACTACAAAGAAATGAATTATTTTCTTTGCTTATTACTTGCACCAGAGAGTAAAAAGGCAGTATCTATGTTCTTCAAAGCACTCTTTGACATGTGCCTTGGCTGTGTGATATTATTTTCTGCCCTCTCACCTTTAGAGTGCAAAGCCTGCCCTGCTGGGACTGAACCAGCTCTTGGGTTTGAATACAAGTGGTGGAACATCCTGCCAGGAAACATGAAGACGTCTTGCTTTAATGTTGGCAACTCGAAGTGTGATGGGATGAATGGTGAGCCAAACTCCCTGTGTTGTGTGCCTGTCTCCTGCATGGATCCCCGTTGTAATGGAGCACTCATCAAAATGAGTGTGCTCTTGGCTGCATGATTCCCAGCACAGTTTCCTCCCTTTCCTTTAGTTGCACCAGGCTTGAAATTTCCTGTGAGAAGCAATGTCACAGTATCACAAAAGAATAAAAAATCTCTTGTATACCAGAGGAGGGCAGGAGCTGCAGCCTATGTGAGGTTCCCTCAGCAAAAATGCTCAGATGCGTTCATATCCCCATTATAAAAAACATTGTTTTGTCTTCTCCCTAGTTTATCTCATTTTCTGTTTTGTGATAACTATGCCCATCGAGGTCACACATAATTCTTTTGGAAAACTTAATTGCAGTCTGTAATTTTATTCCTTTAGTGCTCAGAGCTTTCTCTCTGCACATGTGTTAAAATTGCAGCAGAGAGCAGTCACAGCTCACTGGTGAAAATGATCCTGTTTGGGACTTCTCCAGACTTCTCTGACAGATTTTCCTCATTCTGATCCACCTGTCAGACTGATGTAACTCAAGATTTGAATTATGCCTGTTGAGCAGAGGGCAACTGAAGTATGTGCTTAACATTTAACACACAGGTTCACTGATTCATCTGTTTTAAGGCTTAAAGGTATTGGATGGATTATTCCCCTTGAGCTGCACAGCACAGATCAGGGAATATCAATTGCTCTGCTGATTTGAAAGGTGAAAATTGCCTGTAAAATCAGCAGTTCATACAATTGCTAAAATTATTCATTCAAATAATCATGATATTGTTCTGTAATTTATATCAGGTATCTTTAAAATACACTGAAATACTGAATTGTTTAAAAATTATGGTAACACAGGTTTCTTTTGCCACCCATTCATTGAATTTTTTTTTCTTTTCCTGTCCTGTGAAGGTTGGGAGGTGGCTGGTGATCACATCCAGAGTGGAGCAGGAGGCTCTGACAATGATTATCTTATATTGAACCTGCACATCCCAGGATTTAAGTAAGGAATGGGATATTTTTTCATCTATTTGTCAGTTATTTCTGTCTCTTATACCTCTTTCATGCTATCCCAGGGATGATCTGAGTCTTCCTTTCTGAACTGAAATAATGTAATGAATAAGAGATAAGAGGAATCTTGAATTGTATTCCCATGTCCCCAGTTTTTCCATTGAGGCAGGCAAGCGTATGAGACCTTGGTTTATAGCAGTATTTGCTTCAGTCCAAGATGCAGCCAGTTGGCTGTCTGGAAACTGAGAAAAGATATTGCTATACCTCTGTTTCCAAATTATTCCACAGTAACCAGCTAAACCTGTCATGGGGTGGATACTGGAGCCTGCCGGAAAAGTATTTTAGTGAAACCCAAGTTACTTTGCCCTATGGCTCCAGGAAGCCTCCACAGTCTGTGCTTCCTTGGAGCCAGTGGGGAGATGCAGGCGTTGCAGGGGAATGGGAATGCCTCCAACTCCTGAACCCTCACACAGGCTGAAATACCTGCTTGAGGAGCTTGTGTCTCTGTCAAAAGAGTGAGCTTAGACTCCTAGCTCAGACCAGGTGCCGAATGTTGAGTCCAGTAAGGTGTGGAAGATGAACCTCATCCTCCCTCTGCTGTTCTCCAGCTGAGGTAGATGCAATTACATAGGTGTAAATCACTTGAAGTATGTATTGTGTTTTAATAATAAGGCTCCCTACCAATATGGTCAAATTTGGGTGTTCACTATGAGGAGGGGAATGTACAATAAAGAACTTAGACACTTCAAAAATGACCCTTCTGCACCTGGTACTCAGTGCAGAGGCTCCCATCATTTGGCAAGGACAGATTTTCTGTGACAGGACTTTGATGGCTTCACTGTACAAAAAGGAATTTGAAGGATTGACTGCTGCCTGTCTGGAGAGCACTATATAAATATTTTGTTCCTTCTCTGTTAAACAGACCTCCAACATCAGTGACAGGAGCAACTGGGTCAGAACTTGGACGGATTACTTTTATTTTTGAGACCATCTGTTCAGCAGATTGTGTGCTGTACTTTATGGCAGTAAGTGAGACTTCTTTCTCCATGACTGGGGACGGAGGCTGGTGTTCCACAAGTCACTTGAAGACCTCTGCATAGGTGTGATTAGTTGCACTTGGTTTATTATGATTAAGCATGGCATTAGTTTAGTATCTGCAGTGCCCTTGCAGGAAGGATTTAATTAATGACCTAGTGAAATTCCTCCAGCACATGAGTTGTGAACCATTCCTGGCTATCTGCTTATTCTAACAGTAATCATTGGACACTAAGGAGCCAATTTTTCCCCTGTTAAACTGACTGACAAAATTATCAGTGTCTCTTGTGCTGCTGTGTTAGCATCTAGTAACAGAGTGACAAGTCAAGATCTGGGACAGAGGGATGGGAAGAAGACATTTGGAAATTTAGAGTTGATCCTGTCAATGACCTGGAGGATCAGTAGAGCAGCAGACAGATGTTTGTTTGAATGTCCATTAGATGAGGAAGGCAAATGGATCTGCAACGGCTCCCTTGCCCCTTCCACTGAAAAGGGAAGCCAGTTCTTTTTGGTATTTAGTGGCTCTTTAAAGGAAGCTACTTTTGATTTAAAGAAAATTGAGTGGAAATTAGGCAGCAATTTAGAACAGTCTGAAAATTTGTCAGTTGTGCAAAACAAAATGTTTGCTTTATTAAATGTTAAATGCAGTTGTGGAGTCCTTTTATATGCTGATCTCTAGATCATAAAACATTGGTGCTTACTGTAGTATGACCACGCTTTTTGTTGTATTTTTTTTTTAATTATGCCCATTTTGTAGGATGTTAATCGAAAAAATACCAATGTGGTGGAATCATGGGAAAAAAGTAAAGAAAGGCAATCCTACACTCATATCATCTCCAAAAATGCTTCCTTCACATTCACCTGGGCCTTTCAGAGAATAAATGAGGGCCAAGATGTAAGTACTTCTTTATGTGTGGGGCTTTACAACACAGCATTCTTTGGACACTCTCTGCCAGAACTCTAGTCCTCTGTTGAAGCTCTCAGGTTTCCCATAAGGGACGAGTGGCTTTCACCACAAAGCAGCCCCTGGGAGGCAGCTGTGCATAAACGATCCATGAGGAAGGACAGAGCCATGGATAAGCTGATCCCTGAATTGGTGCAGAGATGTGGGTGGTGGCCCAGTGCCATGGTGTGATGACACCGGGGTGGTTTCCTTGGCTCTCGTTCCAGAGCAGGCAGTTCATCAATGACATGGCCAAGATCTACTCCATCACGGTGACCAACGCAGTGGATGGAGTGGCCTCTTCTTGCCGTGCCTGTGCCCTGGGCTCCGAGCAGTCTGGCTCGTCCTGCGTGCCCTGCCCGCCAGGACACTACATCGAGAAGGAGACCAGCCAGTGCAAGGAGTGTCCGGCCAATACCTTCCTGTCCATCCACCAGGTGTATGGCAAGGAGGCCTGCATCCCATGTGGGCCTGGCAGCAAGAGCACCAAGGTACCAAACCTCAGTGTATCTGGGAGATGGGCAGACAGAGTTTGTTGGGCTGGAAGCTCTCAGAGGGCTGCTCCTAGTGCTTTCCTACAGGCATGTGCCTTGTGAGCACTGGAGTATGGCTATAACCAATAAGCCCACCAAAGATGTCACTAGTCTAATTTCTGTTTGTAAATAATCAGATAAAAATGACAACATCAGCTCAAAAAATGGTTCATTTCAAGATGCTGTACTATGGACAGTGTACAAACAGGGCAAGTATCCACCAAAGCTATCCCAAAGCCTGCTCTTTTAAACTCAGAGACTTCCTCAGCTGGATGATGTTTCTGGGCCTTAGAAACCTATAAAAAGTTCCTCTTACATGAAACTGTAAGCATAATTAAACATTTATCATGTTCAAGGAGCTGCACAGGTACTGGAAGAATGGCTCCAGTTTGTTTGTATTCTGCCTGTGTTCTGCTGCCTTCATATCCTGTCCTTGTTTCTTGAGCTGTTTCTTGTGTTTCCTTTACAAAATGCAAGTGTAACCAAGGTTGTGTTTTGGCCTGTTTACAGGGCTTTAAGCTGGAACATTGGGATCCTAAAAGTACCCAGGACAAAACAAAGAAAGAAATTGCATTCTCTTGGCTAATGCAGCAGACAACAGAAAAATCAGGCTTAGGGAATATTTTAGTCCTGATATGTGATTGCAAGGGACTGAAATGGGAATGGGAATTATCCCAAGGGAAAGATCAGTTACAGGAATAGGACAGGGTTCCCCTTCATCCTTAACAAGGAAAGCAGTCCTGTCTGCACCCATGCTTTAACTCTGAGGTGAATGGTTTGCTGCTGTTCCATAACTGCTCTTTAATGGATGCCTCTGCCTTGCAGGACCACTCTGCCTGCTTCAGTGATTGCCTGGTGTCCTATGTCAAGGATAACCAGAGCCTGAATTACAATTTTAGCAACCTCAGCCAAGTGGGCTCATTGATGAGTGGACCTAGCTTCACTTCCCGAGGGACCAAGTTCTTCCACTTCTTTAATATCAGCCTGTGTGGGAATGAGGTGAGCTCAGCTGGGCTTGAGGGCTGGGAGGATGAACAAATTTGTTGCATGTGTTGATGCTCTGGGTTAACACCTAGACAGGACAAAGACTCCCTGTCAGCTGAGTTGTTACCAATACCGCGCAAACACTTCGCTTTGGATCTTGCTTTGCAGTGCAAGAGGACTTCTCAGCAGCCAAGTGATTTTCCAGAGCAGAGATACTGTGTTATAGGCCATAAATAAAGCTCAGAAGAAAATTCCTGTCACATCCCTGCTTTTTCTTTCTTCTGCCTTTAAGTCACACGCATCACGACCCTGACCTTTGTGTGCTGCCACCCAGGAGCTCAAATGAAAAGTTTGAGTCTTTCAGCTGGCAACTGCTTTCCATTTGTATCCCTCATTGCTTCACTGGAGATGTTGTATGCAGAGCCCCTGGTCACCCTGCTGTCTGCCAGTGGCCAAGATGCCCAGTGCTGACTTTGCAGCCTTGGAGAGCGGCAGAAAAATGTGTTTAGTCTGTGAGTTAAACAGGCTCTGCCTGGAGCTTGGACTGAGACAGAGCATACTGTCACACACATAAACTGACTTTCAGAGCAGTACCAGTGTTGTGCATTGTCCCATGAAAGCCAACATGTGTAGTTAACAATAATGCTCAGCCCTGTAAAGTTCTGAAGTCTTTTTTTGCCATGTATCAAAGGATTTGCATGAGTTAAGACAAATGAGTAGTCACATTTCTTTACAGCGTTCTGCATACTTTTAGGCTTCTATGTGTGTTTAACTACCACCTGGATTAGGGCTGCTGACAGCTAGATCCACAAGCATACAGATATGCTCTCTCCTCTGTGGATCTGGCCTTCACTTTCCCAAACTACTACAATGCTACTACAGTACAACCAAGCATATGATTAGGTGGTGAGTGCTTGACATTGTGCTAGGGAAACTGAGTCTGGTAATTTGTCTTTCGTTGCTGTTGCTCTGATTCTAGCACTGATCTTGACATATGACATTAAAGCAGTCTTGAAGGCTATATATCTGTTTAGGGATTTCATGTATTTGTGCTTTGAAAATATTTTATCTGGATTAAAACCCAAATAAAGAGGTATTCCACAGTATATTATTTAAAGGCATGGGAAATAAAGTTTTCCTTTGCGAGCCATTTTACTATGCTCTGCAAGTAAACACTGGGCTGTCAAGATAAACAAAGAAGAGTGCTCCACAGTACAGATTTCTGATAAGGCACCTGCCAGAGGTGACATTGTTTTTCTGAGTCTGTACAAGGCTTTAATGGGAACTCTGACAATGGCACAATTTGTTGTGGTTTGTCCCTCTTATGACAGACACATAGAGACATCAACTTGTTATAAAGTAATGAATCTCATCCAGTTTGCAAGTAGCAAGTTTGCAATCTCTCTCTTCCCAAACTTTTTCACATCTTAACAACAACCAGCAGCTTCTCTCTTTTTTCCTGATTGTCCGCAGGGGAAGAAGATGGCAATTTGCACTGACAATATCACAGATGTTACTCTGAAGGACATGGTTGCGGAATCAGAAGATTTTTCCAATTTTGTGGGAGCTTTTGTCTGTCAGTCCACCATCATCCCATCAGACAGCAAGGGCTTCCGAACAGCCCTGGCTCTGCAGTCCAACAGCCTTGCTGACAGGTTCTTAGGTACACGGTTTGTTTTGTTGTTGTTGTTGTTGTGAATGTACTCTCATGTATTTAGGGCTGCAGAGTAAATCCTTCTTGGCTCAGCAGCTGCATTACTTTGAGGGAAGGCTGAAGGGACAGCCCAAGACCAGTCTGAGATGGTTCCTGAGCTGTGAAGCAGCTCTGCACAGATGTCTTTGTGTTTTGCTGAAGTTTCAGTTGAGCTGACGGCTGGAGGAGAAAAGTAAAGGCTGTGCACATTTTTAGTTTTCCCTTTCTGTGTTATTCACTCTTCCTTGTGCTTGATCTGGTGGGTCTCACGGTGCACAGCATTTCAGCACAAAAATCTGGAGAGTGTAATTAAAAAGCACTGGTTTTCTTTTATGTCCTGTACCCACCTCACTCAGGGCAAGACCAATGACTGTGACAGTCACATTAGTGCAAGTGTTTCAGCCTGTGCCAAGATCCTGCTTGGGCAATTTTAGAAGAAACTGATGTGGGGACATAATTAGGCAAGGAGTCAGGAGGCTTAGGGCTGCACGTGGCTGTGCACATCATTAAGTTTTACATTGGTCCAGATCACAAGTCCCCAGAATCTGAGGCCAGATGAGACAATGAAGTCATTTGGTCTGCTCACCTATCCATTACAGGCACTGAGTGTTTGTACTTTCTCCCTGGCACTGAGCCCAGAAACTTATGTCTGACAAAAGCACATCTTTGGGAAAGCATTCAACCTGGACTTCTAAGATTGCCAGAAATAACAACTTTGCCACAGTCACTGGTATTTTTTTCCACTGGTCAAACACTATCTCTCTGTTTTTAAAGTGGGCTTGTCTCCTATTTGGATTTCCCTGACTTCAGTTTTCAGCTCTTGCTTTTTATTAGTCTTTCTCCAGATCACACCAGTGTTTTTCTTCTTGAAGAAATATTTTGTGTACTGGAATCATCTCACCCTTCTGATAAATTAAGTACACCAAGTTCTTCCAATTGTCTTGCTATCATGTATTTATTTTGAGCACCTAAATAACTTTTGAGGCTCTTTCTACACCTTCTGTAACATTTTATATTTTTTTAAAGTATAGAATGGAATAGCATTCCAGTATTTAATTTGCTATAATGGCAATAAAAATCACTTTTGTATTTGGAATCCCAGCATCCTCCTTTCTCCAAACTTAAGGGATTTAATGATGGCTTCTTGGATCTGATGTCAAAGTTACAGTTTCCAAGGGAAAATCTCTCTTTCTTAAGACTGGCCTTCAAATATTCCTGCATTTTTATTATATATATCTTATATTGAGTTTTTTTGGGACCATCTTACTAAGTGAACCAAGCAACCAAGTTGCTCTGTATTATATTTTTAATCCACTTAATCTTTGTCTCATCTACACACTTTACCAGCATGGATTATACAGTTACTTGCAGATCCCTGATGTTAATCTTGCATTTTCACACTTCAATATCAATGCCTAGAGAAGCCTGGAGACATCCCACGTTTGATGACAATTTCCCATGGCCAGATAATTTTATAATGACTTAGCTAAATAGTTTTTAATGCAGAGTATGCACTTAATTGATAGTACACTGCTAACTTTTTAATTAGAACCTCATGTGGTAATTAGTGAAATACTTGATAAATTTACATAACTTTCTTTAGCAACCAAGTTCATCAGCGCTCAAGGAATGAGAACAGATTTGTTCAACAAAAGAGTTTCTCCATAAATTCTTGTTGACTGTTTCTCATTGTGCATCTGTCCATGATCTGAAACCCATTTTCCATTATCATTATTTTGTCTCATTGTGAGAGACACATTGTAATTCGGGTCACCATATCCCCTCTCCGTGAGTCTTTTGACAATTCACTGTCATCAAAAGCTCTATTAAAGGTCACTCTTAGGTATGGGTTTCTAATTCACAAACATTCATGCCAGTGAATGCCAATATTGTCTCCTGCCACTAGAGGAATGAGGGCAGTCATTATCTTGAAAAACAAGGAGATAGTCCTGACTTTTTCCTAATACAAAGAAAAGATGCCAAGCTCTTCTGGTGCCTTTTTAAATCTCAGTTGCTAGATTTTAAAATGGTTGAAGTTTGCCTTTCCTAACATAGCAAGGATGTGGACCTGCTGAAGTGAGTCCAGAGGAGGCCAAAACATGGTCAGAGGGCTAATCACCCCTCCTGGGTGACAGGCTGAGAGACATGGGATTGTTCAGCCTGGAGAAGAGAAGGTTTCAAGGAGATTTTAGAGCATCTTCCAGTATCTAAAGGGCTGCAAGAGAGCTGGAGAGGGATTTTTTACAAGGGCATGTAGTGACAGAATGAGGGGGAATGCCTTCAAACTTAAAGAGAGTAGGTTTATATTAGATATTAGGAAGAAATTCTTCCCTGTGAGGGTGGTGAGTCAATGGCACAGGTTGCCCAGAGAAGCTGTGGCTGCCCCATCCCTGGAAGTGTTCAAGAACAGGTTGGACAGGGTTTTGAGCAATCTGGTCTAGTGAAAGGTGTCCCTACCCATGGAAGGGGGTTTGGAACAAGATGATCTTTAAGGTTGCTTCCAACCCAAACCATTGTATGAGCGTGATTCTGTGAACTGTTTCAAGAACAAGTGGAAAACTTATTTTCTTCAGTCTTTTCACCAGTTTCTGACCACTACCACTTCTTGTTCTGTCAATTTTTAACTCTCTAAAAGGATGCAGCCCCCTTTGTACAACTCCCTCTTCTAAAATGTTGCAGTGGAGCACCAATATTTTCTGTCTTCTTTGGTCCATGGGGTTGGAAGGATCTCTAAAAACTTTGATTACTTGCATTTTCCTCCTTTTCAGCTTTTGCCCAAAATCCATGTCGTTCATACACCAGCCTGTCATTTGTTCTAAAATGTGCCATCAAGGCTTGCCTATGATTCCATAATCCTTCTGAGTCTTGTTATTTCATCTCTCAAAGTACTGCAAATTGCTATGGTCATTACATGGTTTTGATGTCTGAGGGTTATGCACTCACGGCATATGCTCTGAGTGGTTCCATCAGATATATTCACTAGTCTTTTGCCAGCCTAAATTATGTTATGTTTCTTTAATATCCATTGATTGCTTTAAATTAATATAAGAGAGTAATAAATATTTACACAGGTGTTTTATTAATTTTTTAAATTTTGCTATGTCTACATGAGGAAATCAGGCTGTATGAGGAACATATATATCTGCAAAGTTCAGTCAGAAAAAGGTGTGTGTAGTGTACAGCAATGCCATTAAATGCTATTAAGTAAGATCCACACCTTTCAGACTGAGAAAATATTACACATAGACCCCTCAAAAATCCATTAATGTTTGCTTCTTTTTTTTAAATTTCTCACGTTTTAGGAGCTACTGTTGAAACAGTGCTGGAAAATATCAGCATCAAGGCAGATATGTTTCCTCCCTCTCCAAGCAAAATACTGGATGTGCATTTCTTTTACAAGTAGGTAAAAAATGCTGCTTATTGCTATACCAGATGTCTTAATTTATTTAGAGGAAAGTAAAACTGTGAGGGGGGAAATCTATAACCCACCTTTAATCTTTGCCACTTTAATCAGTATCTACCTGATATTGATTGACAGGTTGAAGATCATCTAATGAAATCAGCAAGCACTCTTTACTCAAATCTGAATTAGGCTTGATCCATAGGAAGTGATCGCAGAGCTTTGATTCATCCAGATGCCACTTTCAATATCCTGTTACCTTCCATATTTTCTCATATCTAGCTTTGAAATGTCCACTTCTGGTTGCATATTTTCTTTCACTTTCATTTGTGTTTATTTTGATGCTACAAAAAAGGACTAATCAAGATTAAAAGTAATTGTTACAACATGCACAGTTACTGGTATGCTTTTCTCATTCTTCACTCTTCATAAAAAGAATGCCTCAGTTTGGGCAGGAAGTAGCTCAAAGATCAGCTCAGTTCAGATGTCTACATGCTGGTCTTCATGTCAGCTGTGTTTCTAAGCTGGGACTTAATTGAATATAGGATTTTGGATATCAGCACTTTATGCTTATGTGAATACTTAAATTATGTGTCTGATTCTGCAAACTGAGCCCCACACCAGTGACCCTACTTTAAGCATATAATGAATTTGGCTTACAATGTCTGTCATGCTGGAGAAAGATTTTTTTAATCCCCCTTGCCCTGTGCCATTTCAGGACAGTTTGGTTCTCAGGTTGCTAGGCTGGGAGTGAGCCATCAGAACCTCTCCAGCAGAGTAACACACCAACCATAGCACCTGTGATTCTCCTTTTCAGTCACTCTGTTCTGTTTTTTGGGAAAGTTCACTCCTTGATGCAGCAGATTCCAAACTAGCTAGAAAACCAGAGCAGTTCCCTGAGTAGCATCTCGGAGCACTTTGAGATTTAAATGAATTGGTGAGGTCTACCCTGATTCTGTTGCTTTTTGTTTTTTTAACCTGGCAAAGTCAAAAGCATTGTGGTAAAGGGTATTTTGTTAGTATTGCAGCTGCATGAGTGTTTACAGACCCATGAAACAGTAATATTCATTTTATGTAGTGGAAATATGTTGCTTTTCTCCTCTTGTTTGACATTAGGTCTTCAACAGTGACAACCTCCTGTGAAAATGGCCGTGCAACTGTTGTGACAATGAGATGCAACCCCAACAAACCAGACCAAGGAGAGCTTTCTGTGCCCAGGTATTTCAGTCTTTGTGTCCTACTAGTACCAAAAAGCCTTTGCTCCTCAGGTAATCTTTACAAAACTCATTAGTAGTTTTATATTATAATATAATATAAACATAACTTAAGGCATAAGCATGATAGAAAAACTGCAGAGAAAAAAACAGTAAAATACTCAATTCTATTACTCTTTAGCAGCACACTGTGATTTTTCAGAAGCTTCCTTCAACTCTGATAAGCCTCCTCTTTGGTTATCAAGGCCCATTCCAGTCCATCTGGATGTTACTACAACTCTGCTTATAGCTCTCACTCATCCTCCTTCCCACAAGCTGAGTCCTCTTCCCAAAAGAGAACAGTGTGAGAAGTGTGGGATCCTTTGATCCTTGTCCCTCTCGTGACACATGAACTCTGCTTGCCTGAAGGCAGAGTCTCCTTCACAGGTCATGGATGAAATGACTGATATTTAAACACCTTTGGAGATGCTTTCCCCAGTTTCTGAGTGACCTGTCCTACTACAAATGATGCTGGACAGTAAGCCACTATCAGCTTCTGCATGAAAATTCTTCAGTTGTTCTTCCAGTGCCACAGGATAAACACGATGTGAGCTGTGATAAAGCAGCAGTAGTGAGGGAGGAACAACCTACCTTGCTTTTGAAAGTGTGAGCATGGGTAGAAATGGCACGTGTACCTTATCTCAGTCATATAGACTTCTCCTTTCCTATCCTCCTTTGATTAGCTCAGCAGTCAGCTGTTTTCACATGGTGAGGTATCAGAAATATGTCAAATAATGTAGCTCCTTGATCCTCCAGGCATGGTGTTTAGTATCACATGAATCTACAGTATAAGATGAAAGCAGTTGAGGAGAAAGGTCTGTCATTGCTCTTGCCATGTAGGTTGGAAAAATGCTCCATAATTCACAGAGGAATGTACCTGTTGTCAGGTATTCAAATCTGGATAAGCCAGAATGGGCTTTTAGGGATGGGTTTTTTTTTCAATGCTTCAGATCAGCATATCAGGTATCCAGATGATGTAGAACAACACAACTTTAAATCAATTATTTTCTGCATTAATATATTTCATATTTACATGACCAAACTTCTTGCATGGCCTTTGGCCATTGCTACTGTTTAGATCTGATGTGATTGTCAGTAACAAAATCTACATGACTGTCCTGCCACTGTCCGTACAACTTTCTTCTGCAGGCTGAATACAAAATAGGCCATTAGTTTTTCTTGGAGTAAGAGAAGCTGTTATCTCTTCATTAACTGGTGAACATCCTTCTAGTAATTAACCCTGACAGGACAAGTCCATTCCATATGGACTAAATCACCCAGACATCATTAGAACAATGGCAGGAACCAGATAGCAGCGTTCAGGTGGAACAGCCACCCTGTGCAGGAGAACAGTGATGGAGGAGTATGCTGGGCTAGCGAAACGCTGGTGTAGTGACTCTCCCTCTCCCTCTCCCTCTCCCTCTCCCTCTCCCTCTCCCTCTCCCTCTCCCTCTCCCTCTCCCTCTCCCTCTCCCTCCTTTTAGATCTTTGACAGCTCAACTCCTGTTTTCACTTGAGAAGGCATTTTACAAACCGGGAAAAATTCTTCCCCCAGACTCTCCCATCTGCTAACTTGATGAATGTTTACCCATTTCTCATATTTCCCAATCTTCAGCAGCAGAGCGTGGATGAGGATGCACACCCCAGAGTGTTTCTTTCATAAGTGATAACTGAGCTCTGCTCTCCTCGTAGCTCCTGCCCTGCGGGCACCTGCGATGGGTGCACTTTCTACTTCCTATGGGAAAGTGCAGAAGCTTGTCCTCTCTGCACAGAGCAAGACTACCATGAGATTGAGGGAGCCTGCAAAAAAGGATTTCAGGTACAGGACCCATATATCTAAGTCAGCTGGGCTCATTTGGGTATAACTTGGACTCCTGTTGAGATTTGGTGTGCAAAATGATATGTAAGTGGGCTGGAAGATCTCAGCCTAGGCTCTGAGCTGGCTGGGATGCAAGCTGAGGGAGGAGAGCTGTGTTGACACTCAGGAATGTTTGTGTCAGTGGCAGGGTGGTTCCTGCAAGAGAGCTGGTTTGTGCTGACCAGCTGTGTGAGCAAGGATGTGAACTCTCAATGCATTCCGACATGCAGGACAGTTATTTCTGAAGGATGGAGTGCCCAAAAGACTTAAGTTGTTTTGTAGCCATAAACATCAGGAGCAGGCTGGGAAAGGTTTCCAAATTTCAGTTCATAAATTCCTCCTACTTGCTTGCAATGTTTTTGCTGCTGCATTCTCTATTCAAATATTAGGAAGTCCTTCCACATGTTCAAACTGTCCTGTTGATCAACAGCTCCTGTGCAGGCACAACTTATTCCCCATAGCTATCCAGCCCATATTGTGTCTCATGGAGACCTGTACAAGGGAGGAAATCCTTTGCCATGCCTGAACCTGCGGGCACAAGCAAGGGGAGGACTGATTAGACAATATAACTGAAAACCTGAAGTCTGACAACCTGAAGGATGTGTTTTGGTTTGCTTTCATTTACCTTTCTGCCTCAGAACAGCTTGTTTTCTGTAAGTCTAAACAGTTCTCTCTTTTCCTACAAGCAGCTCACTTTTTGATGTTTTCTGTTTGAAAGGAAACCTTATATGTATGGAATGAGCCAAAGCATTGCATTAAAGGAGTTCCCTTGCCAGAAAAAAGGACCAGCCCTTGTGAAACAGTAGATTTTTGGCTGAAAGTTGGAGCTGGTGTTGGTGCTTTCACAGCTGTTCTGCTCATAGCCTTGACTTGCTACTTTTGGAAGAAGAACCAGAAGTAAGTGCTGCAAATTGTGTTCTAAATAAAAGTTAGCTAAAAGCTTGATGGAGTGACTTTTCCTGCATCTGACTTCATGGCACTCTTGATGAGCAGTGCCTTGTAGGATCAATCCATTCATACACCAAGTTGATGTTTCTTCTGTCAACGGTGGTGATAAAAAATTCTGGTGAGGAAAGTATAGAACATCCACAGCAATTTGCAATGGCATAATTCCCCAATAGGAACTTTTGAGAGTTTGAACTTGACTTTAGTTTCTGAAGCAACATGGCCTTTTCAAGTTCTGAAGACCAAAAGGGTATCTTTAGTCTAATTAGTCCCTTTCAGCTTGGTAAAAAATTAGGTTCTTGACCATATTGCTTAGTTCTATTTTGGTTGTTGCCCCACCCAGCAGAAAGCCCTCTTGTCCTCCCCTTGGTCTTTTGGGAAAACATGGTTCTTTTATAAGGATAGAGGACTAATTGGAGAGCTCAGTGTATTGTTAATAGTATTTTGGTTACATATTTTTAATGATTGAAAAGTATCTAATTTCCACTATCTCAGAAATAATTATGTGGGATGACTGCAGACAATCTAAATTACAAAACCCCTGACTATGGGACATTTGAGAAAAAAATCTGTTCCTGTGTGGCTTTATATCTTCAGGCTGGAGTATAAATATTCCAAATTAGTGATGACAACGAACTCAAAAGAGTGTGAACTGCCAGCTGCTGACAGCTGTGCTATAATGGAAGGAGAAGATAATGAAGAAGAAATTGTGTATTCAAATAAGCAGTCACTGCTGGGGAAGCTTAAATCCTTGGCAACAAAGGTGAGTAGTAATTACCAATATTAATACTAAAAATAATTATTACCTTTATTTATTACTGGATGTGATGAGTCTTTGATGCTAATTTCACAGCAGTGCAGCCTCCCACGCACATCTCATCCAGTCCATAGTGATCTGCTGAAATCCACAGTCTGGATAAAATTAAGAAATTTTATAGGGTTTTGGGTAAATGCTCCTTCCTCCACAGAGAGATGTCAGTAGCATTTTTTTGTTGCATGGATGACACCAGAAAAAAACAGTTAATGTCAGAGAGAACCTTTTTTGCCTGGAATCCTCCCAGGCACATCCATTGTTGAGGCAAACACAGCTATTAGAGATGTAGAAAATTAACACTGGCAATACAGGCACCAGCCAGCTGCTTGCAGCTCACCTGGGCTGGCTTCATGGCTGACTTGAGAACCATAATTTTGAGTAGGATTCAGTTGAAGAGGAACCATCAGCTTCATCTTGTTTCCCAACACAGCAGCCTCCTCCATTTCAGTGGGAAGCAACACCAAAAAAGCATTTTTTTCTACAGTGGATGTGATGTGGATTGTTGCATGTCTGAATTGACAGCACCAAAGTCTTTGGTGTCCTTTAAACATTTCTGAGAGGAGCCAAAGAGGGCCATCATGGTTGATTCTAAAAGCTCTTTGGTCTTTGTTCTAAGTGCCCTGAAACATGTGCTATGGAAGGGGTAGTGTTGTCTTTAAGGGATTCAAGTGGGGGCATCTGTTTTGGTCAGGATAAAGGCAAATGACATTTTCCCTTTCAAGCAGTTTTGTTGAAGTCAGTTTCTTAGAAAGTCTTCTAAAAACTCATAATAAAAATTAATTTAAAAACATATTTTAGTTTATTGTCAAATAATATCTCAGGATGTTGAATTTTGAGATCTTTTCCTTGTATCCCTTTTTTTTTTTTGCTTTCTTTGATTGAGTGCAATATAATTAAAACTTGTGTGCTGCCTTTCTTTTCCCTTATTATTCTCTTCTCTTCATTCTTTTACTTTTTTTATTTGTCTGGTGTCCTCTTGCCACACTACCTGCTCCTCAGATATCCCTCCTAGGAGAAGTTACTATTGCACAGATAATGTGCAGAATTTTCCCTTGACCCCAGCCTGACTATTTGTCCTGAAAAATCAATATTGTTCCTTGTGGAAAGGGGCAGAAATTCAATATTAATTCTTAATTCAATACTGAGAATATTGAAGATGTAAATAAAATCAAATCACATAAAATTTTCTGGTGATGTTGCAAAAATAGAATTAAGCTTTAGTACTTCAGTATTCAGACAACTTGAATGCCTACTTGTATTTTTTTTAATGTTCTTATATTCACTGTAGCAGGCCTCCTGAGTGTTCTCTCCTTTTTCAACAAGCTTGTCAGATATTTCTAAGCTTGTTCCTTTTTTACTGCTAGATAACAATAGCTGGTAAATTCAACTTCCAGTACCTCATTAGCTTACTCAGCTCTGTGTCCTGCATCCCTGCAGATAACTCAGATTTAATAGATATTTATCGAAAACAAATGTTATAGGCATTGCTTTTCATTTATACAAAAGATGTCCTGCTACATATGCATGTAAAATACAGAAAAATATATGGAGGAAAACAGGGGAGAAAAAGGAGAAACGTAAAATGAGAGAGAAAGAAAATCTGCAGTACCCTAACTATATGTTCGAGCTTCAGGCTATGGCATTTCTGTCAACATGTCATAAAGGTATTGGTGGGTTTGAGTACCCAAGGGATTGAGGGCTAGGCCTGTAATATAGAAAGGGATGACTTATATTTAATGAGAAGATATAAGCCAAATAATTACAAACCTGTTTCAGACTGGGGGCTGTTCTAGTTGTGTCTGTTGTCTCTGGCACGACAATACCACACTCTTCAGAACATATATTTTTCACTAGATTAGCATAGGACAATTTCTCCCCTTCTTTCTCTTGTCTGCATCAGGCTGTCCTGATCTGTGTGAGATGGCTTTAAAAATCAGATTATGAAGGTAGTTCAAGACAGTTTGCAGACTATTTGTGTGTGCATGTCCACATTTCTCGCTCACCCTGATGCCTGCTGGCCAAATCGCCAAGGCTGTCAACCAGCAAGTGAAAACAGAGAGAAAACTCAAATCTCTAGCCCTGATTTTTAAGATGGAAACTGATATTTCGGCTTGTGGGTCTCCCAGAGGAGGTGTTGAGATTGGAATCCAGAAGCAAAGCAGTGGTGTTCACAGTCATGTGCTATGCTTCAAGCATTTTATGTATTGCAGGAAACATATTAAAAAGTGATAATAACCACAGAGATGAATACCTTGCAATTCCCCAGCTCAGACTACCTGTCCTATTCTCTGAATATGAAATGCAGACTTTCCCTGTACCCTCTAAGATAAGTACCGTGAACAATAGCTGTAGCATAATTTTTTTTTGTTTTGCAGATTTTTACAGAACTAGCAATGTTATTAAATATTAAAGGGTCAAACTGTGCACTTAAATACCGTAGTAAAAATAAAGTGAAGTTTTTGGCAAAGGATATTGAGAGAAGAAGTGATTGTGCTGACTGCTGGAGAGATTTTGAGGAAATCCAATTGATGGGAACCTCTCTTTCCATTGCAGGAAAAGGAAGATAATTTTGAATCTGTTCAGCTGAAATCTTCAAGATCCCAGAATATATGAAGAATTAATGCTGCCTTCAAAGGAACAAACCTAATTTCTATTTTTACAGGACTATATTTTAAACATATTCTGGCACACATTATAGTGGTGATCTTGGTGAGAAATGCTTGGCCTTTTAGGAGGAAAGAAGACAGGAAGCAAACCAGAAAATTGGATTGCCTTACCAAGTGATTGAGTACCTTGCCAAAAAAAGAAAGCAGATTCTTGGATTCCATACTGGGAATGAAATTCAACTCAGGAAGAGATATACATACTGCAAATAACATGAATTTTTTGCATTCACCTGGGCAACACTCAGGCATGCCATATGATTTATAGGTACTTTTTGTTTCCTTCTCACTCCTGTGCATATTCCTAAGAAATTATTTTCAGAGAGGCCTGCAACCTCCTGCAAAGGTTGTGTGTTGTTGTTTACTGGCATAACTGTGAGTCTTTCTTGAAATCAAAATTGTTAATGGTACTCAGAATGAGCCTTGGGTGAGTTTTGGACTTTGGAAAATACTTTTGATTTTAATGCTTTGAAGGTCTGGATGGTCTGTGTTGACCTCTAATGCAAGAGGAATTGTGTTGCACCTGCAAATTGAACCTATTTTAATGCCTAAGTCATGGCCATCAGGGTTGGAGTAAAACCTAGTGCTGTTAAATTTAAACTTGGTAAGAGCTGTTGTGTGAATTATAGGTCTGGGCCCATGAGTCTGTAGGCAGCAGCAGATTCAAACTCTTTATAGAGAAGTAAAGTGGTACCTACAGTGCAAGTTGCACTTGTCCTTCTCTGTGGAAGCTTGTCCTTTCAAGAGAGGTCTTTGGCAGATTCAGTGTTCTCCCTTGAGCTGTGTAAATGTCACTTTTCCCAGGGCTGGGAACCAGCAAAACCTGAACTCTGGAGGTACAGCAAAAATCTCTACTTTTGAGAATCAGGTATCAGCTCTGTCAGTTGGGACACTTGTTAGAAATACTCGGCCTCCTTTATTCCTGGGCCCACATGGGATGGAGGGATGGATGGATGGAGGGATAGATGGATGGAGGGAGGGATGGATGGATGGATGGATGGATGGATGGATGGATGGATGGATGGATGGATGGAGGGATGGATGGAGGGATGGATGGATGTCCAGCAGAGCTAAGCATGGTTTATGTACTTGCACAGCATCTAAATGCATCCTGTGTCAGTGCAAGTAGCAACTCTGGAGGAAAGGCACAAAGTGGTGGCTTGGAAACTGGAGGCTAGGTGGACTTTTCCATAAAATCAGTCACATTATAAGCATGTGCTCTTCATAATATCCACAGTAATAATTTCCTGAAATTCTCTCTGAGGTCGAGCTCAAAGGAATCTGAAACTTAGGCAAAAAATATTTGAGTAAAATTATGCAAGACTTGTATAGAGCCAGAGAAAAAAGAGTAACGATTCTTGTATTGACCTCTGGTCTGACTCATATTTCCATTACAGCAAATTTATGTGAATTGTGGAATGCATCAAAACCAGAAAAGAGTCATGGGCAGAAATAGTCTTTTTACTACAAGGAATATAGATTTTTGATTTTATATGACTGAGCTAGGTCTATCAATAAAAGAGGGCCCACTTTTAAGTAAAATTTTAATTAAACTGAATTTTCTGCACTCTAAATATTTTATTATACTCTAGATGTGAACAAAAAATTTTATGAAGTTTAGATTTTTTTTTCATTAGGGAAAATTCAGCTCCGTTATTTTATAGTTTCAGTCAAAGAACACACACTACTCTTTTGATGGGAGATCCTTCAGGCATCTTAACTGAAGTGGTGTACATTTTCTGTTGGTCTTGAAAAGGCACTTCACTTTCCCAACAAAGATTTTTATGGGGTAATGTTGAATGTATATTAAATACACATTCCTTTTTGTATATTTTGTACCATTGCACACTTATTGTTGTACACTGTATTTGTTGTCATGATGTCATTTATATATGGTTGTCAAAGATGATATGCTCATGGAGTAAATGGTTATGGCTTTGGGATTTCTTGGGGACTTCTTGGATCTTTTATGATGAGGGGTTTTATGTTGTTAATTTTTATTCAATTAGTGTGTTGTAGCATCAAAGATATATATCTGATGGACATTCATAAAATAAAGTAAAAATATATTTGAAATTTTGGACTTGAGATGTTTGGTGGCACTGCAGCCTTTCCTGAACATTGCTGGTCTTCAGTAATGAGTCGAGCTTTTCACTGCCATCAAGTTGTATTTGTCTACAACTCCTTTAATTTTTCCCCTTCTCTCTCCATATGTTTTTTCAGCCATAATTACAGTTCATTCTCCAGAACACCATTTCTTTTTTTATTACTGGACCCATATCCCTGTAATGCAGAAATGCCTTAATTTTTATGAACTATATTTAATTTGACTTAATACCGCACAGGTTTCATTGGGTTCCCTTCTCTTTCCATTATATTTTCCAAATAAAATGGTATGGAATTTTTTGACAGCTGTGACAGACTTTGCTGTATGACTCTTCTCAGCTCTGCTTCCAAATGGTTTATCATTATGCTGTTGAAAATTCTCCCAGGCAGACTAATGGTGTTTCTGGTGCAGTGCTAACACAGTGGGACACAAACCAATACTGTAGAATTTACTTACCTTAAAATAAGAAAACGGCATTTTCCAAGAATTAAGCAAGTGTAAACTGAAATATTTGAGCTGATTTCTGCTATTCATTTCTTTCTGTTAAAGATGTAGTAGAGAGGGGAAGTTTCCATTTTCCCATAAGAGACAAATTTTGGAAGCCTTTAACAGTTCACTAAAAAGTCAGCTAAGTGTGACCTCTTCTACTGCTCTGCCAAAATATACTGACAGCAACCCCCCCTTTTCTTCCACATGGTATCACATTAGAAAAGTGTTATTTGATGCCATAAAACAATGTGAATCAGTCTGTTATGTGTTCACTTGATTAAACGGAATACATTTTATTGCTGCATTTGCATGCTTTTCTTTGAAATCTGGAGTCAAGCAACTGAATCTCTTTGAGGATTAAGCACATTTTAGTGGTGTCTGTATAAATTATTTGCAAATTAGCAGAATGTCATTGTCTCAGCTTTGACAGTCCTTGCTAGGGGGAAAATGCACAAAGAATATGTTCTCTCTTGGCTCTGATTGTGTTAGTTGGTGTTTGTAATACAGAATACAATTGATTAAGGTTTGGGGAAAACTATGTCTTAGAGCCACAGAGGGAAATTACTGAGTAGCTTCAATAGTCTATAATCTTTGTTCAAAGAAAGGATTTTACTATTTGCTTTTGAGAAATAGGTTCTGGGATTCTTTGATAGTAGAGGGGAAAGTTTGCATGTTTTGTCTTTCCAGAGCCAGTAGTACCTGTAAAATCAAGGGACTTAATTATAATCAGATAGCAGCAGATGTCACCATTTAGGAGCCAGTGGTTTTTGACTCTTCTCCAGCAGTGACCAACACTGATGCTTCAATATAAGTGTAGAAGCAGCTACAATTTGTGCTGACACACCAGTGAGGATTTCCTCCTCAGCAAGGAGTGCTGCTGGTTGGTCCACATCATGAAGCGTGGTGGACTTAAATATTTATTCTAGATAATATTTGATAACTTCTCTGGGAAGCACATTCCAGACCCTCACCACCCTCAGAGTGTTTTCTCCTAGCATGTAATCGAAAATATCCCTTGTTTTGGCTTAAAACCATTCACTCTTCTGTTATTATCTGCCCATAAAAAAGTAACTTTTTTATAAGCCCCCCTTAGGTACTGGAAGGCTGCAATGAGGTGTCCCCAAAGCCTTCTCTTCTCAGTGATAACCTCAAGAGAACTCTTATGAAGTTCTGCTTATCTTTAGTGGTGTTCTCCCTTAGTCTTTCCCCCTGTGTGCTACATTCACTGAATTCCCTTGTTTTTATTTCTTGTTGAAGACTTCTGCACTGTGCTGCTTTGGTGAGATGTAAGGGGAGAGGAACAGAAACAAAAGGAAGTCAGCTCGTCCTAGAACATGCAGTGTGTGTCACAGTGTACAGTGACATCCCCAGTCATCTGTCTGGATGGTGCCCCCTCTGAATTCATGCAGCAGGAACAAGGGAGACACAAGAATAGAGGTGATTCTAGGCTGCCATCGTGTTTTGGTTGTTCCTCTGGGTCTGTAGAGCAGGAGCCCATCAGGAAGAATTCTCTAAGTTCCGTGTACTGTGAGGCTGATGCTGTAACAGCACCGAAAAGCCACAGCAGGGTTTTGTGATGTGCATTTGCCACCCCATCCCTTTTCTCTTGCAGAACCAGCACAGCCTGGTCCTGGCCTTTTCTTCTTGCAGTAAGAAAGCTCAGTTTTGCCTGTGTTTGTGTTGCTGGGAAGCTTTGAGGTGGCTCTGGACAAACAGCTTCTGCCCTTTGTCTTGCAGACTGCTGGCATCGATGAGTAGGCAATGGACATCAGACTGCATGTGGTGATGAGTTAAGGGTTTGCTTTGATCTCCCTTACTCTAATTGTACTAATTGGGTGAAAGATTGCAGTGGAAATCTCCTTAAACAGAGCTGAAATTTCTGGGTGTGGTCAGGTATTTTGGACGTATTTTTTTCTGATTTCCAGAATTTGTTCCATTCTGGGGGAACATAATATATTTTAAATAGATTTTGATTTTTCAATTTGAAAAGACAATTCATTTGTAAATTGGTTTGGCTATGAGTGAAACCATCTGTGTTCAATTAATTGAGGAAAAACAATCGCTTGGATAAAAAATAAAATATTTTGGTTTTCCACAGTAGATTTTGGCCTTGCTTTCAAAATTCATTGACAATTTAAAAACCAAACAACTCTTCTAGAAAAACCAAACCACCAAAAACCACACCATAAATAAAGAGAAAAAACCCACAAAGCTTGTTTATTTCAGATTGGCCTGCAATAAACTTTTTGAGTCTTACTTTTCTATTCTGCTAATAAATGAAAAGTGATCAGTTTTTCACAAACCTTTCTGCAACTGTGATTTTTATCAGAGAGCTGAGGTACTTGGAACTTATGTCTTCTGAGTAAAAAACTAAAGTTTTCTTCAGCCTCCAATTAGGCATTGTCGATTCTGGGTTAAGCCTTGCTCTCATTCACAGCATTCCCTCTGATTTCAGCATTTTACTCTTAGTGTGCAGGGCTTAGAGAAGTGTGATTACTCTCAAGGCTCACAGTCAGGGTACTTGGGAGGAACTGTGATAGGACCCTTTTACTTTGAGGTGAATTGCTCAAATCTTTAAATATGATGGGAAAATAAAGATACTGGAAAAGGTTTGTACTCTAAATTCAAGGTTTACATAAATGGGTACAAAAACTATAAACTGTTATAAATATAGAAAATAAAATAGTGATGTGAGACAACAGCAAAGAAAAAAAAAAACAACCTAAAATTCCCTTTCTTAAAAGGTTTTCACGCCCATATGGTGTGGAAAGCCTCTGCTTTGTCATTTTCCTTTTCCGTCCTGCTGTGTTTTGAAACTGGATTACTTCATCAGGCAATACCAAACAATCTGCATCTGTGGACATCCAATAGAAAGTAGTGAAATGCTTTCAAGACAAAGCCAAATAAGGTACAAGAATGTCAGGAGAATTCAGTGGGGATGGAAGTCCAGAGCTCTGCATGTTTTGGTTGTTGGGTTTTTTTTGTATGAAAACCCCACATGCAAGTGGCTTTCAAGCCAACTAAGTATTCATAGCAGGTGTTCAGACACAGACACTGGGTCATTTTCTCAATAGTCCTATCAAAATGAATGAAAACTCCAGCACAGTGAGATCCTCACCTGCTACAAATTAACTTCAGTAATGTCAATTTTGATCCTGGGGCTGGATTCATTTGACACAATGCCTTAATTTTTAGTGCAAACTTTGTGATCCGAGCAAGCTGTGCCCGCTTTTATTTGGAGAGTTTCATCCCTGCCTGAAGTGTCTTCCTGAGAGAAGCCAGGGGAATTATGCCTGCTTCCTTCCACTGAGTACAAAGGGAGACAGGCTGACAATCTCAGATGTAGATATTTAGTTAGTCCTTGTAAATTATGAGTGTTAGATGAGGTGCATTTGACCCTGATTGTGGCTTTCCATAAAAATTGAGAAGAAACTCTCATTGGCCTAGGCATTTTAAGAGCTCCATAAAGGCAAGATGTCAGAATTATGGTCAGCTATTCTGACCTTTTGTCACATGTGACCAGCCTCTTAATCCACCAAAGAGCACACCAAAGGCAAATGAACCAACCCGTGGTGCTTTAAGAGGTCTTGATTGGAAAGGAAGACTCCCAGCCTGTCAAAACTTGACCCTGGGCCCTGCATCAAGGTGAGAAACAAGCCTGAAACATCAGGTTGTGGAGACGAAGAAGCTGAATGCAGAGCTCTGCAGGTAGGGTGGGCTGATCTATGCCCACTTCCGTGGGAAATCTCAGAGATTCCTGTTCTGCACAGCTCCATGATGCAGAGGCTTAAATGGCTGACTCTGTCATGGAAGTGTTGACATCAAGTGATCTTTGCTGGTGGACATGTGGATGTTTAGAAAATACACAAGCATCCATCTATAAGTAGGAATTTTAAGAACCTGCATCTTTAATTTTATGCATCTTTAGCATTCCTAATAACAGCTACTTCCTTTGCCAGTTCCGCTCTAAAGGACTTGCAGATTTCCAGAAATATGTGGAAACATCTGCAAGTGCAGGAGAGTTGGGCTCCAGAGAACACGTACATCCCACACTATGCATCTGTGGCATCTGACTTTCAAGCCTTGCTGGTGTTGTCTTTGAAGCCAATGAGAATTTTGCTATTGACCTCAGCTGGAATGAGATCAATGGGAACAAGCCCTTAGGTAAATATGCTCAGACACATTAATCAAAGGTGTGTTTGTTTCCTTAATGACTTTTAGACCTGGCAGAAGAGAGGGTTTCAGATTGTTTCAATAGAGTGAGGGCAGCTTTAAGAGTGCAGTTTCAAAAGCCAGATTTTTAAGGTATTTTGCAATTGCCTAAGTAGGTGGTATGTATGTCTTGAAGCATTTGGTTTGAACGCAAAGGTCACCCCAGAGACGTGTGTAAATGTCTCCTGCATTTCTCTTTTTTGACTTTCGGGTCTCTGTGGTGCTCCAATTACCTTTCGCAGCACTGTTGATGTAGACAAGCTGAACCAGCTTTGTTTTGGCTGGAGCTATTAAACAGTCTTAGCTAATTTTCTGACAGATTTCCTTCCAACCTAATCTAAATTCTCTTTGTTTTTATATGCTACCAATCTATTCTGTGCATGACAGCATTTAGTCGTGCCAAATGAGTGAACCAGGAGTCAACAAATTTTTGCTAGCATCTCATTAACATGAAATTAGACATTTTCACTTTTGAAAATTACCCTCTATTTAAATAACAGAAAAAGAAATTGAGAAGCTTTAATAATGTGGGAGTTTTTTAAGAGGGAATTTCTATGTGACTTTGAAAAAACATTAATCATAAGCACATATACTGTGATATGGATTTTATAACACAGGCACCGACCAACGCACAAACACCTGTGTACACACACTCCAGACTTTTTATCCTTTTTACCTAACGTCCTCTCTAGAAAAATGTAATGACCTTGAGAGAGTAAGAAACAAAAATGAAACCATGCTGAAAAACTTTTATCTTTTTATTATTGGTGCCTTTACATTAATACTGCTGTTTTGTGCTGAGAAAACCAATCTGTTACACGTAAGGTAACTGTAATATACAACATAGAAATGCAGTCTAAGTTAATTACAACAAGGAGCTACAAAAAAAATTCGTAGGAAAGAAGTCACCTAACATTGCAACTGTGCTTGCAACAATCACTCCCTTACTGCAGGACTATGCACATTGTGAACCATGGTTATTTACATGTCCCTTACAACCATTAACAACAGAAGGGCTAAAATCAGTCTAAAAAGTTCCAGAACATCACTATATACTGTACAATCCTCAAAAATAATTTATTACACTGTTTCTAAAAAAAGGTACTAATTTTGCTTGGATGTCTTTTGTTTTCTGGTGTTCTCTGGAGCGCACAACATGTGCAAAATTTTGCCTAACAGTCTAAAAACTCAAGAACTGAACCACGAGCCACAATCACAGAGACGAAGTGGTGGAGTCCAGAACTTCCCTCCCGTTGCACACGGTTGGCACGTACATACTGGCAGATGCTGGAAGAGAAAGAGAGGGGAAAATCAACCGACTTCAGCACAGCAAAAAGGGAATTAGAACACAGGATTAGAATTCGTGCTGGTCTGGACCAGCTCAGCCCATTTATCCAAGGTGCCTAATGAAAAGTCACTGCCTATGTCAGCAGCAGAGCTGATGCAGGTGCTGCTTGCACCTCTGCATGGCAACTCAGACTTCAGGCTGAAGCATCCTCTAAGAAACCTGATTTCACTTTGCTGCCCACTGGGAGTATGGAGGGTGATTACACTTCTCAAAGAAGTGTCAGAATAAAATACATTTTTTTTTTTTTTTTTTTTAATGATTCTGTGCCACTGGATCTCACTTTGTAGCACTTTGAATGGTAGTGTGAATTAATACAGCTATAATGGCATTAAAATACCTCAGTAGCAAAAAGTGAACCTTTGGATTTTTTATGTTTTATTGGCAAGAAATGCTAAGGTCTGATCCTTTGAGCTTTCATGTAATTGGAGCAGACATTAATGAAGAAAATAAATATAGTTTTAAATCCAGGAAATAATCTACCATATTAGAATTCTGTGTCAATCACATTTTAATTAATAAAAATAAGAGTTCTAAGAACATATTGGGTGAAGTGAAGAAATTTTTTAATAACTGAATTTAAAAGCACGATTATTTCTCACCTAATCCCAGAATAATTCCTAACTATAATACACTTCACTTCTAGGAGCTCTGGATCGGGATTCAGTATTCATCCAGAGATGAGGACCAGATTCTGATAAACTTGTTTACATGGTATAACATTTTATACATCAGTTTTTCATTGCTTTAGTGGTATTAGGTGACAATTGAAGCTGAGTATAACAATCTGTTTGCAAATGTATTTGCATTTTGAGCAGAGAATATATTGCCCTATTCTGCTTAAATCTTGTGGATTTTCATTTAAAAGCAGATTCTTTTGCCCATCTTTGTTAAAATTATCCATTGGGCATCAAGAACATGTTTTCAGATACTCTTTGACATCTCTGCTCAGGGCACCATAAAGCTGCTTTTTGAAAGATACATTAGGTTAATGGTAACAGTGACCCAGAGAAATGTGATGCCTTCATCAAAAACAAAAACACATGGCAAGCAATGACTTAGTAAACTCAATCATCCAGTGTAAAAAGCAATTTATGCAGCTGACAAGGGCATGCTCAATCTTCCACATCTGCTGCTGGCTGCAATCTCAGTTGCACACTGGTTCTGTAAAGATGCTCAGTATAATTTTTAGAAATCAGTTCAAATCAGTTGGTATTTTTCATTCTTTTATTGACTGAATAAATATTTCATGGAAAACACAATTCCTTTAACAAAAGAAATTTAGAGATTAATCTACTGGACTAACCTACGACTCAAAGGGCAGGATATCTTCCTGAAACAGGAGACCCAAGAACGAGCCCCTCTTCTGGATTGGTCAATGGAATTTGATCTCTCACAACATGGATATGTGTCGTGAATCACAGGCGTGGAGGAATTGTTGTATGTGAAAGACCACAGGGCATCATGTCTGTGATTTCTAAAAGTTATTTTGTATTTTTTATTCTGGTTTTGTATTCTGTCTTTAACTGGGTATAATGTGGCAGCACAATGACCTAAACTTTTTTTAATTGTTATTTTAATTTTCTACTTTTTGTTAGAAAATAGAAAAATCAGTTCTGCTCAGGAAACCTGATTCAAATCCCTGTTCCACTTCAGTTTGGCTACAGGCAAAAGCATTTTGTTTCCATGAACATCAGTCTCTTAACCAGAATTTTTTTTAGCTTCAGGCTTTTTTTTTTTTTTTTTTTTTGAAGTCCAACACACTGACAAGCATGAATAGCTCAAATACTATGGTAACTGGGTCAGGAGGATATCAAAATTGGACAGAAATATATGGTGGTAGGTGAGAAAAGAGTGGCCTTGCCTTTTAAGTTTCCAGGTTTCCTGCACAGCATGTAGCTCTCTTGCAATGCTGGGATGCAGTTATTAACTCTGCTGGGTGGAGTAAAGTGTTCACACCAAGCATCCAGCTCTCCTGAGACAGAACAAAAGACCTTGCTTTTCATTACAGACCTCAGCAGTGTTAATCACTGGCCCTGCAGGGTTCTGAGCTACACTCCGTGTCTGATAGCAGCCACCAAGGGCTTTCCTGGAATACTGCTGGATGTGCAAGAGACACTTCACCTTCATTTTGTGTTGAGACCAAGGACAAAAAGTGTGACATCAGCAGAAGTTGTGATTTGGCTCAAGTTCATGCTTTTGATCTCCCTCTTCCTGGCTGTCCCTCATTTTGCTTAGGTAATCCAAGGAAAAGAACCAGAGGTACAATGCAAGAGCCCAGCACTGCCATGGTGACCTTGCAGCTTTGCCTACACAGCCAAGAACAGGCAGATCTGAATTTGCTGTCTGTGTGCCAACTGGAATCATAGAGACAGAGACTTCCTGTCTTGGAAGGGACCCACAAGGGTCACTGAGTCCAGCTCCCCTCTGCGCACTGGGCAACCCCAGGAATCACACCATGTGCCTGAGAGCAGTCTCCTCTATTCATGCTCACAACTGGATAACTGTGAGTTAATCTCTGTTATGTCAGGGCTAGTTTGGAGCCAGGCCTGGGAAAATAAATTCAGAGAGAAAAAACTGCCAGTCTGGCTATAAACAGTAGGTTCAGTTCTCCTTGTGACCCCTGTGCAGGCCACCTGGAGGAGCTCAGCTCTGTGGGCAGCTCTCCATGTGGACCGAACTTGGATGAATGACATCTGGGTGTAAAAGCTTAGTCTGAATCATGAAGGTGCTTATGAATTCAGGAAGGGGAGTTCTCTGTGAAGTTTTGTGTGTGCTGAAGTCCATAAAAGAGGAAAACAGGGGAGCTTCCCAATGGCGGAGACACTGCTGGGGCAGCAAAACTTATGCAGCACGCTGCCAAATGGGAATTTTCAGAACCAAAACAATGTGTACAAATATATGCATTTCAAAACATGTCATATACACAAGTACACTCTTAGCCTGCCTCTATTTGGCTTAAATCTATACTCTTTTTTTAGTCCAGACTTCAGCTATCAAAACGATCAAAGCTTGACACTAACACTTAGACTACCCAAAAGCATCATGAGTGTCACTTTTTCTCAGAGTGTCCAGTTTTCATGGTTCAGGAAGCTGTGTTAAAAACTGTCTGTGTGTCACTTGCTGTTCAATAGACACTGTGCTCATGGCATTCATGATCAATGGACTGAAGAGGTGGTGGCAGCCCTGAGATGCAATAGAGGTGGGAATCTTTGGAGATAGGAAAAGCACTGACCTCTAGAGCTCTGATAATATTTAAGAGCTGGCTTTTCAAAGTTACTAGAATGCCCTAGAGCTAATTTTGATGAGTTTGATATGAAGAAGTTTCTGAATGATGAAAAATGCTATCGAGACCAAAATAAAAACAAGCTGACAGCCCCAGGAGTGATGAGAGGAATATTTTAGACAAAGATTAGAACCAATTTGGATGACAACCTTTTTGGAGTTTTATAAAGGACTAAATAGTTAAGAAAAATAATGGAAATTTATTTAAAATAATTTTAAATTAATGGAAGAGAGTAAGGGAAGATTTTTCATCTTGAAAATATTGTCACTGTGATAGACAGTGTTATTTTCCCAAATAATTGTGCTAGATGGAAACCATAGGGCTGTTTCCTTTCTATGTGATGGATCTTTTAGCCCCACTTTCATGTCTTTTCATGGTCTAAAAAGCCCAACAAGGTAAGCAGCCCTGATTCAATTAGGTGAAAGCAGTAAAAGTAAATAACTGCAGCAAACTTTCTAAACAATGAAGTTGTAAGAAATTGTAAGTCTGTATTTTTATGCTTTTCTTAATGTCTTCAAGCTGTTCACAAGCCTGAAAGTGCAGGTTTTAATGTGAAGATGAACACTGAGGATGTCTCTCAGTTGCATGCACGCTTACACACACATATTTTATTCAGCCATTAAAAGCATCAAATTCCAAAATGCAATACAGAATCCAGTAGAAAGTATTTATGAATCAAAATGATTTCTGACTAAGCTCATTCCATAGCATGAGAATGTTAAAAAAACTTGGAAATATCACTTACACAAAATTGTTAAGGAATGAAAAGAATCTCATGGGACTTACCATTTCACCAAGGGACCACACTTCTAAGAGTTTTTGGGAAATGATTGGTCTTTTGGGAGTGTTCAGCACTTCAGGCACATAGTACCATGTCATTAAATTTTCCAAAATAGCAAGGAGTGCTTGCTCTCTGGTGTCAGGACTGGATGCAGTCCTGGCTGATGACACTGGGGACCTATAGAGCCAGATGGCTGATCTCTTGTTAGGGGACCCTGGGCATTCTTGCACAGTGTGTTTTGGGATGGAAGAGCCAGGGATGGTTGGGATCTCTTCACTTCCCAATCCTGCTAATGTGATACATAGTTACTTCCATGTTCTGTCTGAAATCTGAAGTGCCAAAGCTTTTGAGACAGTTTTGAAATTTAAGTGACACTCAAAAACCTCAGGCTAGGCTATTGTCAACTTGCTGGAAAACCCTTGCTCTGTGCCCCCCCCTCCCCCCTTTCCTCTATTTCTTATTCCCTTCCTCTTTATAGTTGTAGTGTGCTTTTCAATTGGATTTCCAGGGTAGACATGCTGTCCAGAGAGCTCTGTGAATGGGATACTGTGTGCTCCCATCTTTGATGAGTTAAATTAGTTAAGCTGGACAAAGAAATATACAGGTGACCTTTTTCTCTTTTTTTTTCTTTGTAATCCATTAAACTGTCTGAGTAACTCACACAGAAAAGGAGGGACAGCCTCAAAACAAAATCACAGCTGTGAACCTGCTTGTGATGAAGAGAGTGAAGATGAAGGAAAGAAGGGAATCAGAGCAAATGAGTTGTCCTTGCAACAGAACACTGATTGCTTCTCCAGGCTGTGGCACTGACAAAGGCTATTGATCATGCTCCGCATACAGATGCAGTTTATAGCATCTCTTGGATGCATTTTCTGCAAACTTGGAGCCTTTCCTTATAATGCAGGTGATGAGCCATTGAGAGCACGCTGCGCTGTGGCCCAGATCCTGTCAGCATGCTGCTCTGACAGGAATTCTCCGAGGCAATCTGCTCCTGTCACACTGCCAGAGAGACAGTGGGACACAGGGTCTGCTCGGTGTGTCCATCAGGCTGGAGTCAGTGCCCGCCAAAAACTTTCTGCTGACTTCTGTGAGCGTCAGAGCAGGCTCTGAGCAAACTCCCATGTGAGGGGAGTGACTTTTCCTCTCCAGACACAAAGGAAATGATGCTTTCACAGGGTTACACAGTTCAGCCCACCTTGTCTTTACCTGAACCCACCACACCCCCACAGAAAGTGGCAGACTTGTTACTTACACTGGGAGTAAGTGGTCCCGGTCCCACTGACACTGAACCTGTTGAGGTGGAGTCTGTGAGTGACCACGTTCTTCTGGGGCTGGAAAAGGATGATGTGCACCTTGGGTGCAAACAAGCAGCCCAGCACAACAAATCCACTGAGACTCACAGAGATGCACATGGTGGTGGTTTGCACCTAGGAGAGAGTGGGCACAAAACACTGTGCTTCAGTATGGAGAGCTCTGAAATGCCAAATATTAGAAACATTACTACATAACAGCATGAACCACAGTCCTGGGGGTTTGCAATGGGGCAGGCTGGTGTGAGCCTCTGTTGCATTCTTACCATCCACAATCCCAGTATCATGGGAATGAGATGCTGGTGCTGGTGGTACCCTGTGTCTCTGCATGTCAGGGAGAGATTGATTGTGTTCTCCCTCATTTTAGTACAGAAAGGATAGATCTGCTCTTTCTCTCCTACCCTTGATCTCTAACTTGATGACAGAACCTTCTGTAATGCTTGTCATGCAATATCTGAGCAATGTTGGCTGCAGTGGGAACCAGCTCACACAGAGTGTACATTATGTGGGTTTACATCAGTTGTCTCATGCAAAGCATGCATCTGAAAACCACTTTAGTTTCTACCTCCAGTCCTAATCAGAGAACTTGAGTAAGCCCTTGCAGAAAAAAAGGTGTGATTTGGAGTAAAGATAATATCTGGTGACTGTTTTCAGACTGGGTCTGAAAGGTGTCCTGATTTTGAGACATCACTTTTTGAGCTCAGAAATGAATTGTTTGTAAGGAGGCAGGATTTTAGAATATTTGCCTTCGGGCATTTGTTAGCATAGCTTTGCTGGCACTGTCTATCTTTTATCCTTTTTATTCAATAGTATAACTAGGTGCCAGTTTACTGCCTCATTTTCAGTTTATACTCTTTTGTTCTAAAGCAGACTCCTTAATTAAGATGTTGAATTAAACTGCTTTAAACTCTATTGCTTAATGTGAATGATTATACATCTACAGATCATTTTTCCTTAGTTATACTCCTGCAGTTCTTTGAGATTAGCCTTCTTCCATGGGAATGCTTTTCATATCTCCTTGTCAGAAATAATTGGTGCAAATTGGAAAATAGAGTAGGGAGTGGACATTGTTGCTTTACATATACACTAGCACAATTGGTGTTTTGTCATCAATGAGGATAATTAATGTGATCATTTAATACTCGCTCTTTGCACATTGTGGATGTTGCAAACACCATGGAATGTGCTCAGCTTTCACAGGGTGAGTGAACACGGAAGATCCAACAGAGCCTGCATGATAAAGGAATGGCTTATTTCACATTCTCCTTCACCTCTCTGCATTTTGTCCACAGACCTATGCTGTCAGGTCAGGTGGATGTTGAACTGGGTGCTGTTTGGGTAAGACATGAAAGGAGTTTTCTTATAAAACAAGAGTAAATGAAGCTACATTTATTTTCCTTAGCTTCAAGTTACGATTTTTTCACTATCAAAGCTCTCTTCCCCCACCCTGCTTTTCCTAGGGTTTGTGCTGCCTGGAGCAGCTCAGCTGTGCTGGCATAATTATACACTCAATCAATTAAATGATTTGGCTTAAAAATAGCTCCATCCCACAGGGTTCCTTTTAATCCAGGTCACTCCAAAGGTTCAGTGCGTAACCCAGCCTCACAGACTGGACCGGTGTGCTGGCAGAGTGGAGGAAATCCCACTAGACCATGTGTTATGCTGAGGCACATGGACAACAGGGAGGTGTTTTGGGACAGCCAGCACAGCTTCACCAAGGGCTACAGATGTCATTTATCTGGAATTCTGTAAAGGCTTTGACAGGTGCCCCCTAGCACCATTCTCTCTAAACTGGAGAGATATGGATTTGATGGGTGGGCTGTTAGGTGAATAAGTTATTGGTTGAACGGTCACATCCAGAGGACAATGGCTCGGAGTTCTGATGGGCATTAGTGACACGTGGTGTCCTTCAGGTGCCCATATTTTGGACCAGTGTTATGCAATATCATCATAAATGACATAGATGAAAGGATCAAGTGTATGCTCAGCAAATTTGCAGATAACTCCAGGCTGAGTGGGGCTGTTTCTAAGACTATTTATTGTTATGCTACCAGACTAGGGCTACGTTAGGACGGTACAAGTTGATTCAGAGTCAATAGATGACACTGCATGAAAATTAAATATGGGCTTTTCAAAGGAACCCCAGAAGTGTAGACTTGTCATGAAAGTATCAAAAAGATGTTGAAAGCATTTTCTGCTATTTTTGTAGTACTTGAGTTGGTTTATTTGGAACCTTGCATATAAATTAAATGCCTACAAGTGGTTTTGAAAACTCCACTCAGGAGACAAGGCTGTAAAATTCTGCTTGAACAATCATGTCATGCTCCTTTTGGCCATTACTGTCTGTACTGCCCACTCATGTGACTGTCTGCACTGATATTTCCCTCCTCCTGTGTCTGTCTTCCTCTGATTACTTTGGGTGTCCAGAGTTGTTCCCTAGTGCCTTCCTTAAACTTTTCCTTCATTAGCTTCAATCCATTACTTGCTATTCTAACTTCTCCTGAGACTGAATAATCCCTTCCTCTCGTTTTGTTGCCTTGAAATTATTTATGGTCTGTGATCACGTCTCCCTGGGTTTACTCTTGTCTAGACTAAATATATTTAGCTCTTTTACTGTCACTCTGCATGTCTCTCTGCGTCATTTGTTACTTATCCTTGTTTTCTAGAGGTTTTCAGTACATTGCCTAAGACGAGTAAAATAGTACTAAATATATTGTTCCAGAGTGGCCCACACCAAAAATATGTTAAGTGACATTATTAACTCCACAGTCTTATATGCTGTTTCATGTACACACTATTGGCAATAACATCCCCCTAAGGTAATCTACCTTTCTTCTTGGCAGAAAGTTGAACTAATTCTCTGCAAACTGCTGCAAGGGCTAACTCCCACAATCACTTCTCACATCGTAATAACTGTGAGATTTCCAGTGGAGCAGATCTGAATCTTTTTTCTGAGACAATTTCCTTCTGCTCAAAAATACAATTTTATTGGACTTGAAGCCTTGCAACACTATCTGGCAATTTAAACAGTTTAATGTTTCTAAAGTTTACTGGTAAAGACTGACCAATATTTGCTGCTCAGTGAAGTATGTGTTTTATAAAGTGCAGAAAGAATAAAAAGTTCTGTACTTAAATAGAATTTGTTGAACTTTTCTAAACAAACCTGTTTCATAGGAAATTTTGAAATTTGATCTTTATATTTTTTAATAGCATGTTTTAATAGCAGATTTTTTTTTGCAGAGGAGACTAGTTAATACAGATTTTATTTTAAGCTCAATTTCTGCCCAATAATTCATTATGACTAATTTTAGGTCATTTACTGGGTTTTTCTGTTGGGACTGTGGCTTCAGATAGTGATGAACCCAAATGAATACTTAATCCATGTGTTATGCCTCTTTTGCAATCAGACTAGCAGTATTAATCCCTTCCAACTCTGACTGCACATCCTCTTTTTGAAATGCGACCACTTTTCTTAGAAGTAAGCCAAAATCTGGTAACGTTGAAAGAGAACTTGTTTGCAAGGGACCCAGGGGACAAAAGAAGTGATAAAAAGCCTTTAGTGAATGCTAACATGGTCCTCTAAAGTGCTGCATATGATTTATGGAAACAGATGCCCAAAGACTTACTCTGTAGTCACTGGATGTCACATAAAATATAGGGAGAAAGGCCAGCCAAATGATGCATGTTGTGTACATCGTGAAACCGATAAACTTGGCTTCGTTGAAGTTCTCTGGACATTTCCTGGTTTTGAAGGCATACACAGTGCATAAGACCACGAGGATGACATCATATGTTAAGGACATTAACATACTGGAATCTTTGACATTGCATTTCAGGATGACAGTCTCTCTCTTCTCAGGAAGCGTGTATCGCCTGGTGCCTGGCGCCTCCAGGATCAGCCACACGGACACCACCACCACCTGTACCAGAATGAGACTCAGGCAGATGAACACCTGAGAGCTGGGGCTGATGAACTTGGGCCTCTGAGCACCGTTCTTTACGCCATCAAATATTCTGGCGATGCAGTTCGTTTTTGTCAGGAGGGCGGAGTAGCAGACGGCAAAGGAGCTTCCCAGCCCCAAACGGCGGAGGGTGCAGATGGCTGGAGAAGGCTTGGCTATGAAGAAGAAAGTCATGCTGTAAGATAGGAAGACCCCAAAGAGCAAAATGTAGCACAGTTCACGGCCAGAGGCTTTGACCAGGGGTGTGTTGTTGTGCTTGATGAACACTCCAATGACCATGAAAGTACAAATAAAGCCCAGGCATGCGATGGTAACAGGACCTATTGCCCAAGCATCTTCCCACTTGATGTAGTCTTCTGGTAGGTCATAGCAGCCAGTCAGGTCAGCTGTGGGCCATTTTCCAGGCCCGCAGTCTGCACAAGTGAATTCATCAGCCAGGTACTCGTAGGTTTCACAGGGAATACAAATCCAACAGCAGACATCTCCTGGTTGCATATTCTTCATCTCATTAGGAGCGCAGGGGTCGCTGCACTGGGAGACAGGGACAGAGCTCCTGGACCAGTGGATGGAGTCTACCTCCAGTGACAAACTTTCTGCCCACTGACCAACCTTCACGTAGGAGTATCTGTCTCCAGTGAACTGGAAATTGAACACATTGTATCGTCCTATCCCATCCCCGTAGGCATCAAATTTGACCATACTGTCTGCGTCATTGGGAGGGTTGAAGGGAGCTGAGAAAAAAAAAATAAACAGAGAAATGTTATTACCAGAGCTACATATGATTTTTTTTTCATCCCTTTGGCAAGCACAGGCACCTGACAGCTTACAGAAAACAATTCAGTTGTCAACAGGTAAGTCAAGAGGTTTGTGTCTGTCTCAGTTTTGAACTTGGAAAAAGAGCTCACATAATGGAACTCTATTTCACTTTACATTTATAAATCTAAGATGACCAATGTCCTTACTTTATTTTGTCTTGGATACAAATCAGTTCTCTAATTATTTGTCCCAGTATGCATCACTGCTGTCTCTCACATTTTCTCTTGAAAGAAAGAGGTCTGCTTCTGAGTTTCAGCATTTTTTGGTGAAACTTGGATGCCATAATATAAGAAAAATTAATGGTCAGGTCATTAAATGACAGTTTTGATGCCACCAGTCTGGAATGCAGTTGAATAAAGGATTCATTTTAGGATGATGGAGAAATAACTGTGAAATCCTCAACAATTTCTTACTATGTCTTTTTCTCTTCTCCCTGTGTTGTAGGAAGTTTTGAATTCCATCTATTTTGCTTCAGTTTTACCAGTTTCTGATATTTCTTGTATGGTCTGAAGTCCCCAACATGTGTTGCTTTGGTCCTGTATCTTGTTTGGGGAACACATGACAAAACCACAAGCTGGATCTGGGACCTTCTGTGAAATCAATATTGTAACACTTCTAACCGGTAAGCTCCGCAGGGTTTTGTTTATCCTCCAGCTGAGGCTTAGCCAGAGAATGAAGAAATATTAAAAATCTGGGAAGAAATTGGATTTACCTTGTGATTTATTGGTCATTTGCTGCAGCATCAAAGATAAAAAGCTTTACAGATAGGAAGCAAAAGGATTTTTTTTACCATTGATGAGCAATAAAGGTGATTTTATTTCCCAGTGTCTTTTGGCCATAGAAGTGGTTCCACTGTCATTGCTGGAATAAATCTCTTTCCCTGCCTCTGTGCCCATACTGTGCTTGAGCAATATTGTATAAGGGTGTAATGCCTTCCTCCACTTCAATCTCCAGATACTTTGGATTTCTTGTGGTAGATTTATTTAGCTTCTTTAAAACACTGAGGTCAACTTCTTTCACCTTTATTCCTGCGGAGCATTACCTTATTTTGCAGCACTCTGGCTAAGGTCAGTAAAAAGGACACTGGGTTTTGGCACAGAAGCCCCAGCTGGAGGGTTGAAATTGTGATCTGCACATCCTCAGGTGCTGCTCTTGGTATGCATTTTCCCCCAACTTTCTGCTTATTGTAGGGCAAAACTGTAATCTAATTTACAGCCACCTACACTCTCTTCTGAGTCAAGACTCTGCTTATTCTCATCCCTACCCTCTCCTGCTCTTTCCCACCTCAGCTCTGTCAGCCACAGTAGTGGACAACTTTGGTTTGTAGGATTACAGAATCATGGAATTGCAGAATAATTCAAGTAGGAAGGGACAACAATCAGGGCCCTCTGATCCACCCCTCCTGCTCAAGCAGGGCCATCCCAGAGCACATGGCACAGGACTCATCCAGACAGTTCTGGAATATCTCCAGTGAGGGAGGCTCCACACCGTCTCAGGCAACCTGTGCCAGTGCTCTGTCACTGCACATAAAAGAAGTTCCTTCTCATATTCACGTGTTGCAGCTCCTGTCTTTGCCTCTGTCTCATTGCCATTGAGAAGAGCCTGGCTCCCTTCAGAAACCCACATACACTGATGATTTCCCCTCTTAGCTGTGTCTTCTAAAGGCTGAACAAGCCCAACTCCCTCAGCCTTTCCCCATAAGATAGATGATGCAGTACCCTTATCATCTTTATACCCCTCTGCTGGAGTTGCCCCAGGAGCTCCATGTCTTTCTTGTACTGTACAAATTAGGACTGGGTAGCCCAGAAAATTGTAAGAAGTTTATTTTATCTTTTTTTGTCACTGTTGGCATCTAGTTGTAACACTCTGTAGTCCAACGAGTCCTCTGAGAGCACAAAAATTAAGAGCAGCATAATCCTCCCCCAAATGGCCAGTCCTGCTGGAAGTGACATGCTCTAAATTAAACAGGTAGATAAATTCAAAATATAGGTCAACAAGAAGAATACAAAGCAGCTTTCCTCCTCTCCCTCCTCCTCCTCATGCACAGGCACGCAAGCTCCCTCATCCAGGAGCAGCATTAAATGAAACCATAATGCAGCACTTAACAGCTCCTCAATAATATGCTGTCATTGCCTGTGTCTTATTTCATTATTCATAACACTTATATAGATTGTAGAAGCTGTTAACACAGCAGCCCAGCTTTAAGAGCCAGTTTATTCACTTCAGTGTTACCCAGGCCAGCTCCTGAGGTGGGCTGAGAGCCTGTGACTGCTGCTGGCACCAGTGGAGCTGCAGGTCAGGAAGACAAACTGCAAACTGCTTGTTTGACATCTGTCAAGTGCATAACTTGAAGGCCACAAGAACCCCAGTGCAAGTTACCTCAGGGTCTGAAACACCTGCACTTTTCAGGAAAGAATTCCCTCTGTATAACATATTTAACAACTTCTTATAGAAGTTCTGATAGAATATTTATCATTTAAATGGAGAAAAGTATTTTCCTTAGATTTTGCAGTTAGGTTCAGAAGGCAAAGCAGGTAATCCCACACAGAGTTAGCTTGAAGCTCAAGTATAATTTCATTCCATAGGGCTGTTCCCACGCTACAAGAAACAAAAGATTTTTGTAGGACAACATGTTCTAAGTTAACCAAAGCTTGCAGCTTGAAACATTCATTTTTAGTGGCTGCTGACAGAGGAAAATAAATCACCATCTTTCAGATGGAAAGGATGAAATCATTTAACCAAACAATGATGTATTAAATTATAGTATGGTGAGCCAAAGCCTACAAATGAGCCCACTGAGTGGCAGCAATTAATATACCCACTGATTATGTATAAACTCACTAAGGCAATTTAACGTATCATTTATCAACATGTTCTAGATCCTGTAGGAACACTTCCAAAAAGTAATGTTTTCACAAAATATGACGTAATAATAATAATACAATTAAGATGCTTATAGGCAAGAAAGGTGCTTATCACAAGAAGGCAGGATCTTATGCTTTAGAGTAAAAATAACTGTTTTTTGCAAATTGGTTTTCCTGGAGATGATGTCAGTCTGTCATAAGTCACTCTGCAAATTCTTTTATATATCTCAGTTTTTAGAGGAAGCCTACAATCCTTATAGCAGGTATTTCTGGCAGGTCTATTTCAGAATTGTAGCTCAGCTCTTTTACACTTATCCCTCAGGAGAGGACAGACAAGAGCCTCTGGATCTCATCAGCTGCTAGCTAAGAGGCTGAGTGACAATATGAACTTTGGCCACTTTGAGCCCTTGAATATTCTCCTTCCCTTGTATTTCATGAAATGAATTAGTCCTGTGAAAAGCAGTTATACAAGAGGAATTTTGCAAAAGAAGCTATCAAGGAAAATAAAGGATAATTTAAAAAGACCTAAAGCAGTGATGCTTTGTGTTTCAGCTTGCAGCATTTCAGCAATGAAGGTGCAGCAGCAGTGACATTTATAAGAGAAGGAGGGCAGAAGGCAGAAATCTTTGGAACCCCAGTGCAGGCAGTTCAACTCTGTCAGCTCCCTGGAGAAATTCTACTGGAGGGGAGGATTTCATTGTGCAAGTGGAGGACAAACTCCTTCAGCTTCAGATAAGAGAGGAATAACTGCAGATTTATGGCTGTTTTAGTAGCAGATACAGATAAGAACATAAAATAACATCATAGCTTTTATGTAGTGAATTATGTCATTTGTTTCCATCTTCCTAAGTGGGAGCAATTTTTCCAACAGTCACATAACTTGCAAAAATGTGCTTATCTGCTGTTGGAAGCAGATGAGTTGCTTTTATTTGAATATCCTTGATATTTTTGGTGTCAGTGATGTACAGCTCTTGATGACATGAAAAAATTCAGAAACAAAGTTCTGAAGGGGAGATTTATTTTGTCTTTGGGCAAAACCTTTATTTGAAAAGGCAGTATGAAAAATATGTTTAAATACTTCTAATTCTGTGCAATGCCTCGGTTGAGTGAAAAACAGTCCAGGATTTTTTAACAAGGAATGAATAGATGAGGAAAACAAAGAAGTTTTCATCCTAATTAGGCACTGGAAATCTTTTAAGAGGCTGAGCAGCCTAGGGAAAGATGTGTGTCATCTTAACTGGCTTGGAATCAGACTGGGTTTTGTTTGTCAGCAACATCTTTGGGCCAGGAAGGATATTTTGCATAGAGTCTCTCACGTGTCTGGCACAGAGTATCTGGCACAGATTTGAGTGTGTAGATGTTGTCCTATAGAAAACATCCTCACTAACACTTCCTGGTAGGAATGATGACAGATACCCCTACATCTAAGAGCATTTTTCATGTCCGCTAAAACGCACCTCTGTTCTTTGTTTGCAGACTGTATTCTTTCTAAACAAGGCACAGATCACAGAGACACAGCTCACTAGCTAGGAGGCAATTCATTAATAGCAAGGCTTGATGAAAGCCCTGCAGTTTTTCAGCTTGACAGTTGGGAGATTTCATGTGGTTTGGAAAGAGATGTAAAAAGGACTATTGAGTGCACTGAAGCTACCTTCTTCCACATCTTGTTGGCCCCAAAGACTATGAGGAGATCATGATTAAATAGAAATGGAAAAGTAAAGAGGGAACAGGCTGGAGTTTCTGAAAAGTTGAGTAAAACCTCCTTAGTCTCACTAGATGGTGCTGCAAAAACTCCAAAATCCTGATTTAAGACTGAAAAATAAGAAAATTTTTATGTAACAGAAAAATATAGTTATTTTTTAATTCCCCCCTACTCTTCCTGTTCCATATCCAGGGCAATGCCTTTTTAAAACACTTTAATGGAGAGCCTAGATAATAATATAACAAGATATGTTGTGTTTGTCCAACAGGCTCATCTGTGTGTATGGTGCCTTATCTTGAAAAGAATCAGAAAAGACCCTGAGAATGCACATTTCTTTTCATTCTCTTTTATTTTTAGCTTGATATGGTTTGTTGAGGTCAAAGTGACTTATTTCTGCTTGGCTGAACATTTAGACCAAGCAACAGAGACCTGATGCACCCACTCTTGTTCCAGCTTCAGCACAGAACAACTGGTTTCATATGTGATTGACAGTAGGGACACTGAAATTTGGCAATTTAAAAGTTGGTATGGGGAAGGATCAGAGTGAAGTGTCACTAGACTGTACCTCTCCACAATTAACAACATACTACTTTCCACAGAGACCAGCAGTCACTTTTAACCTCTGCACCACTGTCTCTGGATGTCTGGTGTTTGGGTCATAGGCAGAATTGCTTCTTCTCATTTAAGAAATAAATGAGACAAATAAGACAGATTAGTCCCCTAAAAATGTCATTTTCCTATCTATGTCTACAGATTTTCCACTCAGGTCTATGGTTTCTCTCTTAGGCTAGATATTTGCCATAGGGAGTTTTAAAACTACCCATAGACCCCCACAACTTTTGCACTGGTCAGAGGCAGAAATGTTTTCCTCAGGCCTTGTTGCAAGGATCCATCAAGGGATATATGTGGATGAGTTTGTTATCCCAAACTTGTGTCCTACAAAAGAGAATGAGTATTGGCTATTTCTAGGGCTCACTTTAAAGTGGTACCTGGAACAGCCCAGCCAAACAGTTCTTTTTCTCTTGACCACCATGAGTGTGCCTATCTGAAATACACCCACTATTTACATATCTGAAGTCAAGTGAGATGAGCAGCTCCAGTGTCTGGGACAGAAAGGCTCGCAGCGGGAGCACCAAGTGGCTGCAGCATGTCCAAGCTCTCTGTAGAGTACCTGAGAGCAGGTGCCTCTCAAGCTGCCTGCACAGGCTGCTGTGGGGGCTATCAGAGAGAATGGTTTGGGAACATTTGCAAAATAAGATAAGAAGGGTCTGAAAAACTAGGGGAATTCCTTCAGCTTGTCATTACCCTCATTATCCTCAGCCTGGCTGAGCACAGAACTCCCAGGCTACCTTTCCTGTGAATTACTTGCCTCAAGCTCAATGTTTTACATTTCCAGGTATGTGTTGTCCTCTTGCTTGTGCAGCTCTTGGGCACAGATGTGGTCTTTAGGATGTGGGGAGAATGAAATGGATGATAAGTTACAAACCTTCATCAAGGAAACTGTGGAATTGCCCTTACCCTTTTTAAAGAAATTTAAGGAATTAAAAAATAATTTCTTCTTTCTTAAAGCATTTGGATTTTGAGACGTGGAAGGTAAAAACATGTCAAAATTCTGCACTTATTGTATTTCTCCACAAAAACACAAATAATCTCCCCTGAAATTAAGAATATTTCTTGCAGTTTTTTTGTAAAGGTTTTATTAGTTTAACTTTAAAATAAAACAAATACATATGGAAAATAATCCAAGGTGTTATTCTTTTTTTTTTAAATGTCTGTTTAGTTGATAATTAATTTCAGTTGATATAATTTTTTTTAATTTAAGTTTATCCACTTAAAGAAATGGTTGGCACAAGAGGCAAAATGCATGCAGTGTAATTGAAACCAGCAATCAACTTGCAATTACAAAGGAAATTAAACCATGACATCAAACTGCCTAACTCCCCCCTCAGGCCAACTCCCTGTTTTGTACACAGAAGCAAGGGGAGCCCACCCCCATTATGAAGAATTATGGCCACTCTTTAGTGTGACAGCACATCAGCTCAGGAGCTGGAACTGTGACTTCTGGGCTGGCCTTTGGTAGCTTCTGAAAAGTTTTGATCCACAGAAAATTTGAGTTGGCTGGTGAGCTCTCTGTCAGTTGCTGAACATTAATGTTGCTCTCAGAGAACGTGATGGATTTTTTGATTGTGACTTTCTGCCAGTTCAGGGGTTCTGGGTGCCCTGTGTCCAATTTGAACATTGGGGTGAGGGACATTCCCATGTGACCTCAGAGCTGGGAACTGGTGCCATGTCTTTTACCCCTCTCTTCCCAGCACATCCAAGGTGCAGCAAGAAGAAATTGAAGCTGTGTTTTAATTTTGCTAAAATTTACTTTTGGACTAAATCTGGGACATGGTTATATCACTGGGGCGCGAATCTTTCTCTTTTTGGAGGCACTGTTCCATAATGTGCTAATTCCACCCCCAGACTGCATACGTAGCAGTCTAAGGAAGTGTTAAATACCTAATAATATTTTTGCCCTTCTTTGTCAGCCTGAAGGAAATCTGAATAGTTTTAGTTATTAAGATATTAAAGGAAGTTGGTTAAAACATTCTCTCCTCTGTGGGGGACTTAAGGATTAGAGACATGTTTCCAGACACAGCTCTGAATAATTTAGTTAGATAGTTTGCCCTTAGAGATCAGAAGCAAATGAACCATGAAATAGACCCTCTGGCTGTTATTTCCTAATTGACTTGATATGAAGACACTCCCAAATCAGGTGGACTGACATAGATTTAATTACTTATACTGCAATTCTATTATTTAGTAGTAGTAATATTGTAGCTGTGACAGTCCAAGATACAAGAAATTTCAAGTATCTAAGAAATGCAGTATTCCTTATTAGACTTACAGATGGAAGAAGAGCACAAGCTTTCAGGCCCAAGGTCACTCCATTAGGTCACCAGCACCATTGCTCAATAAATTTGACCTCCATTTATTTTGAAGGAACAACTCTGCTCGGAGTTTAGTATATCAGGTTTTTATTTCCTGCTGGAAACACAATTTCCCTTTGCAAACAGCCTCATTACCATCCATTTGCAGAGTAATTGCTGAAAGCTCTTTGTTCACTTCTTTAAAAGTATAGAGTTCAGAAACAGAAGGTCTGATCGAGATGCAAGACAAGATATGGCAAAGAGATGTTATGCCAAAAGCTTCTTTTTTTTTTCCAGATATGTGGGCAGTCGAATAAAGGCATTGCCTCTTCTTACAAATCTTATGAGACTATGCTATTATTTTTGTTAAGGAGCTACTGAAAACTCTTGGCAATCACCCTACAAATTGCTAATAATGAGGTAATTTGCAAAATGAAATTGTATTTGCAGTAGGAAAATAAAACCCTAAGTAGTGAATTCTAAGGAGTGCATGTATTTGAAATAATTGAAGCTCAAATTTACTGAACATTTTGTGGGGAAAAAAGGAGCTGTAGAATGCCTCAGAGCTGGAATAAAGACACAATAACACAGAGAAACATAGGAACCTTTAGGCTTAGACATACTATGCAGCTCAGTTATAACATTTGGCACATCTGACATATGCTGGTAGAGGACAAAGAATTGGAGTACAGCTGGAAAGGTGAATGCTTCACACATCATGTGGTGTAAGATTCTGGAGTGGATCAGTTTTCTCTAGGAATATAATATATGAATGAAAAGAAAAGTGACATATATTTCATGATCAGAAATTTAATTGGAGTGTCTGTTTTGGGAGTGCAATTTTCTTACAGATCTCCTATGGAGAGTGGAAGGAAATTGGCACCTCCAAAAAGGGGCTCCTGCTAATGTGAGATGCCATCAGGGAGATGGGTAACTTCCCCCATCAATAGTTCTCCAGTTATACTACAAAAGTGTGTCAAAGAATACTTTATTTCTCCACTGATGGAGAAATAAAACTAATGTTTTCAGTAAGGCCCACCACACACATTAATTGTGCTCATCTTCCCTTGTAAAGGTATGAGTCTGGATTTTATTTTTACTCTTTTCCATTTAATAAGGCAGTGGCTGGAAATGTAAATTTACTGAAATTGGAAGTTAATTCCGTATTCAACAGAGTCCATCTCAGCTGACCAAATGCTGAGTCAGCCAGAGAGGGGAAAGTGGGCTTCTCACAACAATGAATTCCAGTTAAAAGAGAGTCAGATAAAGGATAACTCCTGGCTTTTAAGGTTATTCCTGCATACCACACACAAGCTGCCAAGGTAGCACGTCATCTCTCCCAACATCTTGAGTGTTCATTTGCATGTGTTATGCTACAACGCACAACCTGCATGTCCTATTAATACTTGCAAATTCTTCTGTTCTCAGGGATAAAAGATAAAACTGAGACCACAGAATCACTTTTGCTAATGCTTTTCTCCACTGAATCAGTTCAGCAACAGCAATCACTGGACCTCAGGGGAAAATGTAAAATGAAAATGTTGATTTATTTGCCTGTTTTATGGTGGAAGTAGAGACACATTGATAGGATTAGACTGATAAAATGTTTCAGAGATCTAGAAAAGACATTAACAGTACTGCCTCAAACCTTCCTCTGACTTAAGATAATTTCTTCTCCAAAGAGCCTTTAAAGATGGGCTTTTTATTCTTTCAGTTACTGGAACATTAACTAGCCATTAGCTATTTATTCAAATGGATGTGCAAATGTAATAGAGGAAGTTTAACAAACTTTTTCAGCACATTTTCATCAGTTCCCAATACTAGTTTAATTGTTTTTTAAGCCACTGTCTGGTAGACACCTATCCTGGTACAGCAGGCCAATTTTTGACACAAAGCTGATCACTCGGAGCAGTGATCAGCTGTTGCATTCATCAGGGAAATAGAGAAATGTCGTGGAAAAATTTTACTTTCACAGAAACCACAGGTAAAATGTATTATTTGGGGTACATTATTTATATCAAGGGAAGGAACCATAAGAGCACAACCTTTTGCTGTTACAGGCAATGACATAGTTGCTGCTTAGGATAGAAGAGTCAAGCAACCCCACCCCATAAATTTCTGCATATGATCAGGCATGTCTTGGTGTTTTGAAGCAAATTTAAGACTTCTTGTAAAAGTTAGAGCCACAGAGAAAGTGTTCCCACAGGAAGAGAGCAGGACAGTTCTGTAGCAGAAGCACAGGAAGATGCTCGAGGCTCCAGAGCTGCACACAAATAGTTAGCTACTGATCACTACACAAATTAAACCTTGGGAAGAAGGGAAGATGGCTTTTAGGGCATAATTAATAGAAAGAAAAGCATGTTTTCAGCATGTGCAAAACATCCTGTGAATGGTGAATAAACAAATGCAGTAACAAGAAGGTACAGCCCATCCAAGAAAAAGAACTGGGAATGTCCCCTGATTGTGAATACTGGAACTCACCAGTGTTGCTAACTGAACACCAGGAGGTCCTCCCTTCCCTTTGGTGTGTAAAGACCACTGATTTTGTATTTACTGCTCACTTTTTTATAAATGCAATCCCAACAATCATACATCAAGTATTATTTCTTACTATAGAATTGGGTTAGGTAAAGTAAATTTTAAAGGACAGTGGGTGAGTGCTCCTGTGAATGTGCGAGTTCATGCCTCTCTGTGTGTTTTCCAACCCATACAGCAAACGTGGTTAATACTGGATCATAGAATTATAGTGATATCAGAGGTAGCCCTTAGCAATCACTTTCCACCCTGCAAATCCATATTCTCTCAGCTACAGAGTTACATGGGATTTCTGTAGCATATACATTTGGCGTGAGGACTCTGTTCAAGCCTGGGCTTCCCTCAGCTTTCTCACACCAGTAGCTTCCCTCTTTCCTCTGAGCACAATGCTTTCCCCTCCCTGAATAAAATGATGTTGTTTTCTTTGCTGAGCCTCATATTTCAGCCACAGAAGGGGGAAATATTTCATATGTACAAAGGAATAGTTGCCTTAGCTTATTCCATCAAATTGTCTGAAATCTGTGTCTAGCAGCAAGGAGAAAAATGGACTGCATGAAACTTCCATTGAATTGAGGAGCAATTGCAGATATACATTGAAAACGTGAATGTCTCTCAGCCTTCAGAAATGGTCTTGAATTGCTCTTGTAAGAAATATGCTAGATGTGTGTCATTAGTCTAGGAGAGATGGGATGATTCATATATTGCCAAGCAGGAAGATGGATTTGTACAAGAAAATCAAAACTCTAGGAGATGAAATTCAGATGCAAGACTGGGGTCAGGTGCCTTCAGACTGGGAGGTAAAATAACCTGTGCTTTCCATCTACTGGGTGTCTGTAACCACCATTCCCATCCCCACAGCTTCTGGCTGTGAGCTGTTCTTCACATGCATTCAGGAAAAAGTGAGTTTTTGTGTGGAGACCCTACATCACAAATTAATGATCTAGGTAATTTCTTGACAAAATACATGCCTTAAGTTTAAGGATTTCTATTTGGAGACATGGTCCTTTCTGACTTAGTGCTGAACCCCTTTTCATCCCAACAGTAAGCAGGTGAGCTGTCCATGGATGGAGCAAAAAGCAAAAGAGCAAATTAATTCATTCCACATGAATATGCGTCTTGTTCCCCTTGCCTTGAAGAATTTTAATATTCTTTGTCTTCACTTGTTATATGCTCAGACAAATGCACTTTCCAGGCAGGAAGAAGGAAACAAAAGGAAATGACTCACCCAGATAGCAGCAATGAAATGTATTTTTACATTATATTCTATATCTGCTAACTAAATAACCATAAATATTGCAGTGATGCCAAGGCAGATAGTCTCTGAGATGCTTTTAGAGGTGTTTAGAAACTTGGCTCTGACAAATGAGGAAATAAAAGTCACGCACATTAGTCTGTCAGTTCCATCCAGTTTGCAGTTGATAGGAGTCGTGTAGAAGGTCAGTTTGTGAAAAGCATGCATATGTAAAAGGAGTTTCTGCTCCATAGAGATGTAAAGGTGGTTGCTTTTTGAAAAAAATTGGAAGAATTTTGGGAAAAATATGTTAGTGGAAAATGTAAATAATGGCTGTTTTTAGTTTGGGTTGAGTTTCTTTGTCCCTCTTTATAGAGAAACGGCCCTGTATCACTGAGTAGTGGGGATTTTTTGCACTGGGAATCAGAAATGGGAAAGACAAACTTGAAGAGAGTAGTTTAGGCTTTGCAGAAAGCTGAAATAGATTCACATGCTCATCTGGGCTGCAGTTTACAAGTACAAATACAGCAGTTAGCTTGGGACAAACTTTTCTGCAAACTTGCTAAGTGGAATAGATGTAGGATTCAGGCCATGATCTGTGTCTAGATAGCAGCACCAGGCTGGGTTGAGTGTTAGTGTCTCACTAATGCAGCTCTACTGGTCTTGTCCCTGTTTTTTTTGAACCATTGTTAGCCTGGAAATATCGTTGTACTGTGATCTACTGGGTGAAGAAAATATCTGCCAGGGATGTTGTGAAATTAAGGTTATTTAGAGGAGAAAAGATACTTTTCTATAGATTATGCTTTCACTTTTGCCCTTGTAGTATAATTATTAGCTGCCAACAAGGACATGGGTTTTGTAAAAATAACGTAACATTTAGTTATCTTTGGGATTAGACATCTGGATATGTGACTTTCTGTAGTTTTCTTCATCACCTTTTGAAAAGATGAGTTTTCTTGAAGACTCACTGGAAGTCCAGGGCACACCTAGATTACTCAAAATAGTAGAATGGAATCACCTTCTCATGTGTTGTCCTCATCCTCAACACTTCTGGGGTCATGTTCTGAGCACAGCCTTTGCCTTTGTCAGCCCCCGTGGTAGTATCTCAGCACCCAAGTGAGACTATGATATTAGGTGTGGAAGTGACAAAGTGCTCTTCTGTAGCAGGTGGTAGAGAAGAATCTGGTCTTGCCATGGGCTTTTCAGAGCCAAATTAGATGCTAAAATGTTAGGGATAGGAATCCTGAACCAAAGTCTTCTTTCTCACCTGACATCTTCTCCTTCAATGTCACAGGAAAAAGCAGACCTGAGATCTCTTTACTTATGTGGAAACATTTCTCCCAGGTAAATCTGCACAAAAAGTAAGAATATAATTCCATGGTATGTCCTGGGTTGCCCTCCTACTCTAAAACCCAGTAGGATTGTGAAAGGGAATGTACATAGTTGGGGGATGAAAATGTTGTATGAGATTTCCTGCTCCTCTGAGGACTTGTACTGACCCTTGGTGTTTGGGATTCACTTATCATTTGCCAGCAAAACAAAAGATAAAATAATAACTATTATAAAACAAGCAGCAGGCAAACATTGGAGCCTGTGATTTAGAGAAATTAGGTTACCAAGCCTTCTGTCTCTCAACTATGTGAGCTGAAAGAAAATCATTGCTGTTTGCCAGTCATGTGTTTTTCCACAAACACAGGGTGTCTAATCTCATCCTCATTTACACACTCCCATGGATGCTGTGAAATCTAGAGATTTATGGCTGCCTAAAGGCTACATTATTAATAGGAGATAAGCAGCTGACTATAAATTACATACAAGACATAGACTATATAATTTTATGTTCAGTATTTCATAGCTCAGCTGAAGTGGTGGGTTCTTTAAATATTCAAGTAGAGGAAACCGAGATGGAGATCCAGTTGCAATTTTAGGGATGCCAAAGTACTTTCATCTAAATATGCCACTATAGCAAGTTTGGGGCTGTTGCTGGCCTGTGGTTTCTGCAGGCTTTCCAGGAATGACACCCAGCTGGGTAAAGGCCAAAGGCAACATACTTCCAGAGACTTCCTGAGGATTATGTAGAGAAGCTGTTGCTGCTCTGCATCCTGCTAATGCTGCATTTCCCATCTTGCTGTCCATGGGAGCTCAGTGCCCATGTCAGGCAGAGAGCAGTGGCAGCCAGCAGTGGTGGCAGTGGTGGCAGCAGGCAGTGGTGACAGTGGTGGCAGCAGGCAAAAGTACCTTGCCCCCGAGTTAGATGGGGAGCAATGGCCCAGCACACCTTGGCCAATTCAACCTCTGCTCCTGCTCACTCAGGCTAATTACTGTGACTTAGTGACAAAGGAAAGCATGAAACAGCAGATTTTTCTGATGGTCTCTGGCTTGATAGCAGTCACCATTAACAGGTAGGTCACTGACCTGCCATTATGGTGAGAGAAGTTTTAATGGAAATTTTATTTGGGTCAAGTACCCTAGAGATGACGATACCCGTGCCCCTCTGCCAGCCCAGGTATCCAGTTCACAGAGCGAAGTGAGTGACACACAACACATCCAGAGTGCAGACCAGTTGCTTGCCATCATGACACCTCAAACCTGAACTAGGTGTTGAAAAGGTTCTATAGTATTTTATTTTCAACTGGTTTACATCTATAAAGACCTGAGCAAATTTTTCTGACTGCACAGCTGCCTTATCTTTCATCAGGAAGTTAGCCTAGAGACCACCCAACCTGCTTTATTCTTTAATTTCATGATTTTATATTTCATGATTTTATATTATGAATCTATAGCATGCACAATTAAAATCTATATAAATGCATATATATATAAGTATATAAATATATTAATATATACACATACTAAAATCTTCAGGAGGACTAAGTAGAGATTGGCTTATTTACTCTTGGAGGGTAAATTTACCTGTCGTGGTTTGACATGGAAGTGATTTTTTCAGGAAGTTGGGTCAAACCAATCAGTGGTCAAGTTTGTATATTGGCACCTGAAGTGACCACTGAAGATAGGGATACGCCTCTGAGAACACAGGGGGTTAAAAGCAAGAACTCCCAAGAGCTCGCTCTCTTTGGTTCCGGTCAGGGTGCTGTGCAGACCTCCCCTGCCCAGCCATGGGCTGGGTGGGGGAGGGGAAGCCATGTGGCCTGGCTGAGGTGAGCTGAGGGGTAGAAGGACTGGAACCGAGCCAGCTCCTGTGGATGGAAGGGTGGAGAGAAGCGGAGATGTCTTTTTCATTCCCCCCCCCCCACCAGAGGGAAGAGACAGAGAGTCCGGACGGCACCTGTAACTTTACCGGCAGAGGAGAAGGAGGTGGGGGGAAGGTGCCCAGCCTTCACCTTGGGAATTGGCTGCTGGGCAGAGATATCAGCCGTCCAGGGAGTCTGAGCTTTTAACCCTTTCCTGAGAAATGAAGGCTTTGTAAAATATTACTCCTCCTTGATTTGAAGTAGAAGAGAGACAGTCTGGGATCCGAGATGATGGAAGAAGAAATTCTTGAGTTGGAAGGAGATGATGGAGTGGCTTGTGGCTGGACTTTTCTTGTTAGCCATAGACTGAACGAAATTCTCCTAACAGAAGCTGCACTTAGGGTGGTGCGTTGGTGTGCCAAGAGATTTGTTTCAGTGATTACCAGCAGAGGAGTAGAGAAAACAGAGGAGAGTTGGAGAAGGTGTGGAGAAGCCCTCTATCTTCAAGGAAGAAGAAGAGGAGAAGAAGACCTCTGTTCTTGGACCCTCAGCCCCAGGGGAAAATGGGGGGGACGGTAGTCCCAAAATGAGAAACGGAACTCTTGTTTCTTTTGGTCCATGGCAAAGCATCCTTAAAGGAGCCCTATGAGCAGTCTGTCCATGCACGGTGGTGAGAGCACTGTGACATGGAAAGGAGAGTGTCACACTGGCAGATTTTCTCCGGGCAGTTGCCATGTGTGACATGGAAACACAAGGGTGGCAATTGTGTTTCCTGGGGAGTCTGTGGCACAGGAGAGACTCCTGTCTCCCTTAAAAGATTGAGTATTTGAATATCTGAAGGGTAACACTTGATCAGGATCCTGGGTGGTGTCTCACTGTTGAGTTTGTTTGGAAATTAGGTGGGAGGAGGAGGAGTGTTTTGGAAAGTCTTCATCCAGGATTTAGTGTTTGTAGTTTTTATAGTAGTAGTAGTTTAATAAAGTTATTTTCTTTGTTACTAAGCTTGGGCCTGCTCTGCTCTGTTCTTGATCACATCTCACAGCAATTATTTAGAAAAGTACATTTTCATAGGGGCGCTGGCATTGTGCCAGTGTCAAACCATGACATTACCCAAAGAAAAGGAACAGCAGATCCCATGAGGCCTCTAAAGAGAGGAGGAAGGAGAAAGTAGATGGGAACATCAGGATTACCAGGCCATCAAAATCTCGTTGCAGCTCTCTGTGTATTTACACCAATGTAACTCCAATACGGAGAGAATATGGGAAAATACTGTGCAGGTTCAACTGTTCCTCTGCTCTGAAACAGCAAGTCTCAAGTGTGCTTTCAGGGACTGTTGCTTAGCTCTTTGCAAGGTTTTAAACACTATGACACATTTGTGGTCCCAGGAAAAGACAGCTATTTTTTCTTATAAATCCTAGACATCTTTTTCATGTATATCTTTAATTAGTATCTTGGGGAATTCACTCATTTTCCTTGCTTTTATTAGCTACAAATCCATCATGTATTACACTTTTACAACTTTTATGATTAACAAGGTAGTGGATGCCTTCTGCCCATGTGAGCTTTGCCTTCCTCTGAAAGTGTGTTCTGGTTTATTCTACAAATAAGCATCACAAGGAAGGCCATGAGGACCTCACTGCTGACTGAGTGCTGAAGGCAAGGGGGATCTGACCCGACAAGAAGGACCTCCTTGGGTGAAGTGTTGGAGTAGCAGGGCCAACTGCTGCAGAGCCTGGCTTTGAGTGCTGGCTTTAGCCTTCACAAGTACTCCCTGCTGTGAACTCATAGCCAGCCTTTGAAATTTCTGCAGCTGTAATCTGCTTGTGATAGCAAATGCAAGATTCCATTGGTCTGTGCTCCATGCAGCCTGGCTGAGCACTGAGTTTTGAAGTGTTCTTTTGACAGGAAATATTTATGGGTAAATCCCAGAGCAGGGACTACCCAATGCTGCTGTGCTCAAAAGTAAGGTGACATCTGCTTGTTGCAGACCATGAATTAAGCACTTTCTTTCTTGGATAGAACAGATAGGATGGAAATGGTCTGTGAAATTGTGTTCCCACAACAGAAGTCACCAGTGTTCAAGAATAAATGAAAAGGTGAATTTGTGCTTCTGCTTCATATCATTTCAGTGTTGACTGGGGCAGAGTGAGGAGGAAGAGAAGGAAAAAACAAACCACATAGAAATGCAAGACCAGGTAAGAATAGAAGTTTTGTCATAAAGTCCAGTGGAGGAAAGAGTTAAAATCGGACCTGACTTACAAGACTTTTCTCATTTGGAGTAGTCATTCTGGTTAGCCAGGGGAGAGGACTTGCCCAGGACAAGCTATTTTTGGTGATACAGGCTTTGCTGTAGAAGAGATGGATTTCTGAACACAAGACAGAAAGGTCCATGACAGTGGCTCTGTTAACTCAGGAGGGAGAAAGGGATAGGAAAAGACACTGGGTACTTTAAATATGCATTGCCTAAATTTTTTAATGATCTTTTTTCCAAGTCTACTACTTTAGCTAAATTCCTCCAACCATTAGCTGTGCAGGTTCTGAAAACTGCATAAGATATGTGGACATGAATACATCCCAAAATCCAACCCCTTTCTGCCCATATGCTCCCACACTAGACTGAGGACAGGGTTAGTCCTGTTACACCATCAGCCCTGCTAACTTGTGTGGGAAAAGCTGGAGCCCATCCCCACACTCCTGCATGACAAGGCTGTTATTCTGCACAACAGACAAACAACCCTGGAGCTACTGCTGGCCTTTCATTATCATGGCTACCCTTCCTCACCCTTCCCTTCCAATCCAATGTCCTGGAGGAGCAGCTACACCAGGCAGCAACATGTAGGGCACAGCTGTGCAGGACCCTGCCACTTTTTTATCCCAAATGATGGACACCCCTCTCACACTGTCCTGGCACTTGTCAAATGTGATGCTTGCAGTAGTGCTGTGGCCAATGACAATGCTGCTTTCCTGTGTCGTGCTGGTGGCTTAAACGAGCTAAATAAGTCAGCAAAGCTGTTTGCTGCACTGTCCCCTCCACCCTTGTGAGGGAGGAAGGCTTCTGGGTGTGTGAGTTCATACTTGGATTCATAGCCCTCCCAGGAGCTCCTCTGTATGCTGCCCTCCACCAGGCAACGGTGAAGGGTATGGCGAGAAGTCGAGTTTACTCTGTGCTCTCTGCCGTGGAGACCTTTACTTTTGTTCAGCACTTCTTTGTTGTTCTGTTAATAGAAGTTAACAGCCTCTTGAACTGGCATCTCTTTATCAGCAGAAAACCATCACGATTTAGAACATCAAGTGCTGCACTTCTGCCCTCAGGAGGGAATGTAGAGGATGGGAAAATCAAGAAGAAGAACCAGCCTATATCTCTTTGAAAAGCCAAATATACACTGAAATTGAGTGAGTGCATTTATCTAGAGGCTGGACTTTGCATTCTCACATCCTGGTGCTGGAAGCTGGAATTAGGCACAGGTGTCTCTTTTTTCCTTTATTAAAAAGATTCAGAATACCATGACATTTGTCATATATGTCTTACTGACTTGCAAAAAAATTATGCGCCTGATGTATCTCACAGACAATAAGGAGTGAAATCTCACGCTGTCTTCATCCCACACTGCAGTTCTGTGGAGTTATTTCAATTTAATGAAAAAGAAATAAGTAGGAACCCAGAGATATTAGTGAAATTACCTGTCACACAGCATGTCAGCAACAGTGGCAGCACAAGGATGCACAAATCCTGCCAGTCCCCTACAACCACCCTGCTGTTAGCTGGTCCCTGAGTATTTCCTTGCAAATCACATTATTGCTGTTCCTGAGAGTCTCACTTCAGGGTTTCAGCTAAATGGCAAATGAAAATAAACCTTAATCACTCTATACTCCATCTGTAGTCAGTAGCAAGAGATGTAGGGGCAAATCATACCTCGCATGGGTTGGAGCACACTCTGCAAGTGCTGATCCCCTCCATTAACTGTAATCAAAGTCTAATCAAAACTAATTTGAGTGTGAAGGGTAAATGTCTAAAATTGCTCTGTCCCACACCAGTGATAGAAACGCACCTGATCGTTTACTCAGACTGGTGTGTGTGAAATGCACCATGTTCCAGCAAACTGGGACAAGACATTCAGGGCCATTTGCTTGATTTCTTCCACTATTTCTTTGCTTGACTTCTATGCTGGCAGGGCTTATCTATGTGGACCCCTGCCTTTTAGCAGAGGAGACATTGCTTAAATAGCTTTTTGTGTGTCTGCAAATATGGTTATCACTGCTCTGTTTCTTGCCTGTTTCCTTGTGGTGGGTCTGGATTGCTACCCAGGCTAAAGAAGAGAAAACATCCACAGCCTGACTTGGCTGCAGTGTAGCTGCTGGACTGGTAACTTCCATGCCACCCTCTCTCTGCGCTGGGAAAACACTGTCAGGTTTGGAGATGGAAATATGAGAGCATCTTTGATCAAATGTACCATGCAACAAAATCCTCGTATTGCATTAACAACACACACAAAGGTTTTCTTCATCCAGGAAAGAGCAAAGAATAATTCTTGGTCCCATAGAAATCAATGACAAGACTTATATGTATTAAAATCTCACATATGTATTAATTCTTCACACCCTTCTGAAAGGAGGAAGGGATGGAAGATTTGCTTAATAACTCGCTACATAAAAATCACTCACCTGCTCAAAAAATAACTTACATTAAAACAGGGATTCACATTATAATGGAAGAACTAATAATAAAGAAAGGAGATGAGCAAATAATGTTGTAAGCTGGTAAAAAAAGGTATATGGAACAAAGCCATTGGAAAAGCACTTGACAGGTTTCTTAATGCTTTAAATTGGAAATGAAAATTAATAGAAAATAAAGCTCTTCAGATTTTCAAAGATTTCCATGCTGATTTTTAATATAATTAATTTGGTTCAAAAAAGACCCTTCTGTTTTCAAAACTGAAAAATGATAGGCTTCAATTTTTTTTCCAGTTTGAACAGCTTCAACTCTGAATTCATAAAAAAATAAAGGATATTTCAGTCAAAATGGAAACTAATTTTTCTGGTTCTAGATAAATAAAATTTTTCCTGAGATTTTGGTGAAAGAAAGTTGGGGTTATTTTGGCTTTATGTCTGGATGTTGAGTGGGAAAATGCTTGGGTATTAAAACTATCTGCATGTTAGAAAAATTATTAAGAATCCTATATTTGAACAAAGGTTGCTTAGTCTTTAGGCTGGACTCTATTAAGAGTGTTTTCATTTAAGCTCATAAAAATACCTGTAGTGTCAGAAAAATCTTCAAAATAATTGAAGTTTAAAATATTGAATTGCCTACTCATTTAGGTAGGTCATTACAGTTGTGAAGTATTTCCCTGGCAGGGACAGAAGCACACCACTGCCTTCCCTCCTGATCAGCATGCCAGGAATCAGCTCCCATGAAGTGCTGTCCTCCTAAAACCAATTGATTTCAACAATTTAAAGACATTCAAGTATCTCTGAGGATAAGTGCAGGCAAGCGAAAAAAGAGTTTTTATGTTTTAAGTACTGTGAGGAGGGGAAGGAGAAAGGATTATTCTTAATTTCTAGAGGTCTAAACCCAAAAAGTTTGTTTTATTCTGTCTTGAGTACTTGGCTACAGCAGCTGCACCCCACTGGGAGTTAGAGAAGCACCAGGGATGTGGTTGGTAGTATCTAGAAATGATCTGAGCCAAACACTGAGAACACCTCTAAAGGAGGGGGAAGTTCGAGCTCCAATTTGACAGTTTTATGTAGATTTCAGTGTTATTAGCATTGTACAGTTACTGAAGGTCTCTTGGGATTGAGCATGCTGCATCCTACACATGTTTATCCTTCAATTCCTCTTGGAGCTAGTTCTCACTCAAAGCACATCATGATGGTTCCTTACTATCGACTCAGTCAGTTGAGAGTATCAGTTTCACAGTACATAGAAATTCAAGTTCAACCTAGATGCTTCAGAAGAAATTCAGACATGAAGAAACAAAAAGACAGGATGTTCTACACTTTACTTTCCTCTGTAGATCTATTTAGCTTTGCTGAGGTGTAATATTGTTATGTCATAGTATTAATAAAAAAGCTAAACTCAGCCTTATGTGGTGGCAAAACCACAGCGATGCCATGTGCTGTGCAGCCAGTCCCCGTGAAGTTTGCTCATATCATTCCCATAAGGATCACCCTCCTCCACATCTCCTGCACATGTTTAATGCAGCTTTTTTATACTTTGCCTTTAAGCCTGTAGTTCTGTAACACAAGTAATGGCACTCCCCCATATGTTTGAATAGTTTATGTACCTCTGGTTCTATGACAGGAATTATTACTTTACTATTGCAAGGACGTTGGCCATGGTCCAGCAATTATGTAAATTTGTAGCAAAGCGAGAGAGAGAAGGCCAAGTCTTGGCATGGGATTAGCAGGCGGCTGCCTGGTGTAGCAGGTGGTGAAAGGACCATTGCCTTTCAGACATGCCCAAACTGGCTGTGAATTAAATGGGTGTTGGTGTGTGGAATTTTAGAGAATGGAGTACAACATTGCCAAGACCAGCTGTTGCCACCTTCACCTCTTCCTTCTGCTGGAAGCAGGAGGAGCATCAGCCTGTTTCTTTTAGAGCTCTCATCAAGCTCCTCATCCTTCTCCTTCCTGCCTTCTTGTGACAGGAGTGACCTTGTCTGTGTACCATCCTGGTCTAAACTGTGTAAATAGTTGCTACCAGAAATTTGGTGAGCTGTTACCATGACTGATGAACATTTCCCTAATTACAGTGCTTAATTAAATTCTGTAGGTACCAAAAGAGGAGTTATTACCTGTAAAGTTTACTTTCAGGAGATAATCTTTGTACAGCTTCCTACCATCCAGATGCTTCATGGCATCACAGAGTTTGGTGGTGTTTGGGCAGAGAGTCCTCTGCATTTTATGCAGGGCATGAGCCATTGCATACACAGCATTCACAACAAACATGATCTTGGATTCTTGCTCATAGTTGGAACTGTTGATGGTGAAGTGCTTTTCACAAGCCTTTCTATGCGGTTTCCGGTTCTGCAGGTTACACTGGAATTTTTGCTCCCAAAAGTCCTTGAACCAGGGGTTGCGCCTGTTGTTGTAAGGGCTGAGACTTTGGAAGTACTTGTCAAACTCTTTAACTGGATGGGAAGCAAGCTCCAAGGTTATGGCCCCGGACGCTATGTGCTCGTTGCCCTTGACAATGCTCTCCTGCGCTCCCCACCCGTCACTGGCAATCCAGGTGAAGGACACGTTGAAGCGGTTGGCAGCCGCAATGAGCTCCCGGGAGTCGTCGCCTCGCATGAAGAGCACCACCACCCTGGCGTTGGGTTTCTGGAGCAGCTCCCTGATCACGCCGTCGTAAGACTTCCTGATGTTGGACCGTCCCACTTTCTCAGAGGTGGCGATGCAGATGTTGCGCAGGCGAGCTTCCTGCTCAAAGGCCTCGATCCCTGTCTCCCCGTAGTCTCCTTCAGAAGCCACCGTTGACACGTAAGTCCAGTTGAAAAACCGCAAGATTTCAGCCATGGCTTTCGCTTGGTAGAAGTCCGGGGGCACCGTCCGTGCAAAATAATCGTAGCGGGATTTGTCGCTCAGCTTGGCACTGGTGGAGGCGTAGCTTATCTGGGGGATCTGGAAGAGTCTGAGCAAATTTGCCACCTAGAGACAAAGCAGGGTGCACAGATTATTAAAGAGGGGTATTTATAAAATGGAACGGAAATATTTTTAGGGAAAGGCATTGACAGTGTTTTTTAATAAGAGGTGTTCTGATGATCATAGATTGAGGGTGTTGATAGAGGATGTTGATAACAAACTCCAGGGAAAGCATCGCACTGAGCATAAGCACAAAACCTGTTCTGATGCCCAGTTAATTCCCTGGGTCCTGCTGGGAATGTAATGGACCTTTATTTTCATGAAACTCAGCCTGTTTAAGCAGCAAATAATTAGACACAAATGGACAATATATTTCAATTTCAGACTGTGTTCCTTACTAAGGCCTGGGGATTTGCATGCCTTTGCTGTTCGTAGTGGGATTCATCTTCTCCAAGATTCATTGTATTTGATGACCAAATGCACTAAGAAGACATAAATTTCGGTTTTGTGCAAATATCACAAATATACAGGCCTTTTGCAGAACTTTCTGATCTCACTTACTCAGGCTAAGTCCCCACTTCTCCTATTTTTTACTCATTTAAACTAACTTTTTTTCTGAGATGTTCTGGCTGCAGACCAGCTGAGATGGCACATCTGTGGCATGTTAGTACTCTTCAAGTGTTTCACAATGTCACAGAACCACAAAATCACAGAACCACAGAATCACAGAATTGTCTCAATTGGAAGACAGCCTCAAGGATCATCGAATGCAACTTTGAAGTGAATGGCCCATATGGGGACCAAACCAATGACCTTGGGCTCTACCCAACTGAGCTAATGTCATGTTGACCTACAGTTTTTAATAAAAAAAAAAAAAATAATAATCTTTATTTGTCCTTCCAGTTTGATTTATGTGGTCCAAAGTCCTGCCTTTTTTTTTTTTTTTTTTTTTTTTTTTAATTTGGCTATGTCCAATACTTAAATATTTCCAAATCTACTCTGCTGCTCTCACAGAAGTGCAACTCTTGGTCACATCTGGAAAGAAATGAAGAAAGGCTATGGCATTTTTTTCCTATGATAATATCTTAAATGACAAAGAGAAGATTGGTGACTAGAAGTTCTGTCCAATAAATAAAATTTGAAGCTAATCTTAGAGTACAGCCTAAGTACAAAAACCATTTGAAAAGCAACAGTGTGCTTGAGATTTCTGCAGTAGTGTACTTGAGATTCCCAAGGGAAACTTATTAAAAATTGCCCAATCCTTTAATTTTTTTTAATCTTCCCCAGATGTTTCTTTGACCACAGTTTGTCTGTAAGAATTCAAAGGCAACGGACTGTTTTGAAAAGATTGTTGTAGAAGAGGCAAATTTTGGAGGCTCAGACATCAGTAGCAAATTAGACAGTCTGGTAAAAAAAAGCCCAAAAAACAAACAGAAGAATTTTATTGCTTTTCAGCAACCTGTACGACTTAGGATTTTATAGATTTAGAGTCTGTCTTTTCTGTAATGCAGACACTGAACTAGTATCCTGCTGTAGCACAGTTTGCCCTTGTAAACTGGTGTAATCTCATCTGGGCCAGACTCTGCTGTGAGCCACGTATGTACAGGGACTTTCTACAACCTCTGGACCACATGGAACTGAGGACTTCAGGAGGTTCTTATCCTCCTGACCTTCTGGAGCACCACGAAAGACCAGGTGTCCTGGCATCTCAACTGTAGCTGTTGAGTTGAAGTTTACCTTCACAAAAAACAACATTGGTAGTGGTTTATTTTAGTTTAGGCCAAAATAAAACCTTTCCTACAGTACTTGGAAGGAGTATGCTGAGCTTTAGCTGACACTGCAGTTTTGCCAGTGGGTACAGGCACAAGGCTGGGAAGTGCTGCAGCTGAACGAGTTACTGTCCCTCAGAAAGCAGCTGCTGTGTTCTTAACCTCCCTGCTGGATGGTAACAGTCATTAAACCACCTTATACTGGAAGTGTGGGATTTAATTTGCATCTGGTGATGGAAATGAACAGCTTTAAAGCAACAGGATGGGCAGAGAGGCTTGTTCTGTCACCAAGGTACAATGGATGCTTTGAGCATTGTTAAGTCCCTGTGGCTTTGTAACTTTGATTACATGCCCACATATCCACATGGTTTGGTTCACATGTCCTCTCTCAAGAGCAATCCGATCTGGTAATAAGAATGTACTCCATGTAGCTATTCTGGAACATTTCCTGCAGAACTGTGTGGGCTGGAATTGCTATTCTGGTCTCAGTTTATTCTAGCAGGAGTTATTTCATTTGTGCTAAACCATAATGAAGATAGGCACACACACCTTTCTGCATTTCCCCCCTCAAATTGGCTAAAGAAGAAGTCCATTTTCAGCAGCTCAAGTAATGCTGATCAGTGAGTGGGACAAGCCTTCAGCTCACAGAAAGGTGCTCCTAACAAATATAGCAGCTTTATAATTAGTTTCTTTTTTTTTTCTGTTTGTTTGTGCCTTTTTAATTTTTTTTTCTTTTAGTCAAAGTGGCAAAAGCATCCATAGAACTACTCTCCCAGTTTACATGGGGACCCTCAGCCTTGGAGGCCACTATATTTCCAGGGTCCCTGCAAACACCTGTAATTCTCATTCCTGTGTTCTGAGAGAAGAAAGTTTTCATGTGTTTACAGCTGTTTGCTGTAAAGCTCTTCATTATGAAGCTGTCCAGATGGTAGATTTTTCATGGACTAAAAATTAAAAAAAATACAAGGAAGTCTGATTAATCATAAAGGATAGTGATCCAATCCTCCCTGAGAACTATTACTGCTCATGGAGTTCAGTGAAGTTGTATCTGTTATTAATTCAGATCAGGACATTCTTCTTGAAATTCTCAAGAGGGGATTTTCTGGAATATTGTAATGTTGTGATATTAGGGACTAATTTTTCAAAAAAGCACAAGTCTCAGGCACTTAGCTGATGCAATTGATTTCAGAACAGTCTCTTTTTCTAGCCATTTTCATGCTGATCTGAGCATTTGATCATGAAAATGTTATCCTAGTTGAGAGACTAACAGGATCAGGTAGCAGGTTCTGCAGAGGAGATGATGTCTAAGGCTATGTCTGCCCAGGGTAGTAGAGGACAGTGAGATGTAAACCAGAGTTATGTGCACTGAGATCGAACCACCTGAGGCACACCTCCAGTGTAGCTCCATGCTGCCTTGGCACGTGTGGAACAGCTTTAAAATTGCAGTGCAGATCCAGCTTTAGCTCAGTGAAATAATTTATTCTGGCAAAGCTCCAGGGAACAATTTAATCAAGCTGTGGTGCATGCAATTAGTGCCTGAAATCCATATGTTGGCACTTCAGCAGCAGTAGTAGCCAGGTTTTTTTGCTGTCAGAACTGGTGGGTTTTGCAGATACCTTTGAAGATAAGTCTGGATGTTCTGCATCTGCAAACCAAACCAGCCACTTTGCACAGCTTGCTGTGAATAAAGCATGTCGATGGATTCTGCATTCAGAGAGATGGGAAACCTTCATTTGCTCTCATGCTGCTGGGCTTATCAGTGCAGCTACTATCCTGTGGTCAAGTGGCCACTCCCCAGGCAAACCTGGCTCTCACTCAGCTGGGTGATTTGTTGCCCAACATGATCATGGCAGTAAGTCCAGTGCCAGCCACATCCCTCCACAGGGGCATACTGGCACCAGCAAACCCTGCAAATGGAGTGGCCGTGGCAGTGCCAGGGGGGACCAGTGTCCCTCTCCACATCTGTCACTTCTGCTCCTCTGAGCTGCAGGGACAAGATAAATGCTTGTGAGATATTGCCAGTCTTGTTTAAAATACTGAAAATGGCTTCATAATAACCACCTGCAAGGAGCCATGAATTAAATAAAGCTTTCAAACACATGAACCTGGTTTCTGGGTGTACTTGTGGCCATTCAAGAATCTTGCTGGTAAATGGGGACAGATAGGTAGCACCTCTATGTCTCAGTAACCTTGACCTATATTATGATTTGTTGAATCTCACTGAACATTTTCTTAACCTTCATAAGATTTTTATTTTTGCTGGCAGTAGGATTTATTCTGATGGTTTGTTAAAAATTTCCCTTTTTAATGGCCCTGAGATTATAACATGGATTTTTTGGAATGTTTATGAGACTGGAAAACACAGGAAATATTTTGGAGAAAAGAAGGAAAGATAAATCTCAGAAGTGCTAGAACAGGTAGGGTGTCTTTACCACAAGTGTGTATTGCACATTTGTTGGACAGAGGAGGCCCCTTGTTAGATGACAGTGCTCTCTGCCCTTCTGAAATTTAACCATGCGAGAGTCTCATGGCACTTAACATGGCTTAATGAATCTAATTTCACAGAGCTCCTTTGAGACAGGGAAGAGCTACTCTGAACAGACAATAAATTAGGCTGTGGAGCAGAATAACTTTAAGGTTAAGGAGTTTTTTCTCTACTGAGAAACTGGGCAAATTTCTGTCTCTCTGAGCTGAAATCTATCCTAATGGAGATTCTTTTGCTGCCTTTGGTCTCCTGAGAAAGTCTTTATATTTCTGGGAATAAGTTGCAAGTCCAGATTCCCACAGCAAGACCATGGCAAAGCCATGTCCCAAGGTTTCTCCTAATTTCATTGCTATAACACAGGGCCTGAGCTCTTGCTTTGAAAAAACATGGACTGCAGCTAGTGTATGTTTTATCCAGTTCCTAAATTATGGTAATCTAGCTTGTTGGCTTTTTGTTATTATTTGGGCAGCTGGAAGTCAAACTTCATCTAAAGCATTCATACCAATATATAGTACAGTTTTTTTTCCCTATTTAAATTTTTCTTGTTTCTTAAATATAAAAATATACCAAAAGTTTGGTAGAAAGAGCTATTTTAGAAAGGCAGGAAAGACACACTGGTTCTGAATGGGCAGGGATTTGGGTGTGTGGTAGGTGGCAGGCATAAACCTAAGGTAATGACTAAATGAGGAACCTCTCTAGCCAACAGTCTCCACTGGCCTGTGCAGTCTCCCCTGGTCCCAACTGCTGGAATGTACTTTTTTTTTCTCAGGTTAAAATCTCCCCTTTCTCCATGTATAAGTATTTTCTTCTATAGTCTAGTCCTGCATCATGTTGATAAAGACATTTACTTTTTGTTCCTGAGAACAAACCTGTATATACTGAAAAGCTGATATTAGTTTCCCACCAAACCTTTTCTTCTCCAGGCTAAACACGTGCAGTTCCCTCAATTTCTTCTTGTAGGGTTTGTGCTTCAGACTCTCCTCCCCATGATTATATTTGTATTTATTGAATCTTCTTTTTACCAAGGGACCCAAAGTTAATGGTAATATTCTAGATGTGGTCCAGTGAGAATAGAATAAACAGAAATATTTATTTCCATCTATGTACTGGCTATGTTCTGCAGACACAGCCCAGCAGGCTGTGAGTTGCCAGACTGTATCACTGGCAATAAATATGAGCAATACTGAAAAACTGGGCTCCACCATAATTTTCCCTCTTCTCGTGGGATTTAGTAGGCTCCTACCTGGGGACAGTGTGACCCAGAGTGACTCAGTCTGGACACTTCTGGCATACTCACATAATTTGGGAGTATTTGGGAGGAGGAAAGTTCAGTGATGCAAACGCAGCTGCTCACCTTGGACCCAAGAAAAAATTCACTCCAAGCTAATTTGTTTTCAAAGGGAAATTAGGACCTTAAGGGCCTCACTGCCTTCAGAACTGAAAAATCTTTATCAGCCTGGAACATCATCTCTCCCTAGCCCATTTTTAAATGAAGGGTGCCATCTCTGGGATATCATAATGAGCACTAATGAAGGCAGTGACTGCACAGGGGCTGTGTCATGACCTGCGGCAGAAAGCACCAATTTGGCTTCAGCAGAACTCCAAGCACTGACCCCGGAAGGTTGCTGGGAATGCCAATATCCCAGTTCTGTAAATCATTAAAGGTCAGGTGGAACTCAATCAGATGCAGTGAGGTTATTTAGGAGTCCCAGCCTTGTTCTCCTGTGGAATCTTCTGGTGCATTGCAGGACTGAAGCAGTGGTTTCCACCAGCTTTCACACTCTTTGGTATTAAGAAGCCTGTTTCCTGCTTTGTAAGTAATGTTCCTTAATAAAATTGCTTCCAAAAGGTAACTCAGGAAAAGATAATTCACTATCAAACAAATAAAAATGCCTGGCATTTTTTGTTAGCGGGAAGAAGGGTGAAGGAAACATTATTTTTAGCCTTGCACTTCTGAAAGTTTAGGCAATGAAGCTAGGAAAAATATAGCTAAATGTTTGCAGTGGACTCAGTAGCTGCCACACAGAGAGAAGCAGTGTTTGAACTGTGAAATAACTTCATCTGCAATATGAACATCAGAAATAAGGAATACTGTCAGAATAACAGCTAGGATTTCTGCATAGGACCTGGGAATTTCTTTTTATATTTGTGTCTGTCCTTGCAATAAAAAGTAAACCATGGAGGGCATGCAGAGAAATGTTGTGCTTTGAAGGAATTGTTTGGAAATCTTTTTTTTTTCTTTTTTCCTGCAGAAGATGGCACAGTAAGCTGTCACATATGCACTCTGCCTCCATACAGCATTACTGTTGCAGTGAAGTAAGCGGAGTACACCAAACTTGCACCCTGAAAAGAGACCTGTGCAGAAGATCTTGGTTTGCATGAGACTGCAACTCTTCTCTGAGACTTTGTAAACCTGCCCGTGACTCATGTCCCATTTACACAGGATCAGAAAAGGTGCTAAAACTGGGGCTGTTGGTTCTAAAGGGACATGCAATTGCTTCTGGAGTTAAAAGAGCTATCAGTGATACATATGGCAATTTGACACTCATTAACTGATGAGTAAATCCTAGTCAGAAGGGGTAGAATGAGTGTAGAGTAAAGCCTAGTCAGAAGGGGTAGAACAAGTACAGGGGATGTCTAGGTGACCCTAGCTAGTTCTTATTTTTGGCCACTTTCTCTTCTAGTGACATCCCTTCCCACTTGGAACAGTTTATTGCTCTCTATAAATCCCTGAAAGGAGACTGCAGCCAGGTGGGGGTTGGTCTCTTCTCCCATGTAACAAGTGATAGGACAAAAGGAAAGGGTCTCAAGTTGAGGAAGGGGAGGTTTAGATTAGATACTACGAAAAATTTCTTCACTGAATTGGTGGTCTGGCATTGGAACAGGCTGCCCAGGGATGTGATAGATTCACCAGCTCTGGAAGTATTCTCAAAACATGTAGATGTGGCACTTGGGAACATGGTTTAATGGTGGACTTGGCAGTGCAGGGTAAAGGTCCCACTCAATGACCTTAGAGGTCTTTTCCAACCTCAACAATTCTATGATTCTCTCATTGTATGGTAGAGCTCCTTCCTTCTTACCTATGATCTCAGTGGTTACTTATCTATCCCTGTAAAATCTTACAACATCCCCTTAGCAAAAGGACAAAATGCACAGCATACAATTAAGAAATAAAAATTATAGCCCAAAACCAAATCAAAAAGACTGCAAAGTAATCGGTTACTGTGGGGTTTTCAGAGAAGCCAGAGTGAGGTACACATATTCCTTTGAAATCTCTAGGAAATAAATGCTCAGTGTTCTTTGGGCATTTGAAAATCTCAGCCTAGTGGCTGTTCAGTTTCTGAATGTGGAATAGAAACAAAGAGAGGAACAAACAGCAAGGCTCTGGCTGAGAGGTGATGGAAAGAGGGGAAGAACAGAGACAAAGGAGGAGAGAGTATAAAGGAGACTCGTGGAAGCTGGCAAGTGCATGTGTAGCTTAAATGCTGGTGGTAGGTGGTCCATCTCACAGAAAGGATTTTTTTAATAAGGATCTGGTTTACTTTCACAAGCACAAAATCACCAGAGGCTGTCAGTGCACAGCACAAATGGTGTGTGTGGCCTGGCAAACCTCTGCAACACCCTGCACATGTCTCCTGCCCACATCCCTGTTGGGTCCATGCACAGTGGGACAGAGCCCCATGTGCTATGTTTCATTTATTTTTTGATTAATTTAAGGATTTTACACTATTTTCAGTGGTGATGAAAGTCAGAAGCTATTGTTAAGACTCTGGTTGAAAGATGGTTTATCCTTGGAGGAAGGAAATGGAGGTGGTTATCTTTCAGGCTCCATGAGCCCTTGGCAGACTTTTGTGGCTAAGCAGAAACGACAGCCAGGAAAAGATTGCCAGTAAATGAGTACATATTTTGAATTTCATGCTAGATGGTCACTCACTTAGGAGTGGCTTTAGCTTTTGTGATAGCAGTAATGCACTGTTAAATCTGCTGCAGTGGTTTTGTTACAGTTTGCTTGAGACACAGTGAGGAACTGAAGAGAAGACAGCAGGGCACTGGTTTCTGTTCTGCCATTTTTTCTCGATGAGGCTCTAAATTGGAAATAACTTTCATGGTCGTGATCTGGAGGTCTTGTGTGTTGACAGCCAGGTGACAGCCAGTCGACAATCTTTACATCCATGTGAATATAGTATACATAGAAATTAAAAATCCAGCCCACCTAAAAGAATGTTTTAATTTTTCTAAGAGCTGACTGAAGGGAATGGACTCTAGTCTTCATTTTCAGAAGAAAATCCAGTTTTCAGAAACAGGGAAGAACAAATCCAGTACTTGAATAAAGGTATTCCTGCTTCCACATGCATATTCCTGAAAAGAGCTGACCTAAGTATCTTAAACATGGAATTGGGATTGGCTATGCAGGTGCTCTTCTGCAAATGAATACTGTCTCTTTTTCTTATCATTTTTACTGTGTCAATCTCTCCAAGGAAAATATGTTTGAAATTTCTGTTGTAAACTAAGAAAGAGTGGATAACCTGGCTCAGATGAAAAACCATGAGCCCAAAGGAAAACTCTTGAAATTTTGAATTCTTCACTTCCTGATGCTAGATTCTACTCAAGTCAGAATTTAATTTAACAAAAACAGCTTTTAAATTTTTTTTTTAACATGAGCTTTTCCATTGACTAAGAATCCTGGCTTGAGTTTTGAAGAATCAAGTGCTGTGCAGATTTGGCTCACTGCTAATTTAAACACAACATCTAAAAACTAATTATCCAGATCATCATTAACGATAATAGCCTAGTCTGACCAGAAAATAATTAAGCATTCTGCATTCTCTTGTTGTTTTTAGTCTCTGCAAAAAGTGTCTATCGCACATACTGACTCAGTGGGGAAGGTGTTCATTGCTGATTTACCAGCAAAATCTTTTATTCCTTAGTGGAAGGGTAATGAAAGAAGTACAAATCTGACAGCGGGAGCATCATGAAGTGATTTGGCAGACAGCTGTCCAGAAAAAAGCAGGAGAGGGAGGGTGAAGGGAGGGGAAGAAAAATATTGAAATATAAAGACAAGTTCACAGGAGGGAAAAAATAAAAAAGCCAGAAATAATTTTTGTCTGAAGAACTCAGCATGTTTTATTTTAAGGCTAAGAAACTGCACTGTGGACTTTATGGTGTTTACAGCTCTCAGCAAAAGAAAAATGCTTGCCAGGGCTACATCTGGAAGCATCCAGCACCCTGGATGTTGCTTGAAAACACAGGGAAAGGGGGTGCTGAGCCTTGCACACACACCCCTGGTTAAATATTTTGACTTTCAGCAGTGGTGTGATTCCAGTTGTTACTGGAGCTACTCTGTACAGGTGACTGACTCTGAAATTGGTATGGCACCAAAATGCTTGCCTTCAATGCTTGAAAGTCCTTACAATTTCAGGCTTGAGTCTACAATGTCTATTATTCTTGACAGGGATTTTCTTTTGAAAGAGAACTTGTGACTGACTATCTTAACAGGATGGGCAACAGGAGTGAATGGCTTAATTATATATTTTCTAGTGCTTAGTTACATCTTTTTTAGGTGATGTGAAATCTAGAGGAAAGCTAGAAAAGAGGGACTGAAGGAAGGCCAACACAATCGATGTAAAGAGAAAATAAACAACCGAATACCTTTTTCTAGAAGAAAAAATGGAAGATGCTTGATGACAAGTTGAATGATTTGTGAAACGATTTGTTTTTCTGAAGAACTGTGCTAAGAAAGACCTTATGTTTGCAAAACTATTGACAAGTCTAGAGAAGACCACAGAGTAATATTAATTATAAGTTTTGTTCCATCATCCTCCTTAGGTTTTGAAAATTGGATTACCTACAGATTTTCATACAGCTATATTACTATTTTTTTCATGTACTGATTTGGAAAGTCTCTAATTAGGACTTCCAATTTTCATTGGACAGCTGTTCCAAACCTAAGATTTTGGAATATGAAATATCTATATACACTCTATTATGTATATTTGATGTGTGCTGCATCCAATCTAGTGCCTCAGATATGGATTTAGTGTAAGATCAGTGATCACCAGAGATTGGTTTCAAAGGGACAGGCTGAAAGATGCTGTGCAAGAGGCCACAGACTACTTTAGAAATGTGATCTGACTTCCTCTGGGTTTCTGGGAAGGAGTGAAACACCTGTACCATCTCCTCTGCTGAAACTACTTTTATAGATATGTCTTTTAGGTTACCTCATATCTTCATGTCCTTTGGACACACTTGAACATAGGGTAGACTGAGAAACACACTGACCACAAACCAAAGGTACAGCAAAAAAACTCCTACTCCTCCACCAGTGGGATAGGGCAGTCATATGATGCTTCAAAATATTTGCCAGCTTTCAGACAGTTGTAGCTCTGGGAATGGCTGAACCAAAGGAGGTATCTTACAGAATTTCTTCTTTTTGTTTCTAATCACTTCTGGAACTCATTCAGCTTTTAGCATTCACAACAACCTACCATTTACAGGTTTCATTTGCTGTACTCTTTGTGTGATTGGAAGAGACAATGAAAAATTGTTTCCTTAACAGTTTGTGCTGCCCAAGGTTCTGTAGCTACCATTTTTCCCCTTCAGATGTCTCTTTTTCAGCCTGAAACTTACTTGTTCTTTGTGCTCCAAGTGATCAGACCCACATAACTGGTGAAGGATGCATTCCTGCTCTGCTAGCTGGTCCACAGTGGGACAAAACCACTTCTACTACAAGAGATGGCTGAGGTTCTGCTCTGCAGAAAATATTCTCCTGCAGTATGGATAAGGATTTGCCCTTATATTCCCTATGAATACACAGATGAGTTACACACTGGAATACAAAAGGAAATAAAATGTAATTTCTTTAAATTCTTCTGTGCTTTTGCATGTCCTATGGGATCTGACCATGCTCCCAACTGATGGGATTTAATGCCTTCACATAAGCAGCTACCAGCTCCCCGGAGTAATTCTGATTGAAACGAACATTGGATGAACTCTTGCCCTATTTACGAAACAGGCAAATGAGGTTCTGTGGGCTTTCTGTCACTGCTGGGGTAGTCTGCAGTACACAAGAACTCTTATTGCTGTTGACATTGGTGCAGTGATAAAGGCTTATGCTCAGTCTGGAAAAACGTCCCACACTGAGTCTGAAAAAAACATCCTGCTCTGTCAAGACTTGATGCCTTTGGAAGCCTGCAGCTGACCATGAAGAAATACCAGATGCAGGGTCTTAGTCTACGTCAGTCTGGACTTAAGACACCACTCAATTGTGATAATGAGTCATGTGAACTGGCTTGTTTTATTTGACCCAAAATAATGTGACCACAGAATCACAGAATCATTTAGGTTGGAAAATGTCTCCAAGATGACAGAGTCCAACCTTTGACTGATCACCACCACATCAGCCAGACCTTGGCACTGAGTGCCACATCCAGTAATTTCTTTAATATATCCAGGGATGGTGACTCCACCACCTCCCTCCCTGGAGAGTCCATTCCAATGCTTAACAACCCTTTCTGTGAGGAAATTCTTCCTGATGTCCGACCTGAACCGCATGTAGTGCAGCTTGAAGCCATTTTCTCTCAACCTGTCACAGGCTGCTGGGAGAAGAGGGCACCCCTCATCTGGCTACAACTTCCTTTCAGGTATTTGTAGCTATAAAGTCCCCTCTGAGCCTCCTCTTCTCCAGGCTAAACACCCCCAGCTCCTTCAGGAGGAGACTCTTCACCATCTTTATCTGTAGACTCTTCCCCATCTCTGTTGCCTTTCTTTGGACATGCTTCAGCACCTCAATGGTGCAATGAGTGGCCCAGAACTGGGCACAGGATATGTGGTGTGGCCTCACCAGTCCCCAGTACAGAGGTCACCGTACTGGTCCTGCTGGACACACCATTGTTGATACAAGCCAGGATTCCATTGGTTTCTTGACCTCCTGGACACACCTGGCTCATGTTCAGCCACTGTCAACCAGCATCCCCAGGTCCTTTTCTGCTGGAACATTTTCCAGCCACTCTTCCCCCAGCCTGTTGTCCTGCAGGGGGTTGTTGTGACCCAAGTGCAGGACCTGTACTTGGCCTTATTGAACCTCATGCCACTGACGACCTCAGTCCATTGATTCAGTCTGCAGAGTCTTCCTACTCTCCAGCAGATCAGCACTCCTGCCCAGCTGAGTGTCATCTGCAAACTGACTGCGGATACACTAGATTGCCTCACCCAGGTCATTGATAAAGATATTAAACAGCTCTAGCCCCAGTACTGAGCCTTGGGGAATCCCACTAGCGACTAGAAGTAAGACAAGGATTAATTTTTTTAATTTTTAATATCTGTTGTTAAAATGATGAATGTTATGAACATGCAGCATGGCAGAAACACATGTATTCAAACACATAGGTGGTACAATTTGTGATTGATGTGAACATATATCTGCACTTAGACCTGTAGAAGTGTCATGAAATGAAAAGTTCAAAATAAATACTAAGACTTTTGGAAACTTCAGATGCCTTCAGGATACAACATAACTAGAAGAAGTGGACAGCTGCCAGAGGTTAGAAGTATAGTAAGTATTTTAAAGAGTGAATCAAACTAATGTAAATTAAGTAAAAATCACATGCTAGATTGACCCCTAGGTTAAAGTGATCAAGCTAAGATTTGCTTTACTGGCAAACTTACATAAGCAGTGGTTCTCTCATTAGAATTGCAGATAAACAGTTCTCACCTGGTGGGGCTGCTGTGACTCACCTGTATGGAGACGCTGCTGTAGGAACCACCTATGACTCCTGCAATGAGCAGTGGCAAATTCTCTTGGATGGCATAGGAGCCATCAGGGCACATGTATTCTGTTTCATCCACTTTAGTCAAAGATGCTCGGACGAACTCCAAAGACTGTTCTAAGGCATACGTATCCCTGGAACACGTGTCCAAGATGTGAACTCCAAGCTTAATTCCCGGCAGCAAGTAGTTATCTTTGTTGATTTCATCAATAGCAAACAGCATGGCCTCCAGGCGCTGGATGCCTCGGTCTTCATTGATTCTCCCACATTCTTCTATCCCAGTGCCTTTTTCCTTGATTGGGAATAAGCCTCCTAAGACCAGGTCTCCTTCTATCTTAATTTCCTTTCTGACAAAGCTGTGGTCACTTAGGGAAAGGAAAACTCCTTTGGAAAATAAAGCTAGCGCAAGGACTTGGAGTCTGGTGAACATCTTCATTGGTCCTGTTTTAGCAGCTCTAAGAAACATAGGTGGGAGCAAAAACACTCTTCAGTCCTTCTGATCCATTGCCAGATATGAAGTGTTGTCCCACAAGCCCGTGAAGAACAAGCCAACAAGTCTTTCCACTGGACCTCTAAAGAAGACATGCAAAGAATTAGAAGGGCAAAAGGGATGTGAGATGCCTTAATCACACAACCATCCTCCCTTGAGGCAAACAAACCTCTTCCAAGCAAATTAAGGTAAATACATAAGTAAGAGAGACATGAAAGAGGAGAATAAGAGACATGACAAGAAGGAGTCTCATGTTTGATGCTTGCTCAGGGCATGAAAATGCTTGCGGCTGGACTTTCTCTCTTTAATGTTAATCACAGTTCAGTGCTCAGATCAAAGGGAGAACACAGCAGTGATGTGTGTACTTAGGATATGATTTTACTCTCACTAAGGTCAGGACAGTTTGCCAATGACCTGAAAAGGAGAAAAATCAAACCTCTGAGTGAAGATCACAATGTAACAATTTTGTAAATAAATATACATACACAAAGTCTGTTTATGCGACACAGATACGTGACTTGTCCATAGACTCCTTGTCAATATCTCTTCAAATTTATCAAAGTGGCTGCCTTAATGTCCCAATCCTGAGACAAATTGTGTGGCAATAGTTAAGCAGTGCACTTTAATAATTTATTTCTGTACTTACCTTTTCCTTAACAGAGTATATACTATTAGAGTTGCAGGGTTATTTATAATTTAGAAACACTTAGCACAAAGAAATTGAAATCAGCAACAATTAAGATTTAACACTGAATAATGAATGAGCATGCTTATTGCAAGGCAGTTGTTTATCCTAGTACAATTTCAACATTGCTGTACCAAATTGAGTGAAAGGATAGTTTTTTGTTCATATTTATTCCAACATTGTTCTCTCATAAATCAGTAATGGGTCAGATGCACTGTTAAAGGTCTCCCTCTGCTTTCTGAATGTCTGAGCTGCAGACTGTCTCAGCAGAATTTTCCATTCAGAAATGTCAATGGAAAAAAGGCTTCCTCATCTCTAAATGATCTTTAAGTAAGCTGGTTGGTTTATCACCTGTGGATTATTAAACAGGTCCAGAAAATATATTTTCTGATAATTTTTAACAGAAGTAATGATGTTGACTGTATTCAGCAGTACTCTCTGTATCAGACTTAATACTCTAATTTACCAAACATTATTCAAGTGTATACAGGGCATATAAAATGGTGGTACTATCCCATTGGAAATCATTATCAGATAAAAAGGTGACTTTTGTTGCATAAATGACTGTGTGGTTAATAATTCAGTTGTGTTGACTTCCATTGTTTTCATCACTAATCCACCGTTTGGATAAAAACAGGACTTGGGATTTTTTTTTAATGCAATATCCATCTTATTTACCTCTGTGGCTTCTGTTGCCACTGTATCTCAGCAAACATTCATAAATTTAGCTTTATAACAGTGGCAAAATATTTGTTTTCCCTGTTTTACACTTGGGAGAAAAAGAGACACAGAGAGATGAATTAAGATTCTCAGAAGATTCTAAATTCAGATTTTGATTTGCTCAACACTCACAATCACTATCAAAATTTGGAAAGGTTAACTGTGCCCTGAATCCCCTGGTTCTCACTGAGGCACTGAGCCTGAAAAACTTCCTAAACAAGTTCTTCCAAGCTTGTTCCTGAGCGATTTAACTAAGGTCATCAACACAGCCAAGAATCAAACTTTGATCTTTCCCAGTGCTCCTCTGATACCTTAACAATAAATCTCCCTTGTTTCCTATTGCTCCCTCTGGCTTTTATGTGAGTCTTTTATAAGGTCATATTAAACCAATCTGCTTTCAACAGCTCTTCAACACGACCAGTTTCCCCAAGAAAAGGCTTTAAAATGGGACCCTCTATAAGGTTTTCTAAAACTACCCTGGGACGTACCTAGAGCTACAGTGGATTTACCCTCACAGCAGGGAGGATGCTCCCATTCCCTTGACTCCTTCATAGGTGCTGGTTTCTGTAAATGGCATTGCCTTTCACCTTGCATCTCCTCTGTGTCTCAGGAATGTGTGTGTCTCTGACACATCAGCAAGAAAGGATACAAAGGTACTGAAATTTTTTTCAACATTGCACATGGACAACTGATTTCCTCAGCAAAGAATGCAAAGGATTTCTGTGTCCTGTCACTTTTGCTTGTTACAGTGGTACTGATGAGGGAAACTGGAATCAGTGATGGCACAGCAAGGGATCAGTCCCTGCAGAGCCCAAGGGGCAATCCAAGTAGGTGAGGATTGGGAATGACCATTTCTCTGATTCTTTGCCACTTTGTGTTGACAGCACTGGTCTGAAGGTGTCCAGGGATGTGAAAGGAGGAGGTGGTGGGAACCCCATTTAGGTTGGAGAACGCAAGTGACTCATCCCCACAGTCCTGCTTTATCTGGGGACATAATGCTTGGTAAGGGGTGTCCATGGGTGGAGGCCACCCACCTACACCAATTGTCTTGCTCTCCTGTGAATTCTGATCTTGTCATGGGAGCTTTGAGACTGCAGGATGACACCACGGATGCAGAGCCCTGCTTCCCAGGAAAAACATCCTATTTTTTGTGTTCAAATCCTCTCTTTATAAATGGGAGACAGTAAACAAAATCACAGCTTAGGGTATAAAATATGCTTCTCTCCTTCATCAGACTTGGCAGCACTGCTGCCCATGTGGTGGCATTGCAGTGTCCTGCTGAGCACCAAGGATGCTGAGCAGAGGTTCCGAGTGAAGGTGCTCATGCAAAGGCTGATTTGTCAGGGGAGGTTTCCCCCTTTGGGTTGTGAGGGATGGATGCCTCCAGGGCTTCTCATGGATGGGACTCCTGAAGGAAGCTGTGAGGCAGATTTGGGTGGTCAGTGAGCAGCGTCACTATGGTGATGCTGAACAGACATCTTGGTGGGATGGAGAATATTTTAAAGCAGATCACAGAGATGAGCTTGCAGCTCAGTTCCTCTCCTGTTCTCTCTGGTGTGCGCCTCCCACATGCTTTCTCTGCAGCTTGTGTAACTCGGGACTATATATGCAAACATTTCCTACCTATTCCAGGCTGATACAGCCCATATTCCTCCTCTTAAACATGGTGAAAATACCACTGATCATATCCTTCCTGAAGTGATTTCACTATACTGACCACTCCTATTGGCTTTTGCAGTACTGTCTCCTACTAAAAGCATGTTTCTGGGATATTTCTAAAAGAAGTGTTTGCTGATAAAGTGGGAATTCTTTTGTTTTTTGTTTATATTTAAAGTTTTAATGTCAGCTACTGGCAGGGTCGTGTTGTTGTAGGTGTTCTGTTAGCACTGCATTCCTGCCCTATAGTCTTTGGATCCCTGGTGGAAATAGAAGTAGAGTCTGGGTGTAGAACCAATGTAAATATCAACATGAAAAGAAAACAGGATGATGGAGGAAAGTATCTGCAGCATTGTTTCTGTCAGCATTGCTCTATCTGAACTTTAGCCAGAAGCATCCTGCTTGTGAAATATCTTCATTTGGCACTCCAGAGCCCCTTTTTTTTCCACCACAAGAAGCCCACAGGGGGAAGTCATATCTGCCCTTGAGGGACACTCAGTATACCCCTTACTGAAAGCAACTCACTTGTGTACAATAGCAGCTGTGCTGCTCTCATTGAAAATCCACTTGCCTCTAGGTCTGAATCATCAGCTTTGGTGGATTATTTCTCTGTGTGTGACAAGTTGGTTGCACAAATTTACTATTTCTTGGTGTAAATGTGCTTATTTACTAAGGATGGGCACATTCTTGTTTCTGTGAAAGCTATTAAAATGAAAAAGAAGTTTGGGGTTTGGGGAAGACTAAATCAGTCTTCCAGGGCTGTATTCACATGTCAGCTCTGGTCCTCTGCAGGCCTTCTGTCTGTAGCTCACAGAGCAGGTCCACCTGTGGTGTTGGTTCAGAGATGAATTCTTATCAGACTAAGCATTTTCAGTCCATTTGTCTAGTAGGTGTCAAACTTCAAAGAGAATTGCCGTTGAATCTTTCATTTAGCCAGATGACTTATAAATCAAACATTATTGCTTATACACCAGTGGCAATTTTGTCCATGCCTTCCATCATACCAGCACCAATGCTTGGTATTGGCAATCCAGCATCCAGCAGCCATGTATTTTCCAATCTTCTAGTTATAAGGATGGAATGGGAAGCCTTACAGAGCTGATGCACTTCAGATTGCCTAGCTATTTTTCAACACCATTAACTAATGAAAAGGGCAATCCACATGACAGGGCTAAAACTCTGGAGAGGTTTCCTCTCCTCCCTACCATGTGCTATATCCTAAATTTCCCCACATTTGTTCCCCTTCACAGTGTTTTACAGGGCTCATCTGTTTATGCAGCTTCCTGACAAAGGATGCAACAAGAGCTGACGTGGGTGCTGGAGAAGATTATGTTTAGCTTCATTGTGGGTGGCTCCCCCTTGACAGTTGAGGATTTATACTGCATTATTCAGAACCATAATGTGTTATTGTGGTGCCTGGAGCCATATGTTAGCTCAGTATCACCTGCTGTCCTTTGTAAACTTTCTTTGGAGGAGAACCATGCCCAGTGTAAGGTCACAGAGGAAGTTCCCACCACACCTGTGCTCTTGTGACATTTTACAAATATTGAAGCTAATAGTTTCATCAATAGATCTTTCTCCAAGGTCACCCATCAGAGATGTATCTTTCCCTGAGCCCTTGCTGTGCCCTACAAATTTTATCTTAGGGAAGCAAATTTCTAAAACAATTCAAATTTCAGCTCAAAATTACAGTGTGTTTTTCAAGAGTGACACAAGAAGCTGAATTTCTTTCTCTCAGAGATCATGGATAACTTACACAGTAGCATAGATCATCCAACACATTTATCACATTTATATGTGCCCTGGCAGAACTTGACCTTAACACCTGATGAGAACTGCACTGAAATATAATGTCTTATTTAATCAGGAAAAAAGTGATAGACAAGCTTGAGTCTCCTTCCCAATTAACATTAGAGATGTCATCACCTCTGGAAGAGAAATATTTGTAAAGTAACCCAAAGCTTACAGTGACAGACCTGTGCCAAGCACACAAATTGCTCACACCCTGATTCTGACTGGCTGAAATCTGGTAGCTTAAATGAGGACATAAAAGAAAAGAAAGAAAAAAACAAACCAGGGAAAAGTTGTGGAACATGTGATGAGGTGGAGAAAACAAGTAAATTTCTTCTATGGAAATGGAGAATTTCCTTCATGAAATGTTAATCAGGTCCTGACATGTAAATTTGCTGAAAATTAATCTAAGTGCTTTAAATTTCAGTTGTTGGCTGTTCCATCTCAGATTTTTTTTCTTGCCTTGTGAAAAAAGGACAAAAATGGCTTTCCAATTAGGTATTTTTGTGAATTTCATCTTGAAAACTTGTACACGAAAAACATTAATTATTGCAATTACCACCAGCAGTAGCAAGAGGCTACAAACCATACAAGTTTATGCCATTTTTAGTATATTGTAAAAGAGTTTGAAAAGCTCTAAAAATTTAGGGGAAATTTCAGTATAAAGACATACAAAGCAAGAGATAATACATCAGTGTAGAAGTAAATCATCAATCTTAAAATAAAAACTTATATTCTGTTGCTTTAGAACAAGAAGAAAAATTCAGAACACTGTGTAACTATTTGTACTGTGTTAGCATCAACATCTGATGCTTTATGTTTTCTACAATGTCAACATACAGCAGATGCCCAACCCTCTCCTCAGAGATCTATGATATCCTGTTTCAGGAAAAAAGTATTTAAAATATTAATCACGTGGGAAAACAGATGTCATTGACGTGTTACTCTTTAAGTTTCCAGATATTAAATAACTCTATAGACTAGAACTACACGTATTAATTTAGCCTGGTGAGGAACAAGGAGCCCCTGAAGATAGCCAGACATTAATATGGTGTGGAAATATGAGTCTTTGTTATTTGTTAAAATACGTGAGAGCATTTGGCACTGAGTTCTTCCAAAGTGAGTTTGGTCTCAGGAGAGGGAGTTACAATGAGCAGACCACCAGAGGCAGAGCTCTGGGTCAGGCCATTATAGGCTCCTAAATCATTAGAGTTCCTCCCTACTCTGACAATGAGTACATTCAAGTGCACTGAGAAGTCCAGCCGTGAGCCCGAGGCTTTGTGCCATCTGGACAATTTGTGGTGTAATGATCTTGATGTAATGCAGGGTTAGACCTTTGAAAGTCCCACCATCTTCCCTTCTGTCTTCTTTGGAATCAGCTGAATCCTACTGCTTTTTGTCCATCTGCTTATTTCTTCCAGGCTTTGGTGACAGCTGAAAGCCCACCTGCAGTGACTGCAATGAACAGGCAAGTGCTATGTGCTTATTGATTGTGTGTTAGTTGACTTTAGTCTCAGCCTTCACCTGTGATCCCAGAAAGGCGTGGAAAAGGAAAAAAATGGGACTATAAAGCCTTTGGGGACAAAGGGCAGCTGGCTTCTGTGACCTGTGGATGTCACTGCAATTATTCCTCCTGGGTGGCGTGGGAACACCAGCACCAGGCTAAGGTCAGCCATGTCAAATGTTGGGTGAGAGAGGTGATGGCATCAGTCTTGCCCAGAGTAAACCATGATGTTTTCAGTGTCATGTCCTGGGGATGAAATATTTAGCTAAGAGAAGCTTTAACACTTGTGCTTAATGCAAGTGAGGCTTAACTTAGTGAAGTTAACACCATCCAAAGCATAGCCCCCTAAGGAGTATCTGTGCATTTACTCTTTAGACACGTATTTAACCTTTCCCTCTTAATTGATTCTTAAGCATCTATTTTTTTCTGCCCACACAGAGATCATAGCTGCTTTGTGCTGCTAATCACTTCTCAGCTCTCTGCAGCGCCTGCAGGGTTTTCCTTGAGGCTGGATCTGCCCGTGAACCTGTGTTCCAGCTGAGGTGCTCTGCCTGGGCATTCTTGGCTCACTCCAAAGCGAGCTGCCAGATTTCACTCTTGCTATTGTGCCAAGGTGTTTTCCCCACATTTTGGCAATACAGAAAATATGGCTGGGCCTCTGCATATGTGGAGGGCAGAGGGTCCTTCGCTACTGTTGTTTCTGTTGAGGCTTTGGCTGGCAGCACAGGCAGCCTCAGGGTCACACCAGACTCACAGAGCAGCAGAGTGTGCACCCTTTTTCCTCTCTGGCTGCATGTGTGGTGAGTTCTGCTGCCACCCAGCCTGCTCTGATGAGACTCAATCCTGGCTTGGACCCCCAGGTAGGAGCACTCAAACCTGGCTTGGGGCTCTCCACATCACTGCTCAGGATGGGAGAAACTGGAATAGTGGAGGTGATGGCAAGCAGTGGACAAAGTCCCCTCTGTGGCTCCTTCTCCCTGCCCCAATTTAGTGATGAGTCAAACAACAACCTTCCCAGGCTGATGCTCCTGTCCCTGTCTGGTCTGAGCTGTATCTCCCAGTTTGCCACAGCAGTACCAAACACTCAGCTGGAAATTTTCCAAGTTAAGATGGTTCTTCTCCTTTGATTGAGGCAATATTTCTCCCTCTGACATATTCACTGCAAGCACTTAGAGCAGGAGCTGCCTTGCCCGTGCCTGTGCAGGGCTGAACTCTTGTCTCATCACCACTGACCAACCATTCAGTGATGAGATTCCATCTGCTTAACTTGCTCACTATCATATGGCAACATTTTAGGCACTTCTGACCTCCTCCAGGAGAATCTCCTGCCTATTCTGGTTAAGAAAGACACCAGTTGTCTCTGGAACCTCCAAAGGCACGAAAACATTTTTAATGTAAAGGTATGCTCCTGCTTTGGGTTTGCCCAGCATCTACAGTATGAGGTCAAGGTAGGTGCCTGATTACCCTGACAGGGTTTCACCTACTGGCCACGTGTTTTGTCGTGTTCCTGGTAACAAAACAAAGCAATAGAAAGGGATCAAAACATGGAAAGAATGTTTAGGTTTTAAAGAAAGACCTATTTAGCAGTGGATTATTGTGGCTTTTTGATGTTTAGTTGTTTTCTTTCCTTATTTTTAAACATAAAAGGAATAAAAATTTAACAACAGTAGCCTCTGTTGAAATGATCCTTCCCTCCACCACCCCCCTACACCATCCAGACTGGTAACTCTTCCATCACATGAATGTTACCTCCAGGCAACAGCATTCAGCGGAGTGTGAAATCACAATTAACAGAGCAAGTGTTTTGTAAGTGAGCAGAGACGGCCACAAATTACATCCTGCTATTAGCTGACTTTAGATCAACATTGTTGAACAGCTTCATGATTACTGGGCTGTGGCGTGCATTAAAAAAACATTAATAAAACATAATTGATTGTGAATTGTGCTTACTGCCTTTATAGTTGTAATCACAAAAGTCTCAGAAGTTTGCTGGAAACAAAAGCTGCCCTCAGCTATTTGTGGGAACTGGATTGTACTAAAAATTTTACAGAATTTGTTTTGCAGCTGTTGTAAATCAGTAAACTACTGAAGCTTATGGGGTTTGCTGACTGATAGATCCTCTTTGCCTTTCTCTTTTCTAGTCAGCAAAGAGAGACACAAGACTGCCTCACCTCCACCAGAAAGTACAACTGGAAGTGGAAACAATAGCTCAGTCTCAGACCTACCATGCACAAATTGTGTCCTTATGGCACCAACAGGGAGCAGGAGCTGGTGGCTGCTATTTCCTGAGAAAGAGGCAAATACAGAGCTATACTTTGTAAATACTCGCATTTATGTCTCTCTTTTGGGCCCCAGATTATTTTCAAAACTTAAATCAAGTATTCTTACAGGAACCTGGAATGGTAATTCTGATTCATGACCCTGTCTGGGCTCATGGAGGGACAAGATGTGTCACACAAGTTTATGGCTACATTATCAAACTTGGATGCCCTCCTATGAATTTATGGACTTTAAAAAGGCTGTTCACAATCAGTCAAATGCGGGACCTCAAAAGAACTTGAGGCCCAGCCAGTGACACAAATGGACTGCTCCATCAGTAAGTGCTTCAGGCACCTAAATCTCACTCTCAGGCTGAGAATTCCCAAAACACTTTTGACCCTGCCTGCATCAAGGTGATGCTTAGCTCCACTTCTAAGCCAAATTTATTTGGAGGAAGATGAACCTCTGCCGAAGTCCTCAGGGAAATAGGCTCAGGGATATGAGCAGGATCTTGCCCTAGCTGTAACTATTAAAGAAGTTTCCTCACCCAACAGAGAGGTGGCATAAAGTGAAGAATACACCTCACAAGTTCTGAATCGTTCCTGCTGTGACCACTAAAAATGCTAGTGCTAAGAGTGTTGAAAAAAATCTTAGAAGCGTATTGAAAAATCTTAGAAGTGGATCTAAAATTAGGTAATATAATGCCTGCATTATTTATTGACTTTTTTTCAGCCTGTGCCCTGGTAAATAAACTTGTATAAATGGCGGGAGTAGATTGCTTAAAAGCATTTCCTGTTAGAGATCTAGCAGCAAGAGTTATTTTTAATGAAAATAAACCAGAGAAAGCAAATTTTTCCTGTTTCTGCAAAGATTTATTTCATGAAGGCAGCAACAAATATGACTTGCCCTGAGCAAGGGAGTGACTTCTACTGCTAGGAAATGAAATGTCAGTCAGTTCTCACTCAGTTCTCACTCAGGCTCATTTCAGTTTAGTACTCAGCTCTTTGCAGGTGCATCCTGAAACAAACAACTTCAACCTGCACCAAGCTTCTCCCCTTTCCATACCACCTGTCCCTCCCTCAGATCTGATGCAAACTGCTTGCTTGGCTCCTTTCATGCAGCTCCGCAGCAGTGTATGTACATGCAGACATATATTTTTATGAGAGGAGCCAGAGCCTCACACCCCCAACACATACGCTGCATTCTCTCACTCTAAATGGCCATTGCTATGGCAACAGCAGCTTAACTCAAAATTTAGAGAGGCATTTAGCACAAATTATGAAAGAAGAGATGAGACACTGGGTAAAGCCATGCATGGCTTGATGGCCCACTGTGGCTCCATTCACCGATTGCTTCGGGACACCCCGGGAACGTTGCCACGTGTAGTCTGTCACCCTCTGCCCAGTGCTGTGCAGGAAACAGCTTTCTCTAGCACTGGCTTTGTCTTTATTATTTTCTGTGCTGACAGTAAATGGACTTTCAGCCATCTGATTGGCCACAGAACTGAATTTGCAGTCCACCCAGCTTGGTCCTCAATCCCTCTGCTGGAATAATTCATGGCCTGGTGGTGTGATGGGGGAATTCCTCACTAATGAAGGGAAGGAAAGACACAGGCCCTATTTAGAGTGTCTGGAACAGGGCTAGTGTTCTGCATCAGTGTATCTGGCGGCAGATGAAGGCCCAGCTGAGTTGCTGGATGAAGCACAGTGCATGTCTGGGACACTTCTCCTTGCAAGGAGCTGCTCTGTGGTGCCAAATCTCTGATATAACAACCAAGTAGAGGAAACACAAACATGAATAACCTCAACAATTCTGAGGGAATTCATGTCTTTCTAAAACCTGTGCAAACTTTGTCCTATGTTCTTATATAAGGTCACATCTTATATAAGCCAAGATGAAAGGTCTACAAGGAGAGGGACTTTTTAGAAGGGCATGAGTGGGAGTAGATTTACATTAGATATAGAGAAGAAATTATTTCCTGTGCGAGTGAAGAGGCACTTGGACAGGTCACCCACAGAACCTGTGGACTCCCCATTGCTAGAAGTGTTCAATTGGCTGTGGCTTGCTAGCAGGGGTGGAAATTAAATGGTCATTAAGGTCCCTTCCAATGCAAATCATTCTATGGTTGTTCTGTGGCGATGATCCTTTGCTTTGGATGAAACACGAAATAGGCAAAAATATTCAGAGAAATGTTCATATCCAATTTTAGCCATCTAAAGTGGGGTTCCTTCTTTGGAACCTAAAGCTAAGGAGGATGAGCCCAGGTGTTAACTGTGCTCCTTTCATCCCTCACTAGAGGCAGACAGAGTTTTGCTCAAGGAAGAGTTAAAACTGCTTTGCATGGATGTTTGTATAGAGGCTTATAATTTCTTGGAAGGTACAGTCCACAGTAAGGATGTACTCCTGCCTCACTCCAGGAGGAGTTAGATCTGATTTATTTTGGGAGGATCAGGACTGGATATTCTTTCTGTGTGGCCTCTGTGCTTGTAATAACAAGCTCTCTTGTTATTACAATTCTCATTGCAATCTAAGATTAATATTTGTATCCCAAATTTCACCGAGACCAGCATGAATGAATAATAATCCCATTAAAGAATTCAAGAACTGGCCAAGAGTCACTAGTTGTATTTGTTAACAAAACTGAACCAGAGGTGAGGATTTCATTGCTTTGCTTGCACTTTCTGGCTTTGACTGGGAAGAAACTTCATGATTGCCAACATTTCTACTGACCACAGGAAGGCAGAGCCATCCTCATGGCAGCAGGCACGCAATAAAAGCCATTCTGTGATAATTGCCTCAAATTCTCCTGTCAGGCAGTGATTGAAAAATGAGAGCTGAGAACCACAAGACCAAGTGCATGAGATAAAAAGTAGGTTAGGAACTGTACATGCCAGATTGTACAGGCTGCACTCCCCTCAAGGGCATATTCTTCCAGTTCCACAGCTTGTTCCATGGAGAGGAAGATGATGGAGAAGAACCATCTCTGGAGATTGTCTGTTTTTCCTGGGGCTGTGGTGATACTCCATATGCCAGTGTCATGCCTCTGGGAGGCAAAGGGCCCTACATCACACGTGATGAACTGCAGAGGGATCTTCGAGCAAGGAGAAAAATCAGGAAGCAAACAACAGCCCTGGATGTGGCTCTGCTGCAGCAGTAGCTGAACAGCATCTCAGGGTGTGATGAGAGTGAGAACAAGCTCTGGGGATCTCACTAAAAGTGCCTGGGAAGCAGGGAATTACAGAAGAATAACAAGCATGGAATTGTGAAGGAATTTGAGGGGAAATTTTGAAATTCATTTTCTAGGGCAGATATCTTTGACAAAATTCTAGACCTTTAAGCTACATGACAGCTTGCAGGGAGAAAGAACTGCTGTTCCCTAAGTTTTAAATGGAATGACCTTATGTGCTTTTTAGGATTATCACACTCAGTTTGGCACTAAGCAGTGACATACCCTCCCTTCATGGCTCAGGCCCAGGTACCTTTTCTCAGGAAAGCAAAATCAGCAAGGCCAACATCTTCTGTCTTTTCCTATTCCAGCCAGGAATGAAAAATATTCATGGAAAACAGGGGAGGCTTGTGAAAACAGGTGACAAAATTTAAAATGGGAACTCCTATGGCGTCTCTCCAATATAAAATGAAGACAACACTTGAGTGGCAGCCTACTCTTATCACAGGCTGCATGTTTTTGGTACATCCCAGTAGGTTGTAGAAGTGACATCTACATTTGCACTAAGAAGGTGTTGAAGATGGCCAATAGTCCAGACCAGAGGAATTCTCACTGGTTTGGATAAGCTACTGACTGCTTTGACTGTGCCCTGCCTGTAACTTCCCTGTCTAAAACAAATCTGCAAGGCGTGAAATCAGGGTTTACTGAATTCAGAGCCAAGCTTTCTCTGATGTCAGTCAAACACAGGCTATCCCCAGGTGACACTTGTGTTCTAGTTTGAGTCTATTCTTTCTGACATAGAATAAGACATGGGCATTTTTTTTCCAAGACACATACATTATCTGGCAGTTTCCAGCTGATGTAAGATAGGTTACAATAGTGATACAGCCTCTCTATGGAAAGCCGCTTTGCCTGTGGTTTCCTGCAGGGGCATTTTTTGGTGTTTGCTATGTGGCTGAGCTCACTCTTCAGCCTTTCTTTATCAAGGGATTTTAATCACATTTTTCATTCCTTCATTCAGCCACCTTCCTTTCCCCAAAAAGGAAACCTGTATACAAATGTATATCTTCAAAGTCTGTATTTTGTATAATTTTGTTGACACTGGCTAGCATTGAAACTTTATTGTAATTGACAGTTAATGTAGTTGCATAAGCCCTATTTCCTTAGGAAAAAAACCTTCAAAAGACCAGGGCATGCTACAAGAACTCCTCTATCTTTGCAGGGTCCCAGGCTTTAGCTTTTGAACCTCCCCTATTGTTATATAAGCCAATAGCACAGCTTTATTCCTGGAATTAGTTAATTATAGAACGTGGTTCATAAAATATATTTTAGACATTGAAATAGGATGAAATCAATTGCACACTACTATATCTATTTCTCTCCATGGGCAATGAGCAGGGTCTGTAGAACTGGACAAAAGAATTTCCTGGGTGGAGTAGACTCTTTAGACTCTCATTTAGTCAGTGAGGTCAACATGGCCAAAAATTGTTGGCATGCAAATAATTTCGCAGTATCACAGAATTGGTCAGGCTAGAAGGGACCAGTGGGTCACCTGTCCAAATTCCCTGCTCAAGCAGGGTCATCCCAGAGCACAGGATTGTGTCCAGATGATTCTGACTATCTCCAGTGAGGGAGACTCCACAGCCTCTCCGGGCAACTTCTTCCAGTGCTTGGTCACTGCCCAGGACAGAAATTCTTCCTCGTGTTCAGTTGGAACTTCCTGGGCCTCAGTTTCTGCCCTTTGCCTCTTGTCCTACTGCAAGGCTGAACAGGCTCAACTCCCTTAGCCTGTCCTTGTAGGAGAGATGCTTCAGTCCCATCTTTGTAGCCTCTTTGACCCTCTCACTTGCACTGAGGAGCCCAAAACTGGGCACAGTATCCAGATGTGGCCTCATTAGGGGTGAGCAGAGGGGCAGGATCACATCCCTTGACCTGCTGGCAATGCTTTTCCTAGTGCATCCGAGGATATCATTGTCCTTCTTGACTCCTGGGGCACATTGTAGCTCATGGACAGCTTGCTGTGCCCCAGAAGCCCCAGGTCCCTTCTATTTCAGGCTGATTCACAGCCTGCCCTCTATTGACTGTATTGATAAAATCCACATATAGACACTTGGGTCACATGAGACATTAACAACAAAGATATCTCCATAAGAGGGACTCCCCTTCATTCTCAGATTTTCAGTGTAGCAGAGGTCTGGTCCTTCTGTCACATTATTTGGATGTTATCAGGCCTTGGTAGTATCACACCTAGCACTAAAAGCTCTCCTCTGTGAGAAGGAGCAATACCATATATAGGTAGGGAGAACTCACATTTTGCAAATCCATTTTTCCAGTGGGCAGTATTTCAGTTTCATTCTGGGATCAATGATTTACTGGCTTTGAGCTGTTTTCTTCATCAAGCCCAGAGGATAAGCTTTTTTCCCACTGCATCTTTCTCTCTTCTAAGGCTAATGCTAGTTTATTCTCCTTCAAATCTTATGTAAAACTTTTACAGGAGAATATGTCTGTGATATGCTCTTCAGCTGTTTTTTGGAAAAAAATATGAATAAACCAGAATAAACTGGAAGATTGTCAGTGTATTTTGCAGATTATCTGTGTTCCAACTCTACTCATAGGAAAATGCAAAGTCGATTAAAACCCACCAAGTGTAATAAATATGTTTTTTGATTCTGTCAGCATGGCTAAAGATAAAAGCTAATGGCAAATCCATAATACAGTCATACAGATCAAATGATCTATCAATCCATAAGCTTGCATTCCTGACAGATAAATGCTCTTATTATCTTCACAGCATGCCCCAGTTAGTCCAGCATGAACTTGGTGAGTTAACTTGGCACTTTGCAGTCGGGGTGTTGGCATTCAGGAAGTTTGTTTGTTACAATAGCATTTTAAATGCTGAAAGGTCCATTTCTTCAGTCTGTGAGCTGTTCCTTTCATTGATTCCTGCTCAGCTCAGCCCTTCAGCAGCTCTCAGGTGTATCCCACTCCTTATTCCCATCCTTCCTTGATGAGAAGTAGCAAAGTTGACCTCCTTGTATTCCTCTTCCAAGCCTTCTCCTTCTTCATGCCAGCAGCTTCTTTCTCCCAAATTATTGGTGCACTTAGCCTGAAGTAGAAAACACTCTACATTTCCACTCACCTAGGGCTTGAGACAACCATGTGATGGGAAATATTTGAGAAATTTAAGAAGATGCACCACAGTCAGAGAAAACTTGTACATTTTTCAAGATAAATTCAAGAATTTGTGCCAGTTATCAACATGAGACTTTTGTCTGGTCCACTAGTTCAGTGGGTCAAGGGTATTATAGACTTGAGCTACAAGTTTTCTTGTATGAACAGACTGTTTTGAGCTAGAACTGCTATCACAAGGAATAAAACATTGTCTAATGCAATGGCCAAACCAAGTACCAGTGAAAGAGGCTCCATTTGTGTCAATCATAGTTATCTTGTTGATGGATCTGTCCTATTGTTAATGTTAAAAACCTTTTTGTTCTCTTGTTCCAGCAATTCAGAATTGTTCATTCATCATGATTGGATATTTTGTGCTCAAACTGAATCTTAGAAGCTTATTTAGAACCACTTAAGATCTTAAATTAAATATGAGTATAATGTGGGGAGGCATAGAAATGAAAGATCCATAATTTTTCAAGTGTAAAATTAAATTCCTCCCTCCTTTCCTCTCTGATTTTATGAATCTAGTACAAAGTATATGGAATTTGAGTAGGTGTACCAAGAAATTCAGAGCATTTTGATAGATATCTGCATGTGAGAAATACACGACTATTGCAGGTCCACAGAAATATATCAATTGATTAGTTTATTTTCTGACAGAAGTTGCAGATTTTCTCCATTTACATTTAAAGGCCAAAAGAACTGATGTATGATTTTTTTCCTATTTTATCTATTGCATCTCAGGACCCACAGGGAAGAAATTAAAAACTCATCATCTGGCCAGCATGGAGGCTCAGAGCTTTGATGGTTTCAGCTGTTAAGCCTGCTGTTCCACAGAAGCCATTTCTGACTCCCAGCTCTGCTGCCCAAGCCGTTGTGCTAATGTTTGGTTGGAAGTGATACGGTTCCAGACAGGGTTAGCAATTTGCAAAATTTCCATCAGGCTAAGCATAGCAGTGAGCATATATGTGCATGCATGCATGTGGGCTTTGTTGCTGTTTTCAGCATTCAGGAAACAATTACAGGAGAGCATTAGCTGTGCTTCAGTGCAGACTGTGAGTCTAAAGTAATGACATGATCTTCACTCAGGGACTGAGAGTGTCCCACATGGATCAGCAAGGCAACAGAGAAGAAAAATGTGAAACAAAACTAATTTTATCCAGTTTACTTCTCTGTTTTGAACACCCAGCCCTTACACTCAGAAATATTTTTTTTCAGAGTTATGAACAGCTCTCTCCTTTTCAGCAGCTGAACCAATAAACAAGATTTTGTATTTTTCCACAGTTACAACTCCCTTTATTACAGGGTATAATGCCATCCCTGTATTTAGCAATGAGAAGCTGTGGAGAAAACAAAGTATGGCCTGAATCAATGGCAGAAGAAGCAAAGATCACTTATTTCCCAGTGTCAGCATAAAACTCTCAGAGATCATGAATGGCTAAGAACAATGCAGAGAACAAGAAGCTGCAGGCAATAGGGTATTACCTTCATTGCAGCCCAGTCCATACAAAAGAAGAAATGGTTCCTGCTATAAGACTGATATAGCTGCTAAAAGTAAACAACATATAGGTTACCAAAACACTTTTTCAGGTCTTCTTCATCCAAAGCTAATTTGTTTCCCCTCAAAAACATTACTTGAATACCCGTTTCTCTTTACCTATGCTGCCTCACTTAAACTAGACAGCTATGGCCACAGTGCTAGTGCTTTACAAAGCTTTTTGTCCATAAAGATAATTAATTTCTATGGGGAAATGCATAGCCAGCAGCAGAATGAAGAGAAAAGAGCTCTGTGATAATAGGTCAGGACCATTTAAAGTGTCCTGAATTGTGTTGTTGATGAGAAGGAGCAAACCCTGGAATTCTCTATGAAGATGTACTTCAGCACTTTTTGAATGTACGACAATCATCTAACTTAATTACTGACTTCCCCAAATCTTAGAAAAACTCATGTACATCACATATTTCCTACGCTCTCCTCATTAAAGCACACAAGATTATTTTTTTCTGGTGGTTTTGCGTTCACAGTATAATATACAAAATCCCCTTCCAGCTGTTGTTGGAAAGGCTTCGGTCTAGCAGGTAAACCAGAGCAGTGAAATCTTGTTCCAGTCTCATCTCTGTCTTTGGCTCACCTCTTTGTACCTATAGAAAATAGAAGATATTACTTTGTGACCTTGCAGTTGTGTCCTAAGGATTAATGCTTGGAATGCACTACACACTCCCACAGTGAACAGCAGTCAGGTCAGTGAGTACACTCTGTTCTTCTTTGCATGGAGGTAAATTAGGTGTGCCTCTGATGGCAGCAGAAATTTGGCCCCATTGGATTAATCCCATGATCTCCAGGCTATGGACAGATTCATTCAGCTGGCACCATGCCTCAGACCTAACTTCAATGTTGTGACATATCTTGCAAGGAAAGGTAACTTTTGGGTTGTGGGAGAGTATCTTGATAGGTAAAGCAGGAACTAGGGGCACGCTGGTAAAACAGGAGATACTCTGGAGAATTTTATCACCTGCTCCCTTCTGAAAGGACTGGTAGAAGAACAATCCAGTGGGGCATGTGGGGTCATCTCTACTGCTAGCACATAGAGAGACAATCATAAGCTAGCCATTTTTCCAGGGCTCCCTCTACTTTCTGGGCACATGAATGTTCCTTAAGAAAATCCTGTGGGATTTACAGAGAATGTGGGTTTGGCTGCTGTTCCAAAGTGCTTTCTGGAGAGCCTTTCTAATGGCTGTGGGGAAGAGCAGGGAAGCCAGCTGAAATACGAGGGCGTCAATAACACCTATTGAGTCTGAGTTCCCCTGGGCCAGAGCTGCTGCTTCAACAGACACCGTAGGCAAAGTGCTTGGCAGGCTGACTCTGCTTTCTGAAGCCAGGCTTCATCCTACAGCCACGAGCAGGGCTCTGCTGAGAGCTCCTCACTGCACTGAAAATAGCCAGCCCCGAGCTTGTGTTGCAGCCCACAGTGTGCTGGGGGATCTGGGCAACAAGGGAGCACTCTCCCCAAGCAACCCTTAGTCCATCATGACTTGACAAGCATCAGCTAAAACCTCAGCATACACCAGTTGGGCAAGCACCAGTTATTATCTGTATTTATTATTAATGTATTTCCGTTTTATTTAATAACTGAGTTACAACTATTCATATTACTGTCTCCTTACTCCAGCACTTACACAGACTCAAAGGGCAGATGATAAATACATTTATTATTTCCTCCTAGATGCAAATGTTTTTGTTTGTTTTTCGATGTTTACTTGCTTGACTGGAGCATTTCACTTGAGCCTCATACCCCAGTTAGTTACAGCAGACTGCAAAGTGGGATTCATGCCTGGGTAAAGGTAATTTGCTTGCTTTACAACACCAAGATAAATACTGGTCTGAAGCACCGTCATGAGGTCAATCAGGTCTAAGATTTTAAATGCCAAAAGATTTACAATTCCATCCTGACAGCCCCTCTGCTCGTCCTCATGTTTTCCACAGCAATAAGACTCATTTAAAGCTGTAAATATGGGAAGCAGAAAAGGAGTCATTCATTTTACTTGCACAACAGCATTCACAACTTGTAAGGCTTTGACAGCTTCCTTAAACTCAAAGGAATTCAGATAGCCAGGGCAATGAATACATACCAATACTTTTATTGGAAGGACATAGTTTTCAGGGCTGAACACACATTTTTGTCCTGCAGGAAGCTGACAGTGATGAGGGTATGTAGGATGCTTTACTACTACATTCACGTGATGCTACTGAATTTCTCATCTCATCTTGTTCAGCATATTCCCTTTGTACTTCTTAAATCAATAGAACTGCAGTGAGCCAACAGATTTTTTTCAATATTTTGTAGGATGCTCTGCCCTTACCACCATACTTAATACCTCTTGTTTTTGGTAAGACAAATAAACTCCTTAAATGTTATATTTGCTATTTAGAAGGAAGTCGGCTGTGTGTTTTGGGGGATAAGAAATTCAATTGCAGAAAGCTAAACATATATGCGTGGAGCTGAATGCTTTTGGAAACAAATTCTGTGGGCTTTCATATTTGTATCACTGTCATGATTTTGGAATAAAATGGAAAACTTGTGATGAATGCATAATAGGCCATTGAATTTCTATCTGAGACAGAAGGAACGTGCTCACTTCTTCAGGAGGGAAGACAGATGAAAGCAGGCAAGCTGCAGAATAAAACAAGAATTAAGTGATAGCCTCTTAATGATCATTGTTCTGCTATCTGTCCATTATCTGTCTGGGTGTAGGTAGCAAACACCGCATGAATTTAAATCAAACCCATTACTCACACTCACTTACAGATGTGATGATAGGAGTTGCTTGACAGGTCTTACACAGGAAACTCGGATGTAATTGAGCCCGGTGCTCTGTTGATTCTCCTCCAGCAAAATTCTCTACCTGTGCAGGAATATTTTAAGACCTCACTAACTTTGACAGTGTTAGGGTTTTTTTTTTTTGCTTATTTGTGTTTTGTATCATTATTGGGTCTCTACAATAACAGATGGTGAAATCTCCCGAGTAAGCCAAATGCCAGTGATTTTCCTTACAGGATGTCATGCAAAAACACTAACAGCTCGGTTCCTATTAGTACTAGAAACCGATGGGCCAGCTCCAGCACCTTTTAAAGTTCCTGGGAGTCTTTGGATCAGCTCCATGACACAGCTGAATGAGACAGGCAATCTGCTTTAAACATTCCTTTATTATTCCCAGAGTTTCTGCTGAATATCCTGTCAAACAGGCTAAAAATTCCTCTTAAAGAGCACTTTCTTTTTAGAATACACAGGTTATTTTAGAGACGAGTAAAGTCAGGACAGTTTGCAGGTAAACTTAAAATACCCATTTGTTTTTCCTTCTTGAATCAGGGACTTCTTACTCCTGAGATAGCCACTGCTGGTGGTTTGTGTTTGCTGGCAGCAAACAGGGATAAAATTACACTTGGCTTAGGTGACAACCAGCTTGGTCAGGCTTGTCTTTCCTTGGTCTTTTCCCTGTGTCTCTTGCTGTGCCATATTGAAGAAATAGTGCTTAGTGGCTATAATGGGATATTTACATCTATTTCATGATCTTAGAGCTGTCCTAATTGACACTTTTCTCTCATCATTATTAACTTATCATCTGCTGATCATGAAATCTCAATAGAATTCATAGTTCTCTGTCAGGTGAGACTGTAGGGACATTTCTCCATCCTTGTAAAGTCCCATACTCCCCACTGGAGATATGAAACACATTGGAGTCCTTTCACCACATTCATGGGCTTTGAGAGTAAGTTTGGATATATTTATAAAGTCAATAAATTTAGATTGTCTTCTATTTATATCTAACTGCATTTCATGTTGAAATTCTTATTAGCAAGTACATGTATCTATTTATGATCACTTTAAAAATTAGATTTCCTTTCAAATGAACTGTTGGTGGTCCCCTAACAAAGAGGAGTTTGCTTTGCTGGATCTCTGATCTGAACAGGTTCTGAACTGTGTACTAGGTCTGAGTCTTTTCATTGTGCTTAAAGAGAAAAGGGGAGAAATATTTCTCCTCTCCTTCCTGGTTCCTCTGAGGAGATAACTGAATGTCTGACAAATACTGTATCTTAAGCAATGTGTAAGTGTAAGCTGGGGCCCTAAAGAGGTGACATGCTCCCTGCAATAGGCTTCATACACATGCCAAGAGGGAGTCCTTCCCTGTTTATCTCTGGGTCTGTCTGTTGGACAACAGTCAATAGCCAGTAATGGACACTGAGTGACACAGGAGCAATAGGGACAAGATGCCTGTCAACTTCATACAACTCTAGTTGTGTACAAATGTTTGTGGGTTTGGGCTTTCATTACTCTAGGCCCCCTTGTTTTTCAGAGTGGTATGTCCTGAACTTATCCACTTTGGCTTTTTCCATGAGAGAAGAGAGAGGTAGAGGAGACAGATGAAAGAAGGCATTTCTTATGAAATGTCTTCAAGGAGAGTTAATTTTTTTTGACTGATGTCTGTGGAGTTTTCATATTTATTCAGAAGGAAATCATGCTCAGCAATTGTCATTACCTCCCAGAGAAGTGCTGCATTCGTTTGAAGGTATATTTGACACACATTGTGTCAAAGCTCATGGTCTCTCAGATATGACATGTGACAGCTGAAATTATTTGACATGCTCCAGTTAAAGGAATTGAGAGCCAAATTCCCAGGGGCTATGGACAGTTTCTGTACATAAAGCTTTCTTTGAGTATAAAGGAGATTTTTCAAAAGCATTCAAAAACGGCTATTCCTACTCTCATAGAGTTAATTCTGGATTCTTTTGATCACCAAGGTAGTTCTTCAATATATCTGAGCCAGTTTGGCTGAAATGATCTTAGTGAATAGGATGGGTCATGGACCACTCTGATCTGGATACCATCTGACTCAGCTGTGCTGTGCCATTGCAGAGAAAATCTCTGGCACCCCAGAACTGGAAGATCCCATCCCACAGATCTGATGTGAATAGTGCTGGGGCTAAGACAATCTTCAGCCTCTTCCCAGGAGCTGTGTTGGGAGAGTTATATTGGTCAAAACTCTGTGGCTGGAGACTGTTTTAGCCATTAAATGATACGATCATATTCTGGTGTCTGTCGCTGTTTAAGAGCTGTAGCTGCAATCTTTGAGCTCCTCTGCCACCAGTACAGATGATCAGAACTGTGCACAGCCGTTGACATGAGGAGCTGCACCCTCATGTGTATAGCTATGTCTGGTCTCATAAATTAAACCTCTGCGGGACCATCCGGAGGCAATAAGATCATTAGCCCATTAGTAGTGGGCACTCAACCAGCTCCCCTCTGCCAGCCTCTGAAAAGGGGGGCCCATGTTGTAAATGTATCTGGTGAATGGTTCCCACTATGTGCTAAGTCCCCACACATGTCAATGAATTATTCAGAACAATGCCACATCCCAAAAGAACTCCAGGGATCATTCAAGCATTTTCTCAGTATTGGCAATCAGGATTATATTGTCAATGTCTTTTCACTGGCACTGTTTACCTCATTAGTAATACAAAAAGGCCTCACCACTTCTGCTAGAGAAATCTTTCCTGATGCATCCCAGCACTCAGTTTGCTTTGCTAATAGCTGCATCAAGATTGTCCCATGTGCCTCTTCCTATGAGGTCTCAAGTATAAACTTCTAGATGCTAACTGAAATTCTTCATACTTTCCTAAAGTTGAAAGCTCCCCAGTCAGTGAACACAACTTCCAGAAGAGAGACAGAAAGGGTATTTTCTGCATGTGCAAGGTGGTGTTGCTGCCATTGCACAGGAAACTTGTATATAATCCATGTATTATTGTGAAAATAATAGTTGAAGAAGGTATAAAGAATATATATATTATATAGATATATAAGTATACTACAGAACACATGGGACTGATGATGCTGTTTTAAGGGAGAAAAAATATGGCTTCACATGTTTAGCTTAGTGAAAGGAAAGCTGGAGTTTTTGACAGCTATCCATAGACGCCTCAGGGGTCTGAGTACTCAAAAAGGAGGAGAGTAAAAGACATTTCTGGAATTAGAACAAATGACTGTAACCTGGTCCTGAATAAACAGACAATGGGAATTATAAAGAAGTTTCTAAACAGTAGGGGAATGAAGTTTTGGAAGAGCTTTCTGACTGCAGGAATAAGAGTCAAAAAAGCAAAATTTAAGAGGGGGCTGAAGAGTTCCAAAGAAGGGATTATATGACCTGATGGTTCATGACAGCAAGAACTGAACTCAGTGACCAAAGTAATCTCTTCAGGTCCTATCTCTGACGATCTGAAAAGTATTTAAGAAGACCATGTCCCATTGATCTGCAGCGACAGAGAGGGTGGAGACTGAGTCTCAATCTCTCTAGATCTAAAGGCAGCGTGATACCCTTGAGCAACAGTCCTGCCATTCCATTTAATAGCAAAAGAGCCCAGGAATAGCTTCTGTGGCAACAGTAAACTGATTTACCACAGTTGTGAAAGAATGGACTGAAAGATATATTTTTCCTAAGCTGTAGTATTTTTTCACTTGGATATTCTATAAACATGAGAAATAAATTGGCAGATATCTAGATACAAATTTTAAATCAATGAGATCTGAAATGAAAGAATTTTTGTATCCAAATGGCTGTTTCATGCCCTAAATTCTCTGAGTTGTGCTTAATTCTTGCAGCACATAAGGCATGTAAAAACCACCCACTCACTACTTCAGAGCCATTTTTCTTCATCTAAATGAAATTTCTTTAGTTCCATTCATCTTTACAGCTCATTCAACAGGTCCCTCTGCAGCAGTGAAGGGAAGCATGTTTGAATGTGCTAATCCAGCTCGGAGATGGATTAATTGACTCACATGCCCCTCTGATCACTAGCCAGATGTCTCTCCCCAGCTGGCAAGCCTTACTAATTTTCTTGTTGTTGTTGCTGTTGTTAATTCTGGGTTTCCAGCCAGCGGGGTCTCAATCATGGGCAACATGCCCTCTGCTGATATTTTGTATTCTTTGGTCTGCTTTCCCTTGGGCAAAGACATGCAGCTATGAACCTCCTTCCCTGGCTCTTTGTCATCTGGCCTGTGGCCCCCGGAGAGAGCTCTCCTGGTGCAGTTGCACTTGTGCATCCGGCACGTTGGGCCACCACAGGGCTGTGCTGTGAATATTCAGGGTAGGCGAAGGAGGCATATGGGGCTCAGAGGGCCAATTCCAAGAAGTGACCTAAAATTTCAGGTCCGTGCATTGAATATTTTGGGGGAAAAAGAAAAAATACTCATAACAAGAGTTAGAAATATTTCCTTTGTCAGGCTATGAAAGGAAATTTCTGTGAAATGATGTGAGAGAACAGTCAAGAATGCTTAAGAGGGCTGTGCATGACTAGACCAGTTGGGACACTAAACTGGGAAGCAATGTAACATAAAGAGTGGTTTGAAGGTGGGATGTATGTGTTCTCCAGGCTCTACTCCTTATTCTGTCATTGCCCAGATGTTTCGGGCAAGACACTTCACTACTCTGGAACTTTCTAATGCCTATGATAATTTAGGGTATTTTTAAGGTACTTGCTAATGAGCAAGGCAGTGTGAAAATTAAATATAATTTGCATCACTGAACACACAGCCATGTATTTTCAGCGTGAAGGCTTCTGCCATGACTTGCAGTGATTTGGCTAAAACCATGATGTTACCACAAGGAAAAGTGTCGATTTTGGCCTGACTGTAGAACACTGTTTCTTCTTATCCCATTGGTTGTCTTGGGTCATCACCAAGATCACATTGAGTAGAAACTCAATGTACAAGAATTCGACTGGATGGTGAAACTTTTATTCACCTCAGCAGTGACTTCCTCACACACAGGTTGTCAGCAGTGGTCACTGAGGGAGGGCAGCTGAGAGCAGCGGCAGCAGTAGGAATATTGGAAAATTTGTACTAAACACCAAGCCTGAAATTCAGCTATGCACACAGCTAGAGCATTTTGTGAATTATAAATGTGAAACACTGGTTTTCTAATTTCTCACTAATGGAGGTTATTTATCCCAAGCTTTAAAAAAAGGGAATTTCTGGATTATATGAATATTCACCTTTTCTTTCCCTTTTTCTTTTTTCCATTTTCTCTTCCCTTCCCAAAATTAGTTCAACAGGATGGAAAAGAAAAGAAAAGCAAACACTTCTCCTTTTTTTTTTTTCATTAGAAAAGAAGTTGCAACATATTATCTCACGACAAGCTCAGAGGAGCACAGTTTAAGAAGAGAAAAGTAAGAACTTCTAAGGTGTGAACATTAAGAACTCAGCTGCATTTCTATGGACCCAGCACTTACTACTCCAACTAAAAATGTGGATGAGCTCATTTCTTCAGCAGTTACTTACAATTCATAGGTGTTAATAAAATAAGAAGAAAATCTCACTCCTGTAATTTAGCATCTTTGGTCTTTTTTAGTTTAGGTACGTGTCTTGTACAAATCTCTTTCCAAAAGCACAATTTTCTTCCCACATCAGGCATAGCCCCAGGGAAGTTGTTTTACAGGGAAATAAAGGCTTCGATCTTTGATCACTGTAACCTGGCTTCTCACAATCCTGAAAACAAGTTTCTAAAAAATTGAAATGTGAACAACACACACCATCAATATCAATTACTGCATTTTTAGGTGGTAAATTTTCCCCACAGGGGGTGAGCAATTCACTTGATGTACTTGGCAAAGGGTTTGATTCTCCTCCCCACTGGCAGCGATGTGGTGCTGACAATCTCTCTGTTCTTTGATGGGGCATAGAGCAGAGTAAGGGAGAGCAGAGTCAGACTCAGAGCTCTGCTAGTGCAGAGAAAAGCCAGCTCTGTCAAGAGAGGATTTATGCAGTCTGAACAGTGAGCTGCAATCTTTGAAGAAAAGACTTCAAAGAGAAAAGGAGAAAAGAAACAATGTCTAATCTTCATACAAATGTGCTCAGGGGTCCCTGAAATTCAGAAACTTCTAAAATCTGAGAATTAATTATCACTTGCCGGAGGAAAGCTTTATTCACCGGTAACAGTTACAGCAATCCGAGTCCTCTAGGTGTAAAACTCATGCAGTTATATTGAACTAAAGCTCAGTAAATCACCCTCCTTCCTTTTGGTGTACTTGCACACTTTCCAAGTGTTTGATGTTATAGTTCACATTGTTTATGTGTGACACATGACAGCAGCTCCTCAAATTTTGTCTTTGAAAGGAGATGTACTTGGAAATATTTTGCTACAAGAACTGTGACTCACAGGTTCTCATTAAAACATGCAACAAAGCGATGCAGCTCCTCGGCTCCTGTAGAGCAATGCAGCCCTGTTGGCTTCTGTTTACTGCAGGAAAAAGCCAGGACTCTAAGTCATTTTTCAGCTCCACAGCTGCATAAATAACAAGGAGCACTGAGGGTTACTAAAAGCAAGGCACTGCTGCTCCGATTCCTCTTAGCAGAATGGGCTGTTTAAAATGACCCTTAGGCCAGGTATCCAGAATATCTCAGCACCTCATAGATTCTCATTTTTGTTCTTATAGTACCCTTTTGTGTAAGCACTCCTCATATTCATTTAACACTTGAAAGCTAAGGAGGTGGTAAGACCCATGGTTGCAGGGTAAATTAGTGGTGAAAAGAAGAATCAAGCATTTAAATATCTGGAGAACTCGGTTACATGATGGTGTCATTGTGCTCAAGAAAGTGAATGATTTATTGTGGATGTCTGACCAGAGTCATACTCAGGCCATGGTAACATGTAGTTTAAATCCTGCATTTTCTGAAGCTCAGGGTGTGAACCCAGCTGGCTGGTGTGGCTCAGCTGCTGCACAGAAACACATTAAACTGCAAGAACTTGATTGTGAATCCCAGCCCCCTCTTTTTAAAAGCTCTGCCTCTCTTTCAGCTTTAAGACTTCAATGAAAACAGCTGTTGCAGAAGCTCACGAGAGAGCTGTACCACAGCAGGGAAATAGCTCCCTGACATGAGCAAGAGGGTGTTCAGACCCAGAGCAGCTATATCTGGCATAAAACTGAAAACTCACCTCTCTTAAAATACCAGTAAGCCAAGGCACCTGTACTATCAAGAAAGGAAATGGAAGACAGAGACCATGTCCAATGCAGGTATTTTGAAATAACAAAACCCTCTGGCAGGATTGGAATTGCTTCATTTTATGTTTACATCTGTATGGCTTTTGAGGTTAAATAGAACTTGTCCTGATATTTGCCCACCAGCAGTCAGGAGGTGTCTGTGACTTGTCTCCCTGTGCAATGAATACTTTGCATCCTAATAATAAGTAGACCCAACCATTGTGCACCACCAGCATTGCCAGAGGTGGCAAAAAACTGGGTAGACATGGCAGTTTATGATATGGTTTAGTGGGCGTGGTGGCATTCGGTCAAAGGTTGGACTTGATGATCTTGGAGATCTTTTCCAGCCTTAGTGGTCCTGTAATTCCATGGTCTGCTGTCTCTTGGGAGTCACTGGCCATCCCAGAAGATCTAAATAACACAGGGGTATTGCATTATCCCAAGTTAGCACCCAGAAGGATGCAAAGGGACAGAGTTTGACCCTGGTGTTGCATTACAGGTAGGGCTGTGGGTGTTTGTTTTCAAAGGAAATTTTCTTCTGCGAACAATCAGAAAAATCCCAGGCCGTCTCCTCTCTGGCTGTGGCAGCTCACAAAGGATATTGGTGCTGCCTCTCCCTCCAAATGGGAAATGATGATAGATATTTCAAGTATTTGTTTAACTGTGGATAGTTGACACAGCTTGTGAGAAGTTATTCTGGGAGGAAAGGAAACCTCCCAAACTCCTCCACTTCCTTTGTCCCCGGTTCCCCTCTGCTCCTGCTGGTGCTCTGAATCACCTCTCCAGGAATGTCCCCGCCGGGGCAGAGTCCTGCAGCCCTTGCTGGAGGCTGGTGTTCTCCTGGAGACGGGATCCAGGCTGCGCAGGGAGCGCTCGGCTCTCCTGGCATCAGCGGGGCCAAGCTGTGACACCCCAGCCCAGTGGGGGAAGGCAGACCCACTCTGGCCCTGAGCGAGTTTGCACCAAAACAGGTGACCTGGTGCTCAGCTATTTTTGCCCAGTGGGGGATATCTGCTGTGTTTGTTGGAAGACTTTTGGTGTCACTTATCACACGCTCTTTATAATGCATTACCTGAGGCATAATTAAATTCAAAGGGCATGCCTGTGCTGAAAGGGAGGGTTGCAATTTGTTGCTGTTAGGATTTTTCATTAAAAACCAAGCAGTTTTTCTTACTATCAGGAGCAATGGTTGCAGAAGAAAAATGCTATTAAATAAGGAGAAGGCAAAGACTTTTCTTTTTTCTTTTTTCTTTCTTTCCTTTTTTTTTTTTTTTTTTTTTTTAATAACTACCTGCCTGACATCTCCACACTGACTTTGAATCAAGTACAGCATTTAAAAATAGTTGGACTGTAAAAGGAAGACAAGGCAGAGAAAAGAGGAGCCTTGACATTTGGAAAGGTCTGGCAGGTGATAGGTATATTATATATGCCAGATTATACGTGTATATCTATCAACACACAGAAATATCTGTATCTATACGTGTGTGTGTGTGTGTGTGTGCGCATGTGTTTTATCTCCAGAGGAGAAATTTGCCTTTGCTGCTGAAATTTTCCTGAAAGCTCAGTTAATTAGTTCTCATAATACCCATAGAGGCAGATGTTAGTATCATTCTTATCCACAGATGAGGAGATAGGAAAGAGCACAGAGAGAAGGATGCACAGTGAGATTAAGGGATTTCTGCTACAGTGAATTCAGTGTAGAGCTGGGAATTCAGTCCAGCAGGCAAAATCCTAACCCTATTAAAAGCAATGGGAGACTAACTTATGAGAAGCCTGGATTTGGCAATTTTTGCTTGCTTTGTTCAAACCTCTCTGATCTATTCACAGCTACATGTGCCCTGATGATGCTTTCAGAACAAAACTACACCTGTGACTGTGTACAGCTCCTGGTCAAATCTCAGCTGAGTCCCTCAGTCTCAGAGCTTCAAAACAGGGCTGTTTCTTTGAGGGACTCTGCACCATACATTTGCATATGTCTTAAAAATAGTCTGGAGTGATAAGTGAAGTAATTTAAGATCTTCCTAAATAGAAAACTATATTTTCCCAGGCCACCAAGGTCACAGAACTGAAATTTTACATCCCTAGTAATATACCTATATTCCACCTCACAGTGTTCTCAAAAAATGACTGGAGGGTTTCAGCTAAACAGATGAGCTACTTCTAAATAAGATTGGGTAAAGCAAGCTCATTAAAGGAAAAAATAATAATGTCCTCATTTTATAATGGCTTTGTTGCCTTCTTTCTCATATACTTGTTCCAGGGCAGTATTTTCATGTTATGAGGGTGTTTTCAGCTCTTGTTTTTAAGCTCACTTCATTAATGTTGGTAGAACACTTTGAAGTAGAAAATGTGCTAAGTGGTATCACTGACACACATTCAAGGCAACGCTTTTGCCTTCCCAGAGGTCATCTGAAGCAAATTTGTCATACCTGCAAATGTGCACAAATTGGTGCTGGCAGTAGAGGGACAAATTTCCCTCAAAACTGCTGCAGCAGCTGTAAGCTGGCTGCAAGTGCCTGGAGGAGGATTCCTCTTTCCAGCAGGAAGCTGGGGTCTGCCAGCCTTGCCATGAGGAGTCTGGCAGTGAAGCGGCTGTGGAGCAGAGCTCCACTGTCTGATACTGATGTGCTGGATAAAAATTCCCTAAACTCATCTGGAAGCCTCCCAATGGCTCCTCCAGTGTTGGGCACCAAATGTCCAATTTCTTTTTCCTCAAAAGCACTGTAATGGAATGAGGAGTGTTGGAAGGAGCACAGGGAAAGGCTGTATGTGGGAAAGGCTGCTGTGGTGGGCAGAAGATGGACCTGCTGCAGCATCTTTGAATGTCGGGACAGTTTCATAGAATCACAGAAAGACTTTGGTTGAAATGGACTTTAAAGCTCTTCTGGTTCCCACACCCTGCCTTGGACAAGGGTACCTTTCACTAAACCAGGTTGCTCAGAGCCCCATCCAACCTTGCCTTGAACACTTCCAGGGATGGGGTGTCCACAGATTCTCTGGGCAACCTGTGCCAGGACCTCACCACCTTCAAGTAAAGAATTCCTCCCTAACATCTAACATCTACATCTCGGGGCTTGTCCACTGCTCAGAGGTTTGCCAGTGGTGCAGTGGTGTTGAACACCAGGATTTACTTCTCTCCTCCCTCCAGCCTGGAGCATCCCAGGGCAGAAGACAGGTTTCTAACCTGAGACAAGGGCTTACCTGTGAAGAGTGGTGGCTACAGAGTCCTATGGTGTGTTTCAGAAGACTGTGGCATCAAGGTTAATTTTGTAAATCACTGAAACCATGGCTTGGCTACCTGTATCCCTTCCCCACCACCCCCTGGAGTGTGGGATCACAGGAGGGATCCTGTTGGCCTTGGGGTATGGTTTGGACACGCACAGTGCTGCTGGCAGTGTGAAATGGGAAGCTGTCCTGGCACTGTATGGCAGCCTTCCCTCTAACTGCAATAGCACAGCTGCCCTGCTTGCTTGTGGCTCTGATTTATTACCTTGTCATAGTTCAAACGCTAAAGCAGGTTGAGCTTGGTCAATGTTTAGATGGAAAGGTCTCCAAGGAAAACACAAGAGCTAGAGGAAATGTTCCCTGAGTCAGAGTCAGGGCAATAATCCAGTGTGGTGTTAAGGATGTTGCTTTTGGCCTGATTGCAAAATCAATGTATGGGCCACTAGTGGTTTGTGGGGAGGGATTGTAATACCCAGCATGACTGGGCAATAACTGACTGGTCTTTCTTTTCCTACAGGGGTCAGCTCTACAGTGGGTGTAAATTGGATGAAATGAAGATGATGAATCTTCATTTCAAAGGCCAATTGCTTTCTCTGTTTTGTCTCATTACTTGGATTTAGAGGTTTGGTTGTTTTACTTTGTCATCTTCCTTTGTATGTTTCATAATTCCTTAAATGGCATGGAATGGCACAAAATACAAACATTTAGCAATTTTTTTTCCAAATAAATTTCCCAGCTTCTGGAAATCCACAACTTAAGGGTCCTCTTAAAGGTTTGGGTTTTTTTCTCTTCCTAAAACTATTGTCATGTGGATTTCAATTTTCCCTCATCACTCCCACAGAATTGTCTGAAATCTCAGGCTGCTCACCGCTGTCTGCAAGGTTGGATCCATTATCTACCAGTTTCTTATACTGAGCATAACCTCTGTGTCTGGCCCTCAAAGAAAACCAGCCACATCTCTTACTATTACCTCTGCAGATGTTGTGTTTCAGATACTGGACTCCGTCTGCCAGTGTCCCAGGACAGAGCATTTTCCACATTCATCACATAGCTTTTTTGAAATGGCATCCATCAAGGAACATAGACATTTTTCTCCTGTGATGCAAGGTGCATGTAATAGAAGTCACAATCGCATTTGTAATAATAAAAACTATATTAAAAGAACACTGATCTGAATTTAGGAGATAATGAAAATTAACAATTTCATTCATGCATCAATTTGGCATCTCGTGTTTTTAAATGAATACCTGTTCTTCATCTATCCTCCACTTCTAGCACAAAAAGAAATATTTTTTCATGACATGATGGAATTCAGATTCAAAAGCTGTGTTTTCACCTCCTAGTTCTTTTTTTTTCTGGTTTAACAAACTGCAGATTTGAAGTATGAAACGTGCTAAATGATCTCATACTAAAAACTGCAAAGCAAACAGAGCATCTCTACCTACCCTGTTATTTTAGGTGGTCATTTCAAGAATGAACAGACCAGACAGTTTTGAGGATGGCAAGAGGTTTAAGACCTGCTCTACAAAGACTGTGACTGTAGTAATGAGCTGTGGCACTCCACTGGGAAAACAGAGCCTTGGTAAGCACACTACAAAAACTCTGTCAGGAGTACAAGTGCTTTGAAGAGAGTATTGAAAGGAATTTTGCTTCAGAGTATGAGAAAGTATGTAATGTGAGATTTCTCAAAGGAGAAGATTATGCTTTATTTGGGCTTTTCTATACAGATTGAGGAACAGAATGTGAGAAAACTTCACAACTTGTTTAGGAACACAGATATTTTCAGATGGGACTGCACCCAATTCCAATCTAGCCCAGCATCTTGTGTCAGAGAGAGACCAGCATCAGATGCTGCAGGAGAAGGTACAAGAGCATCTGACCAGGTCATATTTCCACAAGTGGGGAAAACATCTCTCTAATCTCCAGTTATTGCTGCTGCTGTTATGTGTAGATTTATTTTCTTTCTACAGCACAAAAATGAAACAGAAGTGTCCATTTCAGACTTCAGGTATCATTGTCCAAAGCATTAATTGCTTCCTCCCAGTCATACACTGAATGACTGCAATGAAGCCGAAAAACCTGACTCCCACCTCTGCATTCAGTAATTCCAGTATATATTTCCAGCAGAGTTCCCCACAATCTGGGATGTGGCATGGAAATGACCACTCCCCTTTGGCCAGACAGCAGTCAAGGCAAATGGGAATCTACCCTGTGGTTTTGAATGAGGTGCAGGACCTTTTCAGCAGATCAACACTAACCACCCCCCAGCACTCACAGAGGGGACACAGAGGAGGTGTGGGCCAGGCTGGGACCCTGTTGGTGGGGTTCTTACTGGTACTGGCTGCCTTACAGGTTCTCTACTGACTGATACTGGCCAAGCTGTTTCTCATCTCTGTGTTGTCTCTACAGAGCAGAGATACTGACATTTCCCTTCTTTGAAAAGCAGTGTGATTGACAGCTGTGGCTAAAAAATAACTGTAGAATATAACAGAAGAGATTGTTCCTTAGAACTATCAGCTCCACCACTGAAACTTCTTAAAACCACCCACAAAACTCTTCTGTAGACAGAGAAAAACACATTCACCTCCATGCAAACTGTTCCTTCTGTTCCTCTTTCAGAATTAAGCTGAGCTTTTGACTTTCAATTCTGAGCTTTGGCTTTTTTGTTGTAATTATTACTATTATTGAAAACACACAACATAAACTTAATTGTGGTCAGATCCCTCACTGAGCTGCAGTGGAAGAAGGGCATTTGTACTGGAAATTAATATGGTTGGCATGTCTGCCTTGGTTTTGAGGATAGTGTTTTCATGTTTTTTTCCTTTCTTCCCCAGCTTTCTTCTCTTTTGTATCAGCCTGCCTCTTTCCCATTTCTTTCACAGCCACTATTTTTGCTCAAGCAAAGAACTCAGTCATGCTCTCACTCTCTCATGGGCTCTGTGTACACTTGAGGTCAGGCTAGCAAACCTTACTGGAGCCAAACTGCACCCTTCCCTTGCCCTTTTCATACCCTCTGCCTCATCACAGTTTCCTGTCCCCCGGGTTTTGCCCGTGCTCTGAGGGCAGCAGTCCCTCACTGCTGGCACACCTGGCTGGGCTTTGCCTGGGTGCTCCAGTGGCTCCAGTGCAGAGCTCCTGTGGACCCTGGGCCAGTCACTCATCTCTCCTCTGATGTGTTTTATCTGTTTCAACCACGTGATTTTCAAAGAAAGGGACAGTCTGTTACTCTTTGTCATTACCCACTGTAGCACAGCACAACTCCCCCGAGGTTCAAGGCACCATATGCTTCTTTAAAAGACACAATCTCTTTGATGTGCCCTCACATTCCTCTGAACTCACTTCACCCTCATGTCCCTTCTTCTTCTCTCTACTGTTCTTTCAACAATGTCTTCCTTCTCAGCCCTTTAGTCTTTCTTCCTTTTCCCCACTCTCCCCTTGCCCTCCTCCAGGGCTGTGCTGCCAAGCCTGGGGCAGCTGTCCTGGGCTGGAGAGGGGGCTGGGACCAGGGGACACCCAGGATCTGCAGGAAGAGTCGAGCCACTCTGTCTCCTCTCCCTTATGAGGGAGCAGGGATTTCTATGCCTGAACCTCAGTGGGCAGGGACCTAAATAGAAAGAAGAGGCAGAGCTCATCAGAGATTGCACAGCTTGTAGAAAAGGCTGTGTGTGCAACGGGGAGCAAACCTGGCTGGGAGGAGTGTTTAACGTCTGATTTGCAGAGCCTCATTCCTTGGAGGCCTGCAATAATTTTATTCACTTTCACTGCCTTCCATTTTCTCATGTCTGCCATAATCTGTGTGGTTCCCTGTATATGGTTTTGTCCAGTTGTATTCAGCCTTCTTCCTACCAGTCCCATCAGTGTGGCCTATGTGCTGCTTCATTCCAACCAGTGTTCCTAAAGTTCCTTGGGAGGGGTGCTCCAGTCAGGCAACAATTAATTCCTGTATCTGTAATTTGTTTATCTTTTTCTATAGAGTCTTACAACAAGCCTCGGGAGAGGGATATAAATGATGAATGCAGGTTAATAACACGGGAGTCTGCGGAAAATTGCATTAAAATGGCACAGCAATAACGGATATAAAAACAACTGGAGCATGTGGTAAAGTCCCTACTATATAAAAACATTTTCACTGGTAATACACATTGTAGCTTGTGCTAAAAATCTGAAATTTTAAAGTGATAAAAAATTAATACCTCCAAACTTCTAGTGAGAAGAAAAAAGGTTAGGTAAATTCAGTAATTCCAGTATATTGTTGCCATAGGTGAAAAAATAGCAAAATGGGTGAACTTAATCCTGTTTAATTTTGATAATTCAAAGGCCTGGAGCCTAGCCATGTGTATCAACATAGCTACCTCTCCCATGAGAGACCTCAAGGGAGACATGTTCATACCAACCCAGAAAAAAAATGCTTAAAAAGCAGGGACACTGGGTCTCTCTGAACTGGAGGAGATTAATTCATCTGGTCTTACGTAGGCAGGATGTCTAACCCTTCCAAGAGTTACACATGGGAGCTTCCTCCTTCCCAAAGCCATTTTTAAAAAATTACCTCAGGTCACTATGGCCAGCCTAAGATTAGCAGAACTATTTGCAGTTTCTGGTATTCCAAAAAGGAGGTAAGAACATTTCTATTGGCTTAATAACACAGAGGCAGCTCATGGATTTCATTAATTGCACTAGAAGCTCTCTGCCAGATGTGAGGTGATGGAAGGTAAGCTACACACTCATCAGGATGCTCAACAGCCTATATATCATCTTTGAGAACATTTTGTGTGCCTGCATGAGCTGAGGGGAAGCTACCTGTGTGAGCTGATATCACAGAGGGGCTGCAGGAGACCTGCCACAAATCTTCAATCAGGCAAACAAGTTGGTGGATTTTTACCCTCTCATGACAGTTCATCGTTCTGCTTTAACAGGCTGAAAAAAGCTGTCAAGAAGCAATGTGGGAAGCCGTCACATGAACATGGAAAGGGAAATCTGCTTCATTTTTTTTCCAGAAATAAACAGAATGAGAGCTGAACACAGTCTTGGGGCACCAACTGGACAAATGTGTAGGACATCCCACCCAGCAGTCCCAAATCAGACTATGTTCTGTGTCAGGACACAGGCATTGTGGAGATGTAGATGCTGGGATGATGGGAAAAGGATGGGAGCTACCTGCTGAACTAAGAACACAGGGAGGGTGTGTAATCACAGTGAGATATGTTTCTACTAACACACTTCATCATAAATAGTGCTGATGGTGGTTTTTGAAATGACAAAGAGGCATTGGGTAAATCCTTTGGCTGGAGGTGCGTTCCTAGGGAGCCAAGAGTGCAAAATCCCACTTCAACAGGATAATGTAGAAGAAAGTACTTCAGAAAAGCATTTAGTGGAGAAAAACTTAATCCATACAGTTGTCTGTTCTTCCAAAGCATTAGCCAGAAATCCATCTGAAATGCTGTTTTTCAGTGTGTGTTCTGGTAGCTCAAAGTCTGCTTCTAAGGTAATTTTTTTGTTTTTTTTTTTTTTTTTTTTTTTTTTTTTGTTTTTTTTTTTTTTTTAATGCTGTTCCCCAATAACATCAAAATTTCAGTTTTCAGTCTGTGGTCTGTGATTCTTCATGGGTGCAGGATTAACCTCATGATATCTATGTTTTTCTACTTTTTTGAGAAACACAATCCTAATGATAATATATTTTCAGCAGAATCTGCATCCACAGGGAGAAATAGAAAAGGTTTAGCAATAAGGAATGAAAACCACTGGTACAAAAGGGTTGGTTTTGAACTCAACATGAGAAAATTGATAAAGATTCCTCTGGGCATTTTTTTTTAAATGACAGCACCTTGATTAATGGAATATCACCTACCCTTGTACAAGGAAAGACTGAAATGCAGAGAAGGTAGATGGTGATAATCATTGATAATGTCAACAATGACACTGTTATTGTCCAGAGAGTGGTGAGGAAAGTGCTGGACTGGAGTCAGACTGCTATTATTTTTATTGCAGAAAATATAAATGTAGCATTGAACTCTGCAAGCTCCAAGCAGGCTGTTCTTAGATAATCATGGTGTCTATTTTAGTAAAATGCAGATTTTGGGAGTACGTTATTATACAGCAGGATGGCTGGTCTACAGAAGAAATGTTGCTGGATTTGCCACAGCAACCTCCCAGACACAACGTCACCAGCCAAGTGGTAAAAATATGAGCACATAAAGATATTGAGGATTCCAACTGATCCAAGATGAGCCTGCAAAGTGCATTTTCTTTTGCCTATCTTGAGTTTGCTCAGTGGAATAACAGTCTGTGAGGTAAAAATAATTCACAAAAAGAGAAAATAATTTCTCCTTGGTGTTGTCTCTGTTCCTCACTTCCTACATGTTGAGATGTCATTTTCTTCTGTGACAAGTTTGTGCTGAATATCCAATGGAGAATTAGCAAGTGGAACAGAGTTCAAAGTCCTACCCTGCTTAATATCTGCAGCATTTCTCAGCTCTCAGAACTAAACCAAACCAGAGAAAAAATCATCTAGGAAATAGACTGTCAAATGACCAGATAAAACCCACAATCAACAGGAACAATGAGGAAAAATCTACATTTTTGAGTAAATCACATAGAGGGTCATTCACAGAGCTCAGATGTATGATACAAGCTACAGATAAAACTTTATGAAACTACAGTCTTTGCTGTCATCTTAATAATCTTTAGCTGCTTGTTCATCTGTATTTGTGGAAAACACGGCCTTAACTCTTTCAATTCATTATGCTAGTCTTTTTTTAAAAAGGTAGTAGCATCTTTAATATTCTTCTAGGGCCGTTTTGCTTGACTATGACATATTTATTTATCAAAGACAGATGTCCAGAATTATGAAACGTCTAGCCTAATTCGCAATTGTTTTAACACAATGTGACATTAGGAACCGGATAACTTTTAGAGTGAGTAAGTTCTGCACCTCTAGTCATCCACTGACAGTTGGGATTTATTTTAAAAAATATGTTAACTCTGTGCAGGAGCAGCTTAAGAGCAGTTTGGACCTAGTAGTATATGAGTCATAAGGAGAGTTGTTACCTGGTTCTGTAAGTACTTCTTGACTGATTTTAGCAGTAAATATGAAGCCTGGTGAGACATAAACAAAGGTTTATCTATAAAAACAGCCCACTTAGTCTGCTTAAGTACAGCTATGATCACAAGAGGGTTACTACTAGTGGATTTGTGAATTCAAACGGTACAAAAGAATAACTTGGTCTGCTTCCCTGATATTTATGGTGATGTAATTCAAAAGTTATTCAGTGAAAAATCAGTGGAGATCCTTCAATTTCTTGTCAGAGATATATTTTCAGCTGTGAAGACATTAGGAAAAAAGTGACATTCCTGGGCACAGCGGGAATATGTTAATATTAAATTTCAATTTTTGTTATTCACTTCTAGATTAGGAAAAACCAAATCATCAAAATCACAAATGCAACAGCAACATCCTGGTGGGTCAGTCCTGTGGACAAAATGTAGCAGGGTCAGAGCTATGAGCAGTCTCTGTGTAGGTGCAGTGGCTGCCTGTATTGTAATTAGTCCTCTGCCACATTGACAGATATTGGGGCAAAGGTGTGTGATTATAGACCCTTGGTACAAGGAAAGAACATAGAGGTGAGAAATTTTCACAAATCCCTGAACCCTGAAGTCAAATATTGCCCAGGCTCTACGACTGGAGCAATGCAGATGGTGTGTCCTTTTGAGGTTCAGCAGGGGAATGTCCTTGTAATTGTTGCTATTACCTGGTTCAGCCACAAAAAGCCAAAGGAACACCTTGAACTAATCAACAGGACAATTTTAATATGTAAAGGAATGAACTATTTTAACCAAAATCACATCCATTGTTCAGAAGATCGATGTTATAAAGGCCTTGTCCTGATGCTGTTAGTATTCCTGTCTTTTGAGGCTAAAAGTTAGCTGACTTGGTGAACAAGTAGGAAATCCAGCAGGTGGGGAAATCTCTGCAAGATTACGGTTCGTGGGAACCTCCAGGAAGCTTTGACAACACCAGGAATGAGTTCACCTAGCTCTAATTGAGCCAGCTTCAGAATGAGAGATGCTGCAAAGTGCACCAGAGGAGGAGGAATAAAAGGTAGCTTTGAGAAGGAGGAAGGAGTATATGAGGGAAATCATGAGAATCCACTCCTGGGGGCTATAGGACTCAGATTCCTGCTGTTTTATGCAGAAAAGGCAAAGTATAGCCTTTAATCGGAGACCTTCAAATGCATGACAGCTTTTAACAGAAGGCAGCAAAGGCTAAAGAAAGAAAAGAAAGAACTCAACCCACCAGGCACCAAATTTAAACTAAACTAAACTCTGGTGAACCCTGTCAGGGAATCTGTGCTCAAAAAGGAAATTAGGGAACCCGAGGTCTCAGGGGCTCTTGACGTGAGGAGGAAGAACAGGTATTTATGATACTGCAAACGCCTCTACATGAAAACTGGAGTCTAGCAGAAGTGACTTTCTGACAGCACCACTTGGAAGGAAATGTATTTGCTTTAATTTGTGCAGTGCAACCTCCTCCACACTCAAACCACAGAAGCTCTGAGCCCAAATCAACTTTATGAACAGGAAACAGTGTTTTAGTTTAAGAATTTTAATTTTTTTGGCTTAGGAAATTGTTGCTTCAGTCTTTATTGTAACCAAGACGAAAGTTATCACATATGCATAGTATATAAACTGAGAAGAGTTTGCATATATGAGTACCTTAATATTGGACCAGTGTGTTGACACTATGAGATGATTGAGAGAATAGCTCAATGTTTTCTGAAAAGCCTGAAATACAAATCTTTCAAATCAACAAAATCAAGATGAACAGTGAGCTTAGACTTGAATGTTTGCTAGCTTTTCTAATTTATTTCTTCCTCATTTTAACACAGTTTTAATTTGGCATCCCTGAAGATTATGGATGGCTAATTCACATATCTACTGACTTTAAAGGCACAGGGGCCACAACTGACTTTCCTGCTTGGCCTCTTTTATAATGCAAGCAAAAAGGTCTCCCTGTATTAATTCCTACTTTAAGGCTAACAGTTTAGCACTAAAAATTTAGGAAGCATTGCACTGGGTTAAAACAAAGGCTCCTGTAGCCCATGTCTGTCATTATTCAGCCTCTGACAGAGGTCATCTGTTTATGCTCAAGGAAGCATAGTTATAACAGTGCAAGAGATCCCCATCAGCACAAGTAAGTTCTTGCTTTCATGTGTGGTTAAAAAGTCAAACCTCAATAGAAAGGCAAACTCTGGATTCTGGGAGAAAAAATTAATTTTGCAAAGCAAAGTTATCTCCAAATAATAAAGATGGCATTGTGGGATCTCAGACACATCTTGCCTTCCTCCTATGCGTTGCAGAGAGAAAAATGTCTCTTTTTGGAACAGACACAGAGCAGACTCTTGTGGAAATAAATGAGGGAGGACAACTTGGCAAGGACCAGAGAAAAAACCAGCAGCACCATGTTTTCCTCTCTCGCTGACATAGCACCTTGTTTGAGTTCAGTTACAGAGCAGGCTATGAATAAAATTATGACTAAAATTTCAGTCCTGTAAGAAACATGGATTAAACAGCCTGAACTGCTGGAGTCCCCTCCTAGACACTTAGGTGAGATTCTTTTCATGAAACAGTCACATTATATGGTCGTGCATGTGATCTGCTTATTTAAAGGCCCTTTTATAGTCGCTTTATTTAAATTAAAAAAAAAAAAACCCACAATTTTTGAACATTATTTCTCTCTTCCAAGATGTTTTAGATGTCTAAAACAGGTCAGCTGAATCCCTCCTTAAAAGTGTAATTCTTCTTTTTATATAATGAAATATGACTCTCCAAAGATGTAGACCTCCACACTATGGCTTCAGGTTATGTCTGCTGAGATAAATCCCACCCTCAAATACTTTTTTTCCTTGATTTGTATGGAAGAAATGAGGCTATGGAATGAAACGACCAAAAGAAGCACCAATAGTCACAGAAATGGTGAAAAGTACAAGAAGTCACTACAAATACTTCTCTCTCTCCCCATGTCCCCTAAAGTTCACAAGCTTTTACTGAAAAAGCAAGATTATCTCATAGAAGGGGCAATGGTGAGAGATTGCTTGTTCTTCCAGACATCTGAGTGGAAGTCAAGACAGTTTTGGTCTTTTAGAGGAACATGAGGCAAATTAAATATTACTTTCACTGTTGGTATCAGTCACAAGTAAAAAGCTCCAATAGAAATCCATTAATTTGAGTCAATGTGGAAAGAGTTATTTGCCTGCTTAGCAAAGGTTTTTATGTGGTGAAAGCCTGAAGCGTCTGAGATGAACTGCAAGTATTTAGTTAACTGCAAGGAGTTCTCAGGAAAAGGAACTGATACCAGAGACCCAGAGGCAAAACAATTAACATAGTTGTGTAACCAGCTAAGCCTTCGAAGTTGCTCTCCACACACTTGGGCTGGAGAAACACATGACCTCAAGGGCATGGGGCACAAGGTTCTCAGCCTGCAGACAGCAGGAGGTTTGTGGGCAAGAGTGAGGAGATCACTGCCTACGTGCCAGACACCAATCCAGATCCTCCCCACAGGCCCAAAGGTCCTCTGAGACATTGCAATTTTACTCCAGAAGAATGTGCCTCAGCTGAGAAAATAACCCTGTTTTGTAATTTCAGGTATTCTTGCTCGCTGCCACTCTGAAAAAGTCAGCAAGGGTCTTAGAAATTCAAGAGGGCCATCTCCTAAAGGTGCAGGAGGCAAAAAGGAGCTTGCTAGGGAATCTGTCCATACTCTGAAGGCTCTTGGAAAATTTCAGGGAGGAAAGTGGCTTAGAAACACCAGAAGGACGTTGTTAAACTGTGTTCCTGCATTCTGCAGTGGAATGGGAGGATTAAACAAACAGAAGAAGAGCTCCAGGCCCTAAAGCATGGCTGACAGTCAGCAATTAGGAGAAGAGCCTTGGAAAAGTCTACACATATTCCTGGCCACCAGACAATGCCAAGCTCCTTCCCTCCATCTCAGGAGAAGGGAAGTGAATTGACCCTGGTACCAAGTGAGGCTGAGCAGGGGCCAGGAAAATGCCATTGTGAATCTCTTCATTGTGGAAATGCCCCCAGCCTGAGGTTTAGCCAAGGCTGCTGTCTCCAGTTGCTTTGCTAGAGAAGACCATGCCCTAGTGAAGAGCAATGAACAGGGAGGATAAAGAGTTATCAATAACTGTTTACTCATTAAAGGCTTTGAACCGATTTGTTTCTGTTGCAGTAATCAACTTGGGAAGAACAGTGACCCTTGAAGGAGTTTTTATTTATCATAGCAGAATAGGCCATTAATAGAGAAGAAATTATCAGAGAAAAAGACATTTCTGCCATTCTCAATAATGTTTTCATCAAAGCCCTTTTCACCAGCAACAGCTCTTTCTTTTACTTATACATTTTATTTTCAAACCAATGCTATTTTCTTCACCTAACACTAAGTCTTTTACTTTGATAGAAACTAAACATTTCCTTTAATGAGCATAAGAGATTATAATGTTAAGCATTAGTTGGAACCACAATGCAACAAAAGCTCAATGCCATTTAAAACCACTTAATGTGCCAGCTGACATTTGTCATCTCACTAAAGAGCACAAGATTAAAAGTGCTACAACTTAGAAAGAAAGCATTATCCCACTGATGAGATAGTACTTTCCTTTGTACTAATCACACAGTCTAAAACATGTCTTTGTATCTATTTGTTGTGTTAAAAACCCTAACAGAATATTCCTGTAATAGGTGACAAAGAAAAATCCCCAATGCTGGGATGCTGGTTTTTCACAAGTGTTACTTTGACTCTTTCCAGAAGCAATGGATGTTTCATGGCCTGATGGCCAATTCAACAGACTGGAAGATCTCTCAGACAGAGAAGTGCGCCAGTTTCAGACCTCAAGAGAAGGCATGAATACACCAGCCTGAGACTCACAGTTTTCCAAATCCAATCAGCAGTCTCAGGTTCATCACAGTTTTGGCCAGACCAGATTGTAAGCAAAGCTGCATCAAGCTCAGGGTGTGAGAAATTAATTGGGATGAAAGAACTTTGGTGTCAGTCATTAGCTACAGCAGAAATTAACTTAAACTGTAAAAATAAATATATAGGCTAGACACTAGGGGAAAATGTCCTCGTCATAAAGGTACTGAGGCATAGGGACATGCTGTCTAGGAGAGTTGTGGAGTCTTTACCATCACAAGATTTCAAGAAAAAGCAACCTTTTTTCCAGAAGTGACACAATAATACTGACTCTGCTTTGGGGTAGGAGATTGAATTGTCTCTTCTGGCTTTATTTATGTTGCACGACCCCTATATTTCCTGTATTTATAAGCTGTCTCTGTCCTTGGAGCTTGTAACAGTGCAGTTACACTGATTTACACTAGTTGGGGGATTGGGACATGTTCATGTCTCGTGTTCTTATACCATGAGCTCCTCAGCAGCTTCCTACTGGTGATGGCCAAGCTCAGAGTGCAGCAGCCACTGTCAATGAGAGGGACTAGTGAGATATTTTATTGCAGTGCAAAGATTTTGCTGCAAAGTCCTCTCTAATGCTTGAGTAAGAGTAAGGGAAGGAAGAGGCTGACTTTGAAAACCCAAAACTGCGGTTGTTATTATCTCTTGAAGTTATTAAATGATGGAAGTGCAGCACTCCTGACAAATTGAACAGCACTGCCAGTTGCTGTAACATAGACCAGCTCCACTGTTTGTTGCTAATTTATCACAATCTAGTATTTGACCCAGTGAATCCTGAATTAAATTTTTATACATTTGTGAACTATTTATACTGTATGAAAAAATCAATATATTTTTATTTTTCACCTGATTTAGGACAGACAAAAGGAATATTTCAGTATTCTCCAGGGTCAATACAAAGAGGCCTTGAATGATGAAAGATACAGTATCTTTTGAATGGAAGAAAAACTTCAGGATAGAAAGGAAAGAGTGTAATGTACATGACATATCATTCCTATCCATGACATGAATATTTTTTCACAAACTTACGACAAAACATAATGTACTTTAGAAGACAACATCTAATTCTTTATCACTCTTTAAGAAAGAATTATTAATTTGGAAAAAAATTCTTTCTGAATTTCTTTGCATTTTGTATAAGCCATAAAACCTCAAAGGAGTTATTTGAATTTCAATACCATCTCACAATTTTATTAAAATATACTACAACCCCGCTTCAGTAATTAACATGAAGATAGGACTCTTAGTCTAAAAACTGAAATCTCTCTGTTATTTCAGATTTTCCCTAAGTATGCCTTTGATTAAATAATTACAGAACAGCAGTGTTAACAATTTATCCATGATAGAGGGCATGTCACAAATTTCCTACTCGTGTTCCTGCAGTTTATGCTTTTGCTGATGTGTTTTATGAGTATTTATTAGAAATGATGCCTTGAGTTAATAACATAAACTACCTACTAGTTTCATAATCATCACTGCAGTGCAGAAAGCTTTAGAGTTACGGTAGTTCTGCATTGACGACGTCAACAGATTTACTGCATTCATTTCCTTATGCAAATATTCCAAAAACATACATAAGTTTATAACCTTATATAGCATGCTGCCTACACATGAGGGTATCAAAGGCTGTGAACATGCAGAGTAGATTTTAAAGTTGACAGCACAAGTCATGCTGCTCCTTCCTTTCTTGTTTCTCTGTTGTCCTAATACTAGAACTCATTTAATGCTTGGTTCTGCAGGCACACAGGGACTTCTGCACAGCCCCTACAGTGAGAGGGGAGACTGCCCGTGGTCTTTACATGATGTGTCTGTCTTTACTGAAGTCACTCATAAGGAGTCTGCGTGTGAACTAAGCAGAGACTTGTGATCCCTTCTTGCCCTGTACACGCACGTGATTTCCCCCTGCATGGCAGAGCTTGCCTCTCTCGTGCAGGACAACCTTGTTTGCTCCTGCAATTTGTCCATTTTCCCCTCTCTTCCCCAAGAGGAGCATGATGCTCCCTGCTCTGACTGCCTCTGCTGTGCTTCACCATGAGGGGTTTGCAAAACAGACCGTGGGATAGGAACCCTGAATTATGTTTAGGTCACTGAGAGAAGGAGAGGGTTAGAAGGGACCCTGAAAGTCTTGATCTTGATCTCCTTTTGCTATTACCCAAATCAAGATCAATTTTATTTATGTCTTATCTAACTCATGTCTTGGGTAAGTTTTTTCTAGATATTTTGGTGTCAGGAACTTCCTCTATTTCCCAGCAGTTTATTCTGCCTTTCCCATTCCTTACAATTAAAAGCTTTTCCTGAGGTCTAGTCTTCTATGTGACAATTTAAGCCTTTTACTTACCTGTGACAAATCTATTTGTTTCACACAATTCTCCGTGTTGATATTCTGTGCACTCCAAGAGAGTCATAGTCTTTCTTAAAACATTATTCACAAAACTGGGCACCATACTCTGAAAGTGGCCCTACTAGTATTGAGTAGAGATTAATGTTTACATTCTGTATCTTGAAGACAATATTCCTGTTAATTAATCCTAGTAGGAAATTTCCTTTTTCCACAGCAATATGATACCATGGTGTTGAGTCATGGTCTGCTTCTGAGCTTCCATAGCCTTAAACCTATTCCTGTTGCACTGCTACCTGGCCTGTGGCTCATTTCCCATATTTGTGGTGACATTTTTGTGAATAATTTTATGATAAATCTGTTTTCCTCCAAGGATTATTTTGGAAGCCAGAATCTGACAATATTAATGTATAACTGAGCCAAAAATATTACTTTTTGGAACTTGGGAGACATGATGATCAAGTTAGCTATCAATAACTCTCTGTCTACTTATCTGGCAAACAGATAATCAATTACACATCAAAATAATGTAAAAACTAATACATAATAATAGTCATCAATCAGCAATAAATTTTAGATAAATTCTTTTTGGTCAGGTACAGTCTGGGCCACTTTCATTGAACACTGCATAGAGCTATGCATAATTTTGCATGATGTTATGTCTTAATTAAACATGGAGAGTATCTGGAATCGATACAAATGGAGAATGCACTCACATTAATCTTATTGAAACAATTTACGTTTTATTTTAGGAGAAGAGCAGTACAGAGACTTCCAGTCACATCTTGAAGTCCTTCTGCTACTGCTATCCTGAAAGTTTTGCTTGAGAAAGGACTATAGGATGCAAGACCTGCATTTCAAGGGAGTTTTTGTTATTAATAAATAAGCATAGGTGAATTAATACATGCAAAATAATTTTGACATGGATAGTAATGGAAATAGCTAGAAAAAATATTGAATGGATTAGCACACTTAATTGGTCTTAGGTTGCCTAATGAGCAATTAGCCTTGTGTTTAATCCCTCTCAATCCATTAGTCTTTGCTGCTCTTAGTCTCTAAAGATAAACATGGATCATTCCAGACATGCTTTTATTTTTGAAAACTACTTATATTAGTATTTAATTATAATCATTGGCATGGAAACCATCTCATAAATGAGAATGAACAAAAATGGGACATGTTAGAGGATCCTTTACCTGGCACTTTAAAAAAAGTGTTGCAAAAAATTGCAGCACTCTGAAATACTAGTGAGATAAGGCCTGTTGATTAAATACAGATGAATCTACCTGGAAACTGTTTTTTAAGGCCTTAGGAACACACTGTTGGCCATTCAATAAGTGGCAGTACAATGCCAGGCCCTGATGACCATGATCAGACAGTGTATCTTAGGTACTTGATCTATTTAGTGTGATCCAGGTTCAAGAGCCAACATATCAGATGAGTATTTGGGGTCGCTTATATTACAAGTGGAGAGGAAAAAGCCATCAAGATGCATCCACGGGTTGCCTGAATATGTGTCTCTGTGTCTCCCTACCCCACACTGCAAAACATTTCTGTCTCACATGGACACCTGTCTTCCCTTTCACCCAGTGCATCCAAGGAGTGATTATTTAGCTGTCCAGTGTGACAAAGCTAGACAGAGAAAAGGGACTTCTCTCATACATAATGATGTCTTGTGCCCTGGTAGAGTCAGACCAGTTAAATCTTCAAAGAAGCTGCTTACCTGTTCAGGGGAATTCAAGGCTTGGAAGTTAATGGTCAGGAAAAAGTGAGTTGGACTGGATGTGTTTTAGTTCACTAAGGTATATTAAAAGAGCATGTTGATTAATTTGAAGGCTAGAGGGAACATTTTTTTTGAAATATTAAAGTGCTCCATTAATTACTACAGATACACGAGCTTTTTGTTTTTGTCTTCATGAGGTGGTTTTTTTGTTTTTGTTTTGGTTTTGGGTTTTGTGCTTGTTTTTGTTTTCGTTTTTAGCAGTAACTAATACTCTCTTATGCACAAATGTAACAGATGTAAAGGGTTCTCTAAGGAGCCTTTGGGGCAAGTACCTGTGGCATCTTCATTAGGACCTCTCTGACATTATCCATGTCCTGTACATTTTGGGAAAAGTTTGAGTCTTAATAAAAGAAGAGAAATTAAACAAGTAAGGCACAAAGTGTGTCTAGGGGTCTTGAAATTCTGGATTCTTGCCTAATGCCACATTCATCAGGCTTAAAGTAGATGAACTCTGTGTGGGTTTGCCAGCAGCCAGGTTGAACATTTCATTTGAGACTTCCTGACTCTGTGATTATGAGCCTGAGAGCATGAACAGCTTCTGCCTTTCCATGGGCCTACAGCTGGAATACCCAAAGGAGTACCCACCACACATCTGTATCCATCACTCTGCAACATTCATCAGTATGTTTTATGCTTGGAGCTGGTCTGGAGGCTTCCCCTCCTGCACATGGCACGTGGTAGACAATGCAGCAGTCAAGCATCCCCTCTCTTTAGCAGTGACTGAGCCAAGAGGAGCCATGGTCCACACAGACCCTTCTGGCAAAGACAAAGCAACAGGTTGTTCAAAGTGCCTTAAAATTTTCTTCTGAAATATTAATGTGGATGTGAGGGCTGACAGTTACTTGGTTGGAGGTGGACGTGGCTGCAAACTAGGAATGACTACAAGCAGTCAAGAAAAAATATACCAAATTGAAACGTGACAGGACAAGGGCATCACTATGGCTCTGTGCAGCTCCTGAGGGTTCTTTGGGCAAAATGCTGGCTGGAGGGAGGCTTGGAGAACAGAAGAATGAAATGGTATAAAAGATTTCTTTGAGAAATGTTGTATTCAAGACAAGGGAAATCGAGCCCTTCATTGTCTGTACTCTTCTTTGGGGTATGGGTCCAGACGAGCTACGGGAGAAGGCAAAAAGGAAAACAACAAGAAAAACAAGCTACTTAAAAAAGCAAATGGCAAAAGAAAACCAGTTATTTCACTGAGTCAGGAGGAGATGACTGAGGGGAACATTACCTAAATGAACATTAAACGGCCAAAATCTAATCCCTTTGCAATATAAAAGGCTGGAATGGGAAAGAAAATACTGAATTGCTTCAAATTTCCATAGTAGAGAGGATAAGAGTGATAGGCTTGGTTGCAAAAAGTGGAATTCAGTTAAGCTTTTGGAGACCTTCTGTCCATAAGAGCAGTGAAGCACTTAAGATATATGCTTTTGCAAGAGGCTGTGAAATGTGTCATTGCAGATTTTAAGGAAATCATTCAACAGGTATCAGTTAATAAAAACTTAAAGACAGTTTATGCCATCTTTAGAGGGGGAGATGGATCAGACGAGGTCCTTACTGGTGTCATTATCTGTGGAACTATAAATGCTGTGTTCAGGCAAAGGGAACATTGTGTACAATCTTTGAAAATGAAGAATCTTACATAAAAAGGGCTTATTTCCATCCATTTCTACCCTAATGGACACTGCACTCTCTCAGGATAACTTCTAATTGGAACCTTGTGCCCTCGCCAGGAAATCACAGGGCTAAGAAACCTTATTACTCTGCAGCCGCTCCCTGGACATTGATTTAAGGCAGTTAGGTCTAAGTGGAACTATTTGTCTACTTCCTTCCTTAAAAAAATGTGAAATAGACAGGCAGATAAGTAGAAGTAATGTAAGACTTAACTTCATCTTACCTACTGGCCAAAATACCCACATTTTAGGGTGTGGAAGCATCTCTCAGAGATAACCAGCCAACCACCCATGGCTGGGTCACACCCCTCCTTGCTACTGCAAACTTCAATTTACATTCCCACCCTTTGGCCAAAAACCTGATACACAAATTAAATCTCAGCTCCCAGGATGTGGTGTTACTTCCAGACTAAACTTGTCCTTTCTCCATACTGAATAATGCCACTTGGAATATGTTTATCTGAGCTTGATACTCAAGGTATTAGCATTAATCACTAAGCTTTGTCCTGGATATCTGCTTCTGGGAAAAAAAGATCTTGCTTAGATGATTGATATTATTGAGAATTGCATAATCCTTAGAAATCTCAAAAATGTCAATGACACGATAAAAATAAAGCATCCAACCTTATTCCTCAGAACCCTCTAATGCTGTTGAAGTGTCTGATATTTCTTTCAGTCTCTGAAACTGTTAAAATAGAAACACCTTTCCCACATTTTCCTTCTCTGCCTTTAACAAATGATGGTTCTTTTAGCCTCCTTCTCCCCTTTGTTTGCTCAGAGGATCAAAGCCTTTTTATTTATTTCTCTTTCCTCCCAAGCAGTTTCTGGAGTGTTGAAAAAGCATCACCAGTATACTGAGTTTACATTACAAACAAGTTAAAATTCCCAGTCTGTCAGAGCTTTTCTCCTAGGATACCAAGGAAAGCAAAGTTCAGCTAAACTGAACAATTATTCGGAAATCACTTCTGAGTGAAGAAGCAAAGATTGCTTTAAGCAGAGCTATTCTCTTCTTTGAGATTTAAAGTCCACTTCAGAAATGAAAGTTATTATCCTCTGAAAGTTATCTGATTTTATTTGTATTCCTGGAGTGACTCCATTAAGTCATGTTCCCTTTTCACCCATAAAATCATCTTAATGAACCAGCTGTGGGATTTGCCATATGTAAATGCACCTTATGACAGCTACAATGACAAGTGAATGTATGAAAAAGACATGGGCTGCATGTTGCTTTTGTTGGAACAGCAGTGGGGCTTGTTCTGCTTTTAAGAACTGAGGTAGACAGTTTTATTTCTTTTCTTGGTTATGAAGCAAAAGCCCTTTTTTTTTTTTTTAATGTAAATGCATTTTGTAATAATGGTGTGATAAAGAAGTTTGAGCTGTATGGTTTAGGAGTATTTGGCTGAAACAGACTTGAGTATTGGTCTACCATTCCCACACAATTGCTCTCCTTTTCCCCAACGTCTGAGAGCAAAGACTTGCCTGATAACTCAACCCCATCATCAGTCAGTGTAGGATGAGCTTGCACCTGTTTAATAAAACACACTGTCTGCTGATCTCTGGTATTGTCAGGGCTCTTCTAAAGCCGTGGTGGCTGCAAGGAATAAAATGAGCAGCACAATTAAGAGATCCCAAGGGAATACAATGAAACACTCGCAACAGAGATTTAACAAGTATACTTTAGTGTGTTCCTGCAGTGTTTGGAAAATATCTAAGAAGATTCCTATAAACTTTACAATTTTTCTGGTAAAATATTATTTTACAGACAAGTATTTCATAATAAGGAAAACAAGAAACTTAATAGTCTCTATGCAAATAATGCACTGTCACATCTATTAGGTGTTGTAAAGGTGTTCTTTTCACACAATTTTGCCAAAGTTTAATCCAATATTACTACATTTATGACGCATGTGGGTGTTTTTCTCCCCAGCTTTTTGCAAAGCAGAGTTAAATACTGGTAAAATACATCTGTAACAAGGTAAAATCAAGGCAATTTGTGGTATTACAGAAACATCTGGAATATTTGCAATGGAACAAAATGCAGTTTTAGTTGACATACAGTGAAGAAGTCTTTATGACTGACTAAAGTTTTGTAAAAATGACATTAAAAATCTATGATGAAAAGCAAAGAAGTCCCTAGTTATATTCTTGACGGTGACACTGAACAATCAAATACTCACATAATCTCACCAAAAATTATAAGGAAGCTTTTTGAAAACTGATTTGTCATGGCACAACCAATTATATTTTTTGCATAAAAATATAAAATTTTAAATGGTCTTGCAGAGAAATATAATTTTTGATATTTCTTAACCATGTGAGCTGATCCATGCATACTCTTAATGCCTCAGCACTGAACCCTACATGTGTTACTGAGCAATATTTTTATCTATCTTTTTTCCTCCATCCTTTTGTCTATTTATCTGCTTTCTCTTGTCTTGAAAATACAGATAAATAAAAGGGAAAAATTAATCATTCTATGGGTTCTGAAAACCTCTCCAAAATTTGCTTCTTGACTTTTATCACATTTCTTGCTATGAGTCTAACAGTAGCGCAGCCAATTTCTGCTAAGCATTACAAATATAATATTTTTAAACACTAGCAGAACATGTCTTCTCATGCTTTCCTGATAATTTCTTCACTAGATGATGCAGCCAATATGAATTAAATTAGTAATAAAAATATAATATATAATGATTATAAAGCAATACCGAATCTGCAAGGCAGTAAGATATTGGATCCAAAAATACCTCAGGCAAAAATCTCTTATAAAACACACATGTAGAAACGTTCCCTCAAGCACAGCTGCAGGTGCGCCATCGTGGAGGCCTGGCACATACAAGCTGGGGACAGTTTGGGATCTAAGGAGACTTAATCACAGCTATGTTATGGAAAATAACCATTCTGATATGGTGAACTGTGCTTTTAGCAGCTCAAGGTCAAAAAGATCAATACTGGTCTAGGAGACTCTCAGAGAACCCCAGCCCTTCCCTTAGGGCTCCTTTCCCCACCAGGGAGGAGGAGTGTATTTAACCTGCATTCCTATAACAAAGACAATTTCTATAGCCCTGATATTACATGTCTGTAAAGCAGGGAGTCACATCACTGATGAAACAATATTTAGGAACGTTTAGGGCTGAAAAAATTTAGAAATATATTTGGGGAAAAAATTTAAGAATTTAGGTATGAAACGATATTTTGTAAGATTTTCAAACCCTTTTCCACTTGTGTCCCATTCTACACCTCAGTATCAGTTTGACTACACAGTCTTCAAAGCCTATTGCAGGCCATTAATGTCCCTTTAGTGTTAGATTTGACATCTGACACATTAATTTTGCTGGAAATTATCTCAGCCAGCTTCTCTGCAAGGCTCGTTGCAGAGAAGAATCCAGCTGCTGCCAAGTCCCAGACGCGGTGAGCTGCCTGCAGCATCCTCCTTCCCAGAGCACAGGGCAGGATCTCAGTCGGCTCAGCAATGCGTCCCTTGGAGGACCAGCACCACGACCCACAGGGGCTGAGGCTTTGCAGAGCCCCAGGTCATGCAGCTACGTTGTTGTGTGTCTCTCCTCCAGATGCAGCACTCAGGTAACACAAAAATTGTCCCTGGTTTGTGTCTGGGCTCGTTAGTGGAGCTTTTCATGGGAGTGGAAGCTAATGTATAAGTTTAACGGTATTTCTCAGCTGAGGGTGCTGTCAGTCTCGACATTCTGCACATTTTCTCTTCTCTCTGTCTTCCACCAGCATGTCATGTTCTAGACAAAGGTTTCTCTCAGTTTTCAGGTTCCCTTCATCTCTTTCCTCCTGGCAAGCCCAGGCCCCAGCTCCTCCTCTGAACCAGTGGAAGATGACTATTCTGTACCTCCTACACCCTTTGTTACTATTTTCTTTTTTGTCCTCTTTCTTTTTTTCCTCAATACCTTCTTCCAGCCTTTGTCAGTGCTTTTCCGCTGATGTCATGCCAGTCCCAATCCTTTCATTTTACTTCCCAATGTTATTTTTCCCCTTGTTATCTCCTCAACCACTTCTCATTTTATCAAGATTTTGTTTCTTCTCACTGGCATACCCTACTTCACCTATGGAGCACCCCTTCTTTCAGATACCATGTTCCTTAAAGGGTACTCTAAACTAACATGTTCATCCTTCTTCAGATGAAAAGCCAATTATCTTGTGATTTCTCCTAATACAGTTCTGTCCTATGAATTTTCGGACTTTATGGTCTCCCAATTAGCTTTTGACTTAATTCTCTCTTGTGTAGACTTGCTTGATTTTCCTCTGGAATCTGACAATGTTTCCACTGACTTCACCACCTTCATCTGCCTTAAAAGCTCTTCTTCCCACAACTGGCTTATCATTTAATTTCACTTCTCTTCCAGCTTGAATAGTCATTTGAGTATCTCTACTGATATTTTTTTGCTTTTCTATCAAGCAATTTTCTTCTCTTTATTTTTCCCATTTTGTCTTGTACAGAGCTATTTTCCTCAATCTTTTTTATTTTTTTCCACTTTTTTTTTGCCTTCTCTATTCACTTTTCTAACAGAGAATTTCAAGGTCTGACAGCATCCACCAAAAGCCCAAGTTCCCATTTCATCCGTGAAAAGTTTATCAGCGATTCCCTCTCTACACACCTTGCTTGATGCATATTTGATCTGGTTTATATACTTGGTGATCATGCTGTATCCCTTTGGATGCACTGGGAAAGTGACTTTGAAGGTCAGGGTCATCAGTACTATCAAGTTCAAGCCACTTGCCAGACTTTAAAGTATTCTGAAGAAAGGCTGCCTCAGTAACTGGTGTTAAGGACACGCTTTTGCATGTGTGTCTTAGACAGTTTGGAAAAGCTGCTAACCTGACTCTTACATTTTTGGGAAAGCCTGTTGATTTACATGAGGAGCCCATACGTTCCCACACAAGTATCAGTGCTGACTATGCAACTACTCCCATAATCTCAGCATAGCTATGAAAACAAGCATGATAATTGTTCCAACTACATAATTTTATATTTGAGAGGACCAACATCAGATAAAAGCAATATAGTTCTACAGCCCAATTGTTTTTTTATAGTTTGCTGTAGCTCTTGTAACTTCTTTTTGACTTTGACAGGTTCACAGGGAAATTTGCTGCATTACTCTCGAAAGGCAGCTGGGAACAAGACAGTATATTTCTTGCAGTATTATTGAAAATCTGCACACCCCTGAAATTAATGCCTGAAAACTTCTTAAGACAATAGATAAACCAGAAAATCCATTGAGATCACATATGGCATTCTGGGCTTAACTGAAGAAAGAGACCTGAAGAAATTGCATTAATCTGCAATAGTTGAAGCACTCCTCACAACTAACTGTGGTTTTATCCCAGTGGAAACACCTGACAATTGCATTGAGGCTATTCCCAGGCAGCATTGTCCCTTGGAGGAATTTTTTTTTTGTCATTTTACTCTTACTGCTAAATCAAACTCAGGATTTTCAGTCAATCTTTATTTCCATAAAATGAAATGTGTTCCAGGGTTTTTTTTTTGTTTGTTTTTTTTTTTTTTTTTTTTTTTTTTTGTTTGTTTGTTTCTTTTTTTCTGCCAGTTTAGGGCTGGATTATCAGCTAAATTCATAGCAAGAAACAGTCACAGGCAGAGACTTAGGAGGATGGTACCACTGAAGGGTATTGCCCTCCTTTCCTGCCACCTTTGGACCCCAGGTCCACCACGGTTTTTCTCTGGACGTTCAGGGCTGGCTGCAGGGGCAGGGTGGCTGATTCTCCGTCTGGTCACCCCATTTTGTTGGCTGTGGATACCCCTCCATTGCAAAAGCAACCCACTCAGGGATTAAAGCACGGACTTATTCTCCACACTAAGAGAGAGCAAGAGGACAATCTTCTCTTTAACTCTCTGACCTGGACTAAGTTCTTGATGAAGCTTTAAACCAGCTCTCAGTTTTATGCTAATAAGCCTAAAAAATGTCCCAACAGTCAATATTACACCATCTGCAAAACGGCTTATGTATGTTGCCATAGTTATACACATTCCAACAGAGACAGTAATGCTGTCTGATCCTGGAGAGTGTCAAACATCTTGGTGGCGTTCTGTGACATCCTTAGAGTGACTTTACCAATGACAAAAATTCATACTAACAGATCAATAACTATAGTACAACAAGATGGAGCAAACATGGTGCAACAAACCTGATAAAATTTTGTAGGACTTTTGAGACAGCTTTCAAAAACTTGTCAGAGAATGAAGTCCTTTTAGTAGGATGTTGTTGGCAAATTTAACAGCCTCATAGACCGGATCTCACGCCCTGTGAAATCTTGAGACTGGATTCTCAAGTTGCACTACTAAACCAGACTTTTGGTGGGTGCACACCTCATGTACCCACCTGAACTCTTGTAGGCAAACAGAGAATTTAGCCCACTGGCTTTAAAGGTAAAAAAATTGCAATTTGACCCCAGCATAGGCAATATTAGAACCAGGTCTTTCATGTTTTATAGTATTCTATAGAGGACTCTGTGAGCCACAGCACAATTTATGTTCTGTAGGACACTGCCATGGGCAAGTTGTGTTCACGCAAAACACCCAAATTGTTCTTTCTTTAATGCACTACATGTCCCTACACTGCTTTCATTTCCAAATTCAGCTCCACTTATGTAACACAGACCACTGAACTGAATGATAGCATTGTTTGTAATGTATTTCTTTTATTTTGGCTTTCCAGTCTGATTTAGTAATTTGCTTTGTCACATTTATTTAACTGTACAAACATTATGCGAATCCAGAAAGAGGCTTTATCCCTGCATCTTGCTTTAGATCCAGTCTTTCAATGATAAAATTAGAATCTTATTTCTAGACAAGGTGTCAACATTTGCCTAAAAAAAAAACTTTATTCCTTTATTTGTAGAAGCTTATAAGTAGGTCATCAACACAAGTAACCCAGGCAAACATCAACAGTGATTAGAAAAGCATCTTGGCTCCAGGATGAAAGTCTAGTTTTAATGTACTTGGTACCAATGCCATTTTACTTGTCTTTAAGTTACAGAGCAGTAAAGCAACTAATATGTTTTCTGTTTTGGAGCGTGTTTTATGTTTTATACATAATGGAGGGCTCAAGAGATATTGAGAGTAGTGGAGAACATTATTCTTAAAACAAACACCAAACAAACAAACAAAAAACCAAGAAAAAAGTCACTGAAATTAAAGTACGAAATATTCTAGTAGGGAAAAATTGACTTGCATTGCTCTTCAAATAATCAGTTCATTAAGAAGGATTTGCATGAACTGCTACTGATTTCACTCAAAGGATGAACAGAAGTATATTTTTTCTATTACCTTAACTGTGAATAAAATTAGCTTAATGTGCAATTTTTCCCAATATAACTGGAGAAGTTACCTTTTCTTGTAATACTTTTGTCAACATAAATAACAGCAGAAGAAGTTATCATGATTTGGGTGCATTTCAAGAAAATGAAAAACATTATTTTCCTAAAATATGTACTTGATCAGGTGGATTGTGTGATTTTCAAATTGTTCTCATGAATATTTAATCAACATGAGACATAAACTTATGCAAGCTGAAATAGGTACCAGTCTGTGTCCCAGGCTGTTCTGTTTCACAGTCTTCCAATTGAGTGTTTTTAAAAACTGATTTAACTAATAAAAAAACTGCCACCACCAACAACAAAAAGAACTGAAATCATCTTCAGCAGGTGGCATAAACTGAGAAGCCAAAGAACTCACAAACTACCAGCAAATCCTTAGTTCAGTTCAATGCAGTATTGGTGAGATGCCTGCCTAGTTTTTTATTAATTGCTTGATTTTTATCAAGATTGCTGAAATACACAGATGTGTACATAAAATGATCCATTGAATCTCTGTGATAACATGGGGGGGATAAAGCCCCCAAAATCCAACCCTCCTTCCAGAATCCTACCTACACACTGTCACAGAGATACACTTTCTCACACCCACATGTGTCCCAGCAGATGCATGTGGCTGGCACACACACAGATGGAAGGTATGTACCCACACACCTCTAGGTCTACAGAGGGTTAGATAAACACTGTCTGGGAATAAAAAACACATTCCTATCAATCTGTACATATAAAACATCCACATGAATCCAAGCAAACACATAAGCACAGATACACACACCTGCACACTCAGAGACACGGGGACATGGGCGAGGCACATCCACAGGCACAGACAGCTCCAGGAGCACACACACACACCTGCACAGCTGGCTGTGTACTCACATGGACACACAGATTATATATGTGAGGAAGAATTACAATGGCTATATCAACCCTGCTAATCTCTCCTTCCTTTTTGAAACAATCCAGTTTTAGGATCCTGGAGTGAGCCAGGTCCCTGCAGAGGAGATATTCCCAGAGGAGCAAAGCACTTGCAATTTCTTTAAGGTTCCCCACCTCTCTCGCCCTCTCTCCCAGCAGCAGATCCAGGGAGATGAGCTGGCCATTCAGCACAGCTTTCCCAACTGCTGGCTTGGCACTTTCCACCCCAGGCTAAGGAAGGGCATAGGATGGCAAGCTTAAGGTCTCATCCTTTCACCCCCAAAGCCTGTGGGAGCAGGAACCTCTGGGCGACATCTGGACACAGCTCCTTTCTTCACACTGCCCCGATCGATCCATAGGGTAGCCCCTGAATCCTACCCTTCCTCTGCAAGTGTAAAAGCCCTTGTTCTCCTCCTGCTTCCCCCTTCCCCGTTTTTCCTACCCCCCGAATCCCGTCAGAAAACCTCTTTGCAATTCGCCACTCTAAACTTTTCCTGGCTGCACAACCCGCAACCCCCGGGGCAGCGGCTGCGTCTGATCCAGAGGGCAGAATGGGGCGGGGGTGGGCTGCAGGGACCCGGGATGCAGGGATCCGGGCTGCAGGATGTGGGATGCAAGGAGTGAGATGAGAGGATTGAGATGCGGGATACGGGGATGTGAGGACCGGGATGCGCGAATTCGAGACGCAGGATGCAGAGTCAGGGATGTGGGATGCAGGGACCAGGACGCGGGATAGCAGTGCCCAGCTTCTTACCGTGCAATGAGGATAGGTCCTGGTGAGGGTCTCCAGCTGTCCCCGGGCATCGCGGGCCTCCCGATGTGCTCGTTAAACATCCAGCGGGGAGTCTCACCCCCAAACTTGTGTGAGCTGCTTCCTCCGGGAACAATCACCCTTTCTCCCCCCCGCCTTGGATCGGATCCCGATGGAAACTCATCAAGGCCTCCTAAGTGGTCAGAGGTAAGCTGTGAGGGAAGAAGAAGAGGGGGACAACGGGACGGAGAGGTTGTGATCACCAAGCGATGATCCCCTTCCTTTCCCCTCTCCTCTGGAGCACCCGCTTCCCGTTCCTCTGACCAACTTTGGCTCTGCTTAGCCAGGCAGCGCCTGGGACCGGCGCTGTGAATTGGGGTCCCTTTTCGCAGCCTGGCATCTTTCTAGCTTTCCTCTCCTTTCCGGGCAAAGGGGATTGGTGCAAAGCTTTAAATTAGGAGGCGACCTAGAGTTGCAAAGACAGGGAGTGGGAGCTGGCTGGCGTTCGCAGACCGCCTCCCCCGGCGCTCGGCGCTGCGCGGAGGGGCCGGCTGAGCCTTATCCCTACCATTTATTCATTGACTGCCTTCCTAATTCTCACTCCGGAGCTGGCTATTGCTCCTGGCACGGCCGGGAGCGGGGCTGTGGCAGAAGCCCTGGGAAGGAGGCGAGCCCCATGCTGCGGGGCTCCCCGCGGCTGTTTAACTGCGCCGGCAGCGCGGGCAGAGCGCAGCCCGGTCCCGGGGGGAGGACAGGGGTGTGGGGGGACGGGACACGGGGACGCTGCTGTCGCCTGGCAACCCTGCATCCCTGCCCTGAGCATCCCTCCCCCAGCGGCCTGATTGGACGGGGCCGGGGCGGGGGGAACACACACGCTCCTCCGAGGATGCTGCGCCCCGGCACTGCGACTTGTCGCATCCTCAAAAAGCCGGGAGCGGGCAGGGTGAGCACAGAGCAGCCGGGAGAGCCGAGGCAGTTCAGGGCGTTGTGTTACCCTCCTCCTGCCTTCTCGCTTCCAGCTGGCTTGATCAATTTGCTTCTGCTCTACATCTCCTAGGAAAAGAATGTCTTTGTGTATGTATGTATGTATGTATGTATGTTTGTTTGTGGATGGATGGATGCATAGATAGATAGATAGATAGAAAATATACCAATATATGCACACAAATATATGTATATACACATATGCATTTGTATATACAGATACATGTATATGTATTATCCACAGTCTTTATATTATTGCTCTATATTCTAACTCCTATATGGGAAGAGAGAAGAAAAATAGTTACTGAGAAAAGATCACTTCAGAGTGCAGCAAAGCTGGATGCAAAGGGCAAAATAAAGCTACTTTTTGGCTTGTATATATTTGAAAACCATAGGCTTACACCAGCTGTAATTTTAACAGAAGGTTGTGGTTCTAAAGAAAGAATTAAACCTGATGAGGTGAGTGATCTGTAAGAGTCAGTGAGGATGGATGCGTTGACTTTAGAGAGGGTGAGTTTAAGCCATGCTGCATGGGACATTGTTGGTGTTATATGTGGCTCCATTGTTTATTCTCTGCTATGGGGGACACTGAGCAGCTGCTTCGTGCTGGTTGGGTGTAAAATGAAGAGGATGCCTGTAAAATCCCAATACGTCCCTTTCCATACAGCTGCAGTTGGGACACTGTGGATTTGTCCTTCTTTAGCAGGGAGATGCCCACTGTCCACTTCTCCCTGAATGTTTCCCTCCACCCTTGGACTTAACCCCAGGCAACTCCCCACCAGTGCTCAGTTAAAGCAAGGAAAGAGACACTGCAGCCATAAGCTGCAATCCAGCAGCTCACATGGGGCCACTATTGTTGCAGCAACCACGGTTCCAGTAAGGAGTTAGACCAAAGTAAAAGGAAATAAAACCAAATCTGCTTCTGCTTTGTAATATTTTATGTTTAGTTATTTAACATCTGTTTACTTTTGTGATCTGCCATTATATTTTATCTGCTTGGCTAATTCTATGAGTTGTTTCTTTCTTGGAAGCCAAGGACATTTGCAGAGATGTGCATGTTACAACTGTTTCATTGAGGACTAAACTTAAGCAGGGAGCAGAATGAAAGATAGCAGTTTCTCTCAGGTTTACCCTACTTTAGATTAGATCAAAATGTACATGAGACATTGCTATAACATAAGGGTAAACTGAAATGAATAGGAAATCAGTCTCACGTCTTTTGAATCATACCACAATTTGACAAATAGGTTCAGAATACAATTTTTTTCACAGTCCTGCAGGCTGATTGCCAAAAGAGACTAGGGGAAAGAAGGATCTTATTCTGCATTGCTTTGTACATAGCAATCATGCCTCAAAGTGAGTATGAAAGTAACTTCTTCATTGGGTAGGATGTAAAACCCACTGTGTATGAAATTGGCCACCACAGGCGCCAAGTGGAATTTGGCTGAGATGTGTTGACTGATTTGCAGCAGGTCACTTAGAGCCGGGGAGGCGACCCAGTCATTTGTTCTGTGCTTCAAAAAACATCAGTGGTACGAATGGTTTACTCCCTTTCCATGCCTCACTGCCCTGCAACATCTGATATCAGTTCCTAATGTTGCTACTACTTGCATTTACACATGATTCATAGCTACTGAGAAACAGGCAAACACGATGTAGGCAAAGACAGAAAGGTTTCATTCCCATTTTCTTCCAGGGTGCTTCTCAGTCAGTTCTCCTGGCACAGTAGGGTCTCATTTTAGCCATAAGGCAACCTACCACTGTCTTTCTAAACCAGGATTCTGGAGACCTCATTTCAGTTTATGACCCTGGAAGAACATGTGACTTTTGTAGGGAACACAACTGTGCCTCAATTCTCTTTTGGGATAGCACGTGGTGCATCCATGTAGGGTGTTCTGAAGATGCAGCCGCGTACTGAGCGTGTGTTTTCAGTCTGTCAGAGGTTCAGGCTTACAGGTACACACAGTGGGACAGTGCAAGGCAATACAATGATCTCAGTGAAGCTCTGGGCTAAGCTGTGTTTGGGTGCTGCTGGCAAATCATCCATTTCAGGCTAAACTGAGCACCTCATGCTACACTTAATTGTCGATACACCCACGGTTAGACACAGAAATCAGACTGTGTCACTTCTGACAGGGGACAGCTTGGAGAAAACAATCAACAGCCCTCAATGTCTATGGCCTGGATCCAAAGAAGGGGTTTTAATATGAAATATGTTTATTTCCTTCTTGCCTGTGAAACAAAGATGGCAAAGCAGCACTAAATTTTCTGAAATAGAAATATTTTGCCTTTGTGAATTATCTGTTACTGAAATAGTAGATATATCTAGTTAAAAGATCTATTTTTTTCAAATTCAGATCTCACATAACACCAAATTGAGTTCATAGAAAGCTTTGATGAGCTGAAGAATTTGTTTTTATAAAATTTGTGAATGCGATTAACAGGCTCAGAACCACAAATGAACAGATGCATGTCTTTTCCTTACACAGAATTTTAGCAAGAGCTTCAAGATTGTATGAATGGGAACTTTCCAATTTTACATTTGATAGGAAGATACTGTTCCAGCAAAACACTTTGTAGGGTTCCCTAACTTTATATAAGCATCTGTTTTGGGACACACTCAAGTTATTTGCTGATTAAAGGCTAAAACACAGCTTTAGAAAAATTGCAAATGTGCTTGTACAGCCACTGAGTGACCTATGGATTGGGTCTGGCTTCCCTGAATAATTCATGAGGCTTATGGTCTTTCCTTCTTTCCTGGGGACCTTACAGAAATGGGTAGGAATAGGGCCATAGATCAATGAGGCTTTTTCTAGCAAATTGCTTCCTGCCACCTGATTTCTAACAGCTCTGCATCTCCTTCCTGTGTGGAAGTGACGTGTGAGTGGGCAGGATCCTGTTCTGCGGCTCTGCCTGAGCTAACACCTGTGGTCATCACCCCAGGGCCAATCCTTACCTCTGTGGTTTGGGGCACACATCAGAAGCACCTAGAGATGATACCATGTTCTCCTGGGAGTCTGCCAGTCTCAGGGTACAAAACCCAGCTTGGATGGTAGAAGTCACAGGGATCTAGACGTGTCTCCACAACACTATAGCCATGTCAGTCTCTGTCTCCTGAGACAGAAAGGCAAAAAGTTCATAATGGTTGATGCAGGGATCTACAAAACCCCACACTCTCTGGCTCATCCCTACCTGCCAGTTGTGAGGGACACGGACATACTCCAAAGGAACAGTCTCGTGGCACCTGGCTTTCAGAGGAATATGGGATCCCTAGGGAAGATCCGCAGCAATGAAGAGTGTAAGGGGTGTTGCTCTGTCATACTCCAGGACCTCATGGATTGCTGTGGAAAATTATGCACTGCTGTGGTTGCTGGCTGGACACTAGTACCCAACAAAGCCCCTCTACTTCCTCAGCTGCGCAGGGTGTAGAAAATATAACAAAAATAGACTTTTCCTTTTCTCTTAACAAAAAACATTGATGGTCTTCATCATGAAGTTCATCATCGAAATGGAATGTCTTCCTTTCTCATTGTTAAGTGGCTTTAAAGAGATTTTAGGTCAATAAACATGGTGCAGAAAGTCCTCATGTAGATTCAATGCCGTTCCTCTTATGGCTGAATCATGTGGCATCCCTTGGGCCTTCAGTGACATTGTTATTCCCTGTCAGATGTCCTGCGATGCCTTTCTTAGCTGGTGAAGGGTTACTGGCTTAGTACCAACATGAAGAATATGCCATGACATACTCAGGCTTTTTTGGTGCATTCTGAGCCTTTCTCATGCCCGAGGACAGTGGCAACTCTGACTATAAGGCTCAACACAATAAAAACCTGTGCTTCATGTGGTATGGTCTGGCACATGGAAGAAAGACTGCATTCCACATTGTCTGTGCACATGTAGCAGCATCCACCCTTCTGCCTCCATCTCCCATGACCATCAATGTCTTTACCTGTCTCTTCTCACCTTTCCTCCAGAGAATTTTCCCATTTCTTTCAGTCTCCCTCTGCCTTTTTCACCTCCTTCTCTTTTACTCTTTAGATAGCTGGCTGCCTGCTCATGCCTATTAGCCATGTCTCCAGTTAACTCCAAGGTCTCCTTGCCCCTTCTCAACAAAGAAACCTCTTTCCATGGAAAAAAAAACAGCAGCTGTTGTTCATCAGCTACAAGAGGCGAAAAGGTCTGGCTTCACTGTGGGAACCAGCTGCCCTCTTTCCACCTCTGCTTCCTTCTCAGAAATCAGGTTTCTCAACATACTGCTGGAGACACACGTGACATCCAGATGTTATCCAACTGGGGCTCCTTTGTAAAAATACTTGAGCGGCAAGGGTCCCTCCATATATACAAGTACACACTCTCCACTTAAACACTCCAGCCCACTCCAGCAGCTAGCCAAAATCCAGCTGCTGCTTGTGCAGGTGCAGGGATGAACATGACACAGGATCTGCCTGACACGTGCAGGACAATTTAAATCTGTGCCAGCTCATGACTACGGGTCCAAGGTCCACCACCCTTCTGCATCTTCTCACTCCATCCTTCCATGTCTCATACAGAAGGTGTTATTTGTCTTCTTATTTGTCTTATTTGTCTTCTGAAAGGATGCTCTAGCCTTTCCCAGGAGGTGCAGGGGACAGGGCATGGCACAGTAGCACATTCCAATCTCTGCCATATTTAAAGTAATATGAACAGATGACCCCATTCTACAAAATACTGACTGTTATCTCTTTTACCTTGTGAATAACTGGATATCAGATACCAGAGTTTCCTACATATTTTGCTTTTAAGTCATCTTTAAGTTTCTATGCATTATTATTCTCTTTATTAGTGTCTGATCTGCTAGATGTCTGGCTTCTTCAAACTACTTCTTCCTCCCCCCTGAAAATCCCCTAACATTTCTTCTCTGTGAAACACTTTCCCTTCACCCTTAGCTCTTCTCTGTAATATACTATTACAGAGAATAGTAATTCTCTGTAGGAATTACTGCATTTACATATTTTGTTTAAGGTGCTTAGGAATTATTGACAGGTTTGCCTTGCCCCTGGGGGGTGATGTGACACAGTCGAGCTGTGAACCACTTAAAGCATTGACTGGCTCATAGGAGGGATTACTTCTGACTCTGAATTAGGGCACGGGCCAAGAAATGTAGCACAGTGCTGTCAGGGTCTGTGGCACACAGATCCATTTCCTTTATAATCCCATCATATCTATGACCTACCACATACAGAGCAAAGTAAGAGATCTACATTTTCCCATTAGCACAAGATACAGGCTTCCTATGAAATAAATTTACTCACAGTCCCTACACTACTGCTTTGCAAGCCTGGAAACCCTGTTTTTATTATGTCAGTGAGTTTATTTCTGAATTCTTTCACACTGAGAATCCATCTGGATATACTACTTTGGAAGTGTCCTGCTGAGATTCTGCATTGCCACTAGTTAAAAATGAATGGATAAATTTATACACAGGAAGTTTATTGTATTTTTCAGCTGAAAGATATTCTAGAGTTTATCTTGGCTTAGATTTTTGTTAGTGGTATTTTGGGTTTTATTGTTTTTTTTTTTCCCAACCATTTAATTTTACTAGCACCCCTGGAAGGAACAGTGAGTCCAGAATTAGAAAGCTGAAATAAAAAGAATGAAGTTCCTGGAAATGAGACTGGAACAAAAAAGCCAAGAAATCCAAATCAGTCACAAGCTAAGGATCTTGACTTTCCCTTAACAAAGACAAACCATTTTCCAAAAGGAAAGACATACCTGGCCTTGGAAAACTGCTAGTAGCATAAAATATAATCGAGCAGATGGCAACAAAAATAGCACTTGAGCTGTTTAAAAGCCTTTTATTGAATGCCTCTTCTTTTTTTTTTTTTTCCTTTCCCCTCCAGAATGCTGTTCTGCTCTCTGATTTAAGAAAAGAGAAGAAATACAGGGAAATTGTGAGATCTGTATGCTTTTCTTTAGCTTGTTCTATTTAAATTGCCCACCATTAAATGTGGTTAAGAGAATAACTTAAAGTTGCAAAGCAATGAGAACAAACGTTGATAGTGGAATCTTAATTCAGCTCCCTCGTGCATGTGGATACACTCTTCAATTGGTTTAACACTGTCTTTTTCTCTGTTTCAGAAAATCCTGACACATTCAGCACCCTAAAGAAATAGGATTTTGCCAGTAATTTGATTTCCCTGCACTGCTCAGTGACTCTGCCTTGCCCTTTGTATACTGTGCACTCATCTTCCTCTGCATTACAGGGAGAATGGTCCATTTCTTTTCAGAAAAACATTCAAGTGTTTTGAAACTTTTTAAAATTTAATTTAGTTTTTACTCCACTCCTGAGGTAGGGCTGGTATGTTGTTTTTTTCTGTTTCCCAGATAAGACATATGCATTAAAACCCAATGTGTCAGTGACTTCTTAGTACCTGATTTTTCACAATTAGGAGCTCTACACTTTCAGAATAACTGACATGATACCTTGACACAATGGCTGTTGCTCACCTTCTGTTAATTTTGTGCTCCCAGCTGTTGGTTTTTGTCTAGTCCTAGAATATGACTAGGAGAACATTATGGGTTTTTTTAGACTCATAAGTGACTAAATATTTTTGTATGAAATTATGCAGAGAGGCAGAGAATCAACATGAAAAACTCCATCTCAGCCAAATTTTGGCAAGGGTGCAAGCTGTTGTAAGCTGAGCTTCATCATGGGAAATGCTCAGTGTCTTAGTTTTGCAGATTTAATTAGACTACTGCTTGGTATTAATCCTGGAGTTCTAATGGGAAGGGAAAGGGGAAGGGGAAGGGGAAGGGGAAGGGGAAGGGGAAGGGGAAGGGGAAGGGGTGAGGAAGAGAAGAGTAGAGAAGAGAAGAGAAGAGAAGAGAAGAGAAGAGAAGAGAAGAGAAGAGAAGAGAAGAGAAAATATCCCCAAAGTAGAGATTCTGGATGGATTTTGGCCTGGTGGCTCTCTTATGGAGTAGAAGGAGCACCTCATGTGGTGACAGTTATCAGATCCTGGCCATGGAACAGAAGTAGCTTCCTAAGCACAGTGTTCTGTGATCACACCAAATGTCAGTCAAGGAGAGTATATTCTGTCTAATCCTGGTCAGTAGCATATACTTA